>NC_052156.1:26007177-26321401 GCF_902713615.1 Scyliorhinus canicula
AGTGAGTAATGGGTCAGCTTCGGAGTGACGAACCGTGAGTAATGGAGCAGCTGGGAGGAGTGAGGAACAGTGAGTAATGGAGTAGCAGGGGAGAGAGGAACAGTGAGTAATGGAGCAGTAGGAGAGTGAGGAACAGTGAGTAATTGAGCAGCAGGGGAGTGAGGAACAGTGAGTAATGGAGTAGCAGAAGAGTGAGGAACAGTGAGTAATGGGGCAGCATGGGTGTGACGAACAGTGAGTAATGGAGTAGCAGGGGAGTGAGGAACAGTGAGTAATGGAGCAGCAGGGGTGGAGTGAGGAACAGTGAGTAATGGAGTAGCAGAAGAGTGAGGAACAGTGAGTAATGGGGCAGCTTGGGAGTGAGGAACAGTCAGTAATGGAGCAGCAGGGAGGAGTGAGGTACAGTGAGTAATGGAGTAGCAGGGGTGTGAGGAACAGTGTGTAATGGAGTAGCAGGGGAGTGAGGAACAGTGAGTAATGGAGCAGCAGGGGAGTGAGGAACAGTGAGTAATGGAGCAGTAGGGGAGTGAGGAACAGTGAGTAATGGAGCAGCAGGGGAGTGAGGAACAGTGAGTAATGGAGCAGCAGGGGAGTGAGGAACAGTGAGTAATGGAGCAGTAGGGGAGTGAGGAACAGTGAGTAATGGAGCAGCAGGGGAGTGAGGAACAGTGAGTAATGGAGCAGCATGGGAGTGAGGAACAGTGAGTAATGGAGCAGCAGGGGAGTGAGGAACAGTGAGTAATGGAGCAGCAGGGGAGTGAGGAACAGTGAGTAATGGAGCAGCAGGGGAGTGAGGAACAGTGAGTAATGGAGCAGCAGGGGAGTGAGGAACAGTGAGTAATGGAGCAGCAGGGAGAGTGAGGAACAGTGAGTAATGGAGCAGCAGGGGAGTGAGGAACAGTGAGTAATGGAGCAGCAGGGGAGTGAGGAACAGTGAGTAATGGAGCAGCAGGGGAGTGAGGAACAGTGAGTAATGGAGCAGTAGGGGAGTGAGGAACAGTGAGTAATGGAGCAGCAGGGGAGTGAGGAACAGTGAGTAATGGAGCAGCAGGGGAGTGAGGAACAGTGAGTAATGGAGCAGCAGGGGGAGTGAGGAACAGTGAGTAATGGAGCAGCTTGGGAGTGACGAACAGTGAATAATGGAGCAGCAGGCGAGGAGTGAGGAACAGTGAGTAATGGAGTAGCAGGGGAGTGAGGAACAGTGAGTAATGGAGCAGCAGGGGAGTGAGGAACAGTGAATAATGGAGCAGCAGGGGAGTGAGGAACAGTGAGTAATGGAGCAGCAGGGGTGGAGTGAGGAACAGTGAGTAATGGAGCAGCAGGGGAGTGAGGAACAGTGAGTAATGGAGCAGCAGGGGAGTGAGGAACAGTGAGTAATGGAGTAGCAGGGGAGTGAGGAACAGTGTGTAATCGGGTAGCAGTGGAGTGAGGAACAGTGAGTAATGGAGCAGCAGGGGAGTGAGGAACAGTGAGTAATGGAGCAGTAGGGGAGTGAGGAACAGTGAGTAATGGAGCAGTAGGGGAGTGAGGAACAGTGAGTAATGGAGTAGCAGGGGAGTGAGGAACAGCGAGTAATGGAACAGCAGGGGAGTGAGGAACAGTGAGTAATGGAGCAGTAGGGGAGTGAGGAACAGTGAATAATGGAGCAGCAGGCGAGTGCCGAACAGTGTAATTCAGTAGCGGGGAGAGAGGAACAGTGAGTAATGGAGCAGTAGGAGAGTGAGGAACAGTGAGTAATGGAGCAGTAGGGGATTGAGGAACAGTGAGTAATGGAGTAGCAGAAGAGTGAGGAATAGTGAGTAATGGGGCAGCTTGGGAGTGACGAACAGTGAGTAATGGAGCAGCAGGGGAGGAGTGAGGAACAGTGAGTAATGGAGTAGCAGGGGAGTGAGGAACAATGAGTAATGGAGCAGCAGGGGAGTGAGGAACAGTGAATAATGGAGCAGCAGGGGTGGAGTGAGGAACAGTAAGTAATGGAGCAGCTTGGGAGTGACGAACAGTGAATAATGGAGCAGCAGGCGAGGAGTGAGGAACAGTGAGTAATGGAGTAGCAGGGGAGTGAGGAACAGTGAGTAATGGAGCAGCAGGGGAGTGAGGAACAGTGAGTAATGGAGCAGCAGGAGAGTGAGGAACAGTGAGTAATGGAGCAGCAGGGGAGTGAGGAACAGTGAGTAATGGAGCAGCAGGGGAGTGAGGAACAGTGAGTATTGGAGCAGCATGGGAGTGAGGAACAGTGAGTAATGGAGCAGTAGGGGAGTGAGGAACAGTGAGTAATGGAGCAGCAGCGGAGTGAGGAACAGTGAGTAATGGAGCAGTAGGGGAGTGAGGAACAGTGAGTAATGGAGTAGCAGAAGAGTGAGGAACAGTGAGTAATGGAGCAGCAGGGGTGGAGTGAGGAACAGTGAGTAATGGAGAAGTAGGGGAGTGAGGAAAGTGAGTAATGGAGCAGCAGGTGAGTGAGGAACAGTGAGTAATGGAGCAGCAGGGGAGTGAGGAACAGTGAGTAATGGAGCAGCAGGGGAGTGAGGAACAGTGAGTAATGGAGCAGCAGGTGAGTGAGGAACAGTGAGTAAAGGGGCAGCAGGGGAGTGAGGAACAGTGAGTAATGGAGCAGCAGGGGAGTGAGGAACAGTGAGTAATGGAGCAGCAGGTGAGTGAGGAACAGTGAGTAAAGGGGCAGCAGGGGAGTGAGGAACAGTGAGTAATGGAGCAGCAGGGGAGTGAGGAAAAGTGAGTAAAGGAGCAGCAGGGGTGTGAGGAACAGTGAGTAATGGAGCAGTAGGGGAGTGAGGAACAGTGAATAATGGAGCAGCAGAGGAGGAGTGAGGAACAGTGGGTAATGGGGCAGCAGGGGAGTGAGGAACAGTGAGTAATGGAGCAGCAGGGGAGTGAGGAAAAGTGAGTAAAGGAGCAGCAGGGGTGTGAGGAACAGTGAGTAATGGAGCAGCAGGGGAGTGAGGAACAGTGAGTAATGGAGCAGTAGGGGAGTGAGGAACAGAGAGTAATGGAGCAGCAGGGGAGTGAGGAACAGTGAATAATGGAGCAGCAGAGGAGGAGTGAGGAACAGTGGGTAATGGGGCAGCAGGGGAGTGAGGAACAGTGAGTAATTGAGCATCAGGGGAGTGAGGAACCGTGAGTAATGGAGCAGTGGGGGAGGAGTGAGGAACGGGGAGGAGTGAAGGTCAGTGAGGAGTTGGCGTTAGGGAGGAGTTAGGGTCAGTGAGGGGTGAGGGTCAGTGAGGAGTGAGGGACAGTGTGCTGCGAGTGTTGGGGCTGGAGAAAAGCAAACCAGAGCCAGTAGCCAGATGTGTTTGAAGCAGCAGGCTGCAGATATTGTTTGACACGTGAAGCTTAAAATGTGATGTGAGTATGCATGCGAGAAGCTGAGTCCGGAAGGGGGAGGGGTGTCTTTCCGGCGTTTAAAGTTTGGGTGTTAGTGGGAGGTGGATCTTCGCTTCCATGAATGTGGGGTGGGGGATGGGAGGTGGAGGCTGGCAGCATAACATGAGCTTAGGATGAGAAAACACCACAAGCCGACATAAGGAAGAACAATTGTATTGTGCAAAAAGTGCGTGGTGAATGGGAGCACTGCCATTGGTGCAAAGCGTTGGTTTCCCATTGGCTCTGGCTGGTCATGTGCCTCCCATCTGATTGGCTGGGACTAGTCATGTGACTGCTCACCAATTGGTCGAGATGCGGTATAAGTACCCAGAGTTCCTGGCGGTCGGCCTTTCTCTGTAGTCGACCACCGGGCTAACAATTTGTTGATTAAAGCCAAAGTTTGGATCTTCATCGTGCCTCGCGTCCAATGTTTTAATTATAGGTAATTTAGTACTGTGGTGGGGATCTTGTCAAGAGGGTTTAATGTTGAAGTGGGGATTTTATTGAAGAGTTTAATATTGAGGGGGGGGTTTTACTCTCATCCGTGAGGAAATAAATATGGGAGGAAGGTAGCTATCCAGAGGCGTTAAGGCCAATTCAACTGGAATTGGGCAAGGTTGGCACAGGTTATTCCCAACAGGGGAGTGGATCATTGCGTCCTGTTAGTCTTTCACTGTCTGACTCAAGCCGGGCAGTTGATAAGGGACTCACCTGGCAAAGTCTCTTGGTTTGGCACGATAACAGTTTTTTGTTTTGATGAGTGGAGGGTAAGTGAGTACCCAAAAAAACAACAAGGAGAAACTTTCCAGTTGGAGCATTCGGACAAATTGCAAGAACAATGACCCAGTCTACAAGGAGCACACACAAGGTGGAGCTGATTCACTCTGAGCTGCACAAGTTTGAAGTTGATATTGGTGGTCTCCAGGAGACTAGCTTAGACAACACGGCTCTATTGACGTGAAAATCACGGTAAACATGGTGCAGGCTTTGCAATCAACCACAGTTTGACACAGCAACTTTTGTCCATTTAACTCTGTCAGAGGCTTTGTCAACATCTGCGATTACTCACCAAGCTTGAATTCCAATTTCTTAGAAAAAGATCAACTCTCTGAATCTCTACCTGACAATTCTGAGCACATTCCAAGTGGCAAGACTTTATTCATCTTTGATGATTTCAATGCACCAGGTGGGCTGGAGAGAGGTTCATTGCCAATGTGCCTCAGTTATTCTGGAGTGGGCAAGATCAATGACAGTGGACAATGGCTTCTTGAGTTTACTGCCCAGAATTAACTCTGCATCACCAACACTTTCTTTCAGGGCAGATCCTCATAAGAAGGTATCATGGCATTATCCAAGATCTGGCCCTTAACACCTTATGTCAACTCTCAGGCGTTTTCTCATCCTGAGCGCATGTTATACTGCCAGCCTCCTCCTCCCCTCCTTGACACCAACTTGACCTATTTATCATGAGACGACATGATCTGCTCAACGTTTTTCATACCCGCACCTACCACAGTGCAGATTGTGTCACTGGCCACACTCCTGGCAGCAGCAGAGAGAAAGTGTAACCCTAGAAATTTCATAGCTACAACCGATACAGTCCACCATGAATCAACACCCTGATACAAGAATTGTACCATCAGTTAGCACTGCCACCTGAACAATTGCTACCTGCTAAAGGCTTACCGGAAAATGTAGATGCTGACATTGAAGTAGCTTGGAAGCCACTGAATGCAATCATTGATGACACAGCAGCAGCAATATTTGTTAAAGGCGAGACCCACAACATTGACTGTTTTGAGGCCTATGAAGCAGAGATGACATCTGGCACTGAAGCAAAAAGCAAAGCCTACCTGATGCCCAACATAAACTTAATTATGGGCAGCACAGTAGTACAGTGCTTCCCAGTGGCAGGAAGCCGGGTTCGATTCCCAGCTTGGGTCACTATCTGTGTGGAGTCTGCACATTCTCTTTGTGTCTGTGTGGGTTTCCTCCGGGTGCTCCGGTTTCCTCTCACAAGTCCCGAAAGACATGCTTGTTAGGTGAATTGGACATTCTGAATTTACATAGATAGAATTTACAGTGCAGAAGGAGGCCATTCAGCCCATCGAGTCTGCACCGGCTCTTGGAAAGGGCACCATACCCAAGGTCAACACCTCCACCCTGTCCCCATAACCCAGTAACCCCACCCAACACTAAGGGCAATTTTGGACACTAAGGGCAATTTATCATGGCCAATCCACCTAACCTGCACATCTTTGGACTGTGGGAGGAAACCGGAGCACCCGGAGGAAACCCGCGCACACACGGGGAGAGAACGTGCAGACTCCGCACAGACAGTGACCCAAGCCGGAATAGAACCTGGAACCCTGGAGCTGTGAAGCAATTGTGCTATCCACAATGCTACCGTGCTGCCTATTCTCCCTCAGTGTACCCTGAGTGTGGCAACTAGGGTATTTTCACAGTAACTTAATTGCAGTGTTAATGTGAGCCTACTTGTGACACTAATAAAGATTATTATTATTATAACAAAAACACTGCATGAATTGAAAGTGGTCAGGCAGTCTTGCAAAAGAGGGAGGCAGTATGCAAATAAAAACCGGATCAACCTATGTTAAATCCAAACAGCCTATGACAATAGAAATAAATATTATTTGCACGATGGAATTAAGTGGGCACTTGGTCCTACCATCAACAAAGATGCCCTCTGAAATCAGCGGTTGGTGAAGTTCTCAGCACACAGAACAAACCCATATCCCACTGAATGCATGAGATGGGCATCTGTGCTTGGCACTCCCACAGCACTTCTGTCATGGCTGAGTTAGATGCAGAAGCCTCATCACTTAAGCCTGGAAAGCCAATTTATTCCTTAGCAAGAAGAAAGACATCTGGCAAGGAAGGAACTTCAGTCGAACTGCCGAAACACAGAAAGTCACAGCTGCTGCCACATCCACACGACCTCCTCATCCTCCGTTGCAGGACTGGGCCCATTCCCCATATGACAAGCATGGAGCAAAAATCATCACATTAGACAAAAACAAAGGTGACAGAGGAGATTGAAAAAACGACATGGGAAACACGGTCCTCAGCATCACTTGTTCTCAAAGCTTCCAGAAAGCTGCAGTTATGGGACAGAATGTCATATCTCTGCCATTGATCACACTAAACAACACGCTACTGGAGGTGGTTAGCAAATCCTGCCACCTTGGGTCCATAGTGACAGGCAATCTAACTCTTGATGCAGAACTTGACACATGTCCAGGCAAAGCAGCTACCACCTGAGGCTGGGTCATGAAAAATGCATGGGATCACATCAAGCTGGAA
Source organism: Scyliorhinus canicula (assembly GCF_902713615.1). NCBI lineage: Eukaryota > Metazoa > Chordata > Chondrichthyes > Carcharhiniformes > Scyliorhinidae > Scyliorhinus > Scyliorhinus canicula. The sequence continues at coordinate 26,013,883 of NC_052156.1, forward strand.
CCAAATGCTAGTTTATCTGGCTTGCATTCTTCGAACCTTTGTTAGGGTCATGCTGAAAAAAGACTTAATCAAGAAAGGAAACAAATAGATGTAGAAACACAGAATGGATTTTGTGCTAGGAGGTTTTGAATGACCACGATCTTCTCCATATGCCAGCTGTAAGGTAAGTATACAGGGAACAGGACCTACCCGGCACTAATGTCTCATCGACTCCTTTCAGGATTACATGCACTGCATTGTATAGTTTGACCATTTCCAAAGGTTTCAGGGTGAAGGGTGGAATGAAACAGTGTTGCGGCCTCACACAAACTTTGTGTGATATTTTCTTCTTTTTTTTAAATTTAGAGTACCCGATTCTTTTTTTCCAATTGAGGGGCAATTTAGCGTGGCCAATCAACCTACCCTGCACATCTTTTTGTTGTGGGGGTGAGTCCCAAGCAGACATGGTGAGGATGTGCAAACTCCATACGGACAATGACCTGGGGCTGGGATCGAACCCGGGTCCTCGGCGCCGTGAAACAGCAATGCTTTTATTTATTTATTTTTAATTGATTTAAATAAAAATAAATTTAGATACCCAATTATTTTTTTCCAATTAAGGGGCAATTTAGCGTGGCTAATCCACCTAACCTGCACATCTTTGGGTTGTGGGGGTGAAACCCACGCAGACACGGGGAGAATGTGCAAACTCCACACGGACAGTGACCCAGGGCCGGGATCGAACTTGGGACCTCAGCGCCGTAAGCAGGAGTGCTAACCACTGCACTACCATGATGCCCAACAGCAGTGCTAACCACTGTGCCACCATGCCCACAGGTTCCTCTCTATTTTGATGAAATATGGACGATTTTCAGCTTTCAAGAAAGTAAGCACAATGATGATCATCTTCAATTAATGGAAGGGCAAAATTCTGAATGCGACAGTCCTCACAAAGGCAAATCTCCAAAGTATGCTAGTTCTTACAGAGGCAATTTCACTGGCTCAGCTATGTTCACAGGATGGAAGATGAATGCATTCTCAAGGATATTTTGTATGGCGAGGTAGCGAGAGCAGAAGACGAGAAGAAGATCCAAAGTTGCACTTTGAGGATGCTTGGAAGTGTGACACATGAATCCCCTACTAGGGACACACCAGCTGACAACAGAAGGAAATTATGACATTACACATGGGCCAGCATTCGCCACCTTTACGGTCAGCGGCTACAGCAACTCGGCAAGCAGGTGGCAACATCGAAAACAGTCACCCACAATGACATCTGGAAACCACCTCACATGCAATACTTGTGGCGGAAGAGACTCGCTCGGACTGGTCTCTTCAGCAAAAGTGCACCACATGAAATCCCATCGCCAATAGATTTGCTACAGTGGTTAGCACTGCAGCCACACAGCGCCAGGGTTTGACTGTAACCTTGGGTGACTGCCTGTGTGGATTTGTAAGTTCTCCCCGTGTTTGTGTGGGTTTCCTCCAGGTGAGGCGGTTTCCACTCACAGTCCAAAGATATGTAGCTGGATTTGCCATGATAACTTGCCCCTTAGTCTGCAAAGATTAGGTGAGGCTACGTGAATGAGGTGGGGGAATGGGCGTGGGTAGGGTGCTCTTTCAGAGGGCCGTTGCTGACTCGATGGGCTAAATGGCCTACTTCTGTAGTGTAGTGATTCAATTCTATGATTCTTTGTCATTCATTTCACATTTCTGGAAGGATATCAATGATTGGGGAGATCTCAAAGTGACGGGCAACAAAATAAAAAAAATACTCCTGGAATCAGAAAAATGTATGGCCTATTGGCAGAATTCTCAAATCAATGTTTTTGTGCATTTTTCACAATGACTGAATTTGTTGAGAGTATCCCAAAACGCCGAGTAGCAACCAGCAGAAGAGAGGCCCTCAAGGAAGGAAAATACAAATTCATAAAATCAACCTTTTATGAATGGCAATGTGTTTCCTTGAAGCAGTGTAGCCTGCCCTTTGTTATGTATTGTATAAGGTGTAAATGTCTCCTGTTTTTCTTTTTTAAATTAATTATATGTTTCAAATATGAAGTTTGTAGGATGCTTATGTTTTGGGACTATCCCTTTAATTTATGGTAAAATGGAAAGCTGAAGAGGGTCATGTGGCCTGTTCTGAATTCCGCCCCACAGACTTGGGTGACTTGGTTGTTAAAGCTTAGCATGGGGTACAGGTTGTTCTATTGAGAACAAAGTCCACAATATTCACAGCTATAAACAATGACCCCCTGGTCACCAGTTGTGCTGTCGGTGGATGGTCATTTTGTCTCCAAGTCTCACAGTGTGGTGTTAGTAACGTCAGCTTTTACAAGACATCATACTTTAAACTATATATTTAATTCCAAGATAGAAAGGAGTGGGAGATCTAGAGGATAGCTAAATAGCATTTCTACCTAAATACAAGGCCCATGTGATTCACGTTGCCATGGAGATGGGCTTTGTGTGGGCGAAAGTCCATAACAACCTATTTTAAGATCAGTTTAGAGGCTTCCTAAGAAAATGTTGAACCGCACAGACAGCTTAGTCTGCAAGAATCTGAGAATGCGATCAGAGAGAGATGGAAGCAGCTAGTCTCTATTGTTAACATGCAAAATGGGTGGGAGTCCACACTTGGACTGAAGAGATCGGGGGCGCGAGACTGAAGAGATCAGGAGCGCGATCTAATGGCCTTGTCACACTCGAGCTGGTGGCATGACGAGGCTGATGAATCTCACAAGAGGCCTCTTGCGGGATTTTGACCTTATATGATGTTGTGATCTAGATGTTGCCCTTGATGAGCGAGACCCAGACCAGTATATTTAATTTCTTTCCAATTAAGGGGCAATTTAGCGTGGCCAATCCACCTACCTTGCACATCTTTGGATTGTGAGGGTGAGACCCAAGCAGACACGGGAAGAATGTGCAAACTCCACACGGACAGTGACCCGGGGCCAGAATCGAACCCAGGTCCTCAGCTCCATGAGGCAGAACGGCTCATTTAAAAATGCTTGCACCCTATTCTCCTGGTACCCGGAAAATAATGGCCTCGCCAGCGAGGCCTGGGCCAGGTGCTGTTTAGTACTGGTCCACACAAATGTGGACCAAGCATAACAGCACCTAGGGGGTCTCCCAAGCCTTTGGAGACCCCTGGGTGATTGGGGACAGGGCAGGGTGCCCCCCCCGGGCTCTCCATCTGCCATCTGGGCACCTTTACACTGCCACTCTGGCACAGCCAAGGTGCTCGGGTGGTACTGTCAGGCTAGCAGGGCCACTGCAAGATGCCCTGCTGGCAGTGCCCAGGTGCCACTTCGAAGGGCTTGGGCCGGAAGAGGGGCCATGCCTAAAAAAGAGGGATATGATGGGGTATGAAGGGTTGGGAGGTGAAGGGAAGGGCAGGGGTCTTGAAAGGGGATGGGGGAGAGGCTGGAAAAGGGTGGTGTCTTCAGTGCCCACGTAGCGGGGTGTCCTCACTTGAGGGGGGGGGGGTGACATTGCCCTTGGGTGGGGGTTGTTGGGGATCTTCAATCTCACTTAGAGATCAGGATACCCTTTCAAAACAGTGTCCCGATTTCTGAGGAGCCAGTTTCACTGGCGAATCCAGCACCCCAGTGTTAAAAACTTAAGTGTGGGTTTGATTGGGGAGACACTCCCCATGAACAAAAAAGTGATTAAGTGTGTTTGAATAATGGTGTGCATCTCACCAAAAAGCCTATGAGAAACATCCTTCCAAGCTCACACAAAATGACACTCCAAAATCTTTGGGTTGAATTCTGCCCCAGGTTCATGAGCATTTAAACAGGCCTGGAAGATTTGCCTAGCTTTGGCAAGAAAGAGGGATCTCCAGGATTTTTTCATTAAAAAAAAATGTTTTCGAATTAAGCGTGGCCAATCTACCTATCCTGCACAACTTTGGGTTGTGTGGGTGAGATCCACAAAGACAGGGGGAGAATGTGCAAACCCAACCCAGACAGTGGACCGGGGCTGGGATTTAACCCGGGTCCTCGGCGCTGCGAGGCAGCAGTGCTAACCACTGCGCCACAGTGCCACCCATAAATCTCCAGCGTAACCCTTGCTATGAAATCAGGGATTAGAAGTTATCCAGCTGGAAAAGAAGAAAAGAAGCAAGCAGCAGGAGCTGACAATAGTTTGGGACTGTTGTCCAGAGACTGAAGTGGCACTTAAAAAAGTGTAAAATACAGCCATTAATTAGTCAGTTGTTCCCCCCACAGATGCTTCTTCCAAGGGGGGTGGGATGTAGAATGTCTTGGGTACCCATCCTACCACTTTCCCATTCACCCCGGGCTCACCCCCCATAATATGCCCTCTGAGCTGGTAACTCCAGGGGGCGGGACTTCAACACTATTGAGTAACGGAAAACCCACTTGGCCCTCATTAATCAGCCCTGCAACACTTCATTGGGGCTGCTCAGTGAGGAATTAGTTGGATTCATGCCAACGTGGTTTAAAGTGAGATTTTTGTTCATTTTAAAAGTTAAATAGGAAAATCTTTCTGTAGTTGCGAGTATAAGTTGACGACTGAAGCAGCATTTAGTCAAATTTGATTTTTGTTTCTTTGTTACAGTAAAAGTCTTCAAACATGAAAACGTGGGCGGCATGGTGGTGCAGTGGTTAGCACTGCTGCCTCACGACAGCGAATACCTGGGTTTGATCCCGGGTCACTTTCCATGTGGAGTTTGCACGTTCTTCCTCTGTCTCTTTGGGTCTCACCCCCTTACCCAAAGATGTGCAGGGTAGGATAATCCTTGCTGTGAGATCCTTCCAGTCAGTCGCTAGAAATGCAAATACCTTCCTTATCATTATCGGTCTTATCATTATCGGTCTCAATGGGACTGTAACAAAGTCAGAGCAGCTTTCCTGTTATCTCCCAAAGTTTTGAATGTCAACGGCATAAGCAGATTGCTGTTGTGTGTTTTCATTATTTGAGCCCGCCTCCTTGCCTGTGTACAATGATAGAGATATAGGTTTACTGTCATGTCCATCACTATCATGTCCCTTTCACTATCACAAGAGAAAGGGAAAGGGTCAGGATAAGGTATATTAAGTGATTAGTTCTCTCAACCTTTTAAATGAGGAATGAAGGTGCATTACCATGCATTGAAGATAATTAATAATATAGCTCCTTTAATGTATTGATATACGATACATTTACTCCCTCTAATTAAACCTCATGAGTACAGTAATCTCATGTGAAGCATGTAACTAGTTTTCATTCTTTGAGGGTTCACGCTATTGCGGATCCATAGATAATATGTTGTAATACAACAAGCTATTTATTTGGGGAAAATATTGTTTCATATTTACATTCGAAATTATGGGCTAATTTCTGGCTTTGAATTTTTTGGCCTATCGAGGAAGTCAAATAATTGACGGATTAGCATTTCAACCAATGGCTAGAGGTGGGATATAGGCTGTAAAATCTTATATTTTGAAACATTAATGTCTCTGATATTTACAATGGGCGAAATTTACCATCGGCTCGTGCTGGTGGTATATCTTGGTTCCCCGGCGAAAAGGGGTACAGTCAATGGGAAATCCCGCTGACAACGGTGGGACCAGATAATCCCGCTGCTGGACCAGCTTTGGCGCCAAAAAATACGCGGAGGGTTCATTCGGTAAATGCCGCCCAACATATTTTTGAGGTTATTCCAATTTATTTTCCTCGTGACAATGCTACATGAATGTAGCTTGAATATCAGCGTTCTTACTTATGCCGCCCATATGGATAATATGAAGAAATAAAATCATTGAATTGTAAGAGTAATACAACACAGAAGGTGTCCATTCAGCCCATTGAGTCTGTGCTGGCTCTTCTGAAGCATCTTCCACCTTCTATTAAATCTGCCTCTGCCACCCTATGAGACTGTATTCTAAGTCTTGAACACTTGTTGGATTAAAATATTTTCCCCCAACTTCTTTTGCCAATCACCTTAAAATCTGTGCCCTTTTGTTACAGCCATTGGAAGCTTCTTATTTACTCAATCTCATTAAAACCAGCGTTGTTCATTGGCCTATTATTGTGTTTGCTTGAGACATGACTCAAGTAAATTGGGGCATTGGAGTAGTGCGTGAAATTTGTACTCTCCAGTGCAAACAGTATTGTTCCAATTGCTATTCATGAGATTGTGGAACTGAGCCAATGAACGCCAGTCTACAAATTTGCGCGTTGATATTCCAGAGAATAGAGCGTTGGGAATTTGAAGTAGTTTAGTCGGCCACAGGTGAGTCCGAATTGAGTAGGTGAAAGAAGGGGGTGTGAAGGAGGGGTTGGGGCCATCGAGGGGGGAGGGGGGTTGTAGGGAGCATTGGCATGGTGAGTTGGGGTTGGATGTTCCCATGGGGGAAGGGGGGGAGGGGAGGTGGGGGGGGGGGGGGGGGCGTTGGTGCCTACTCCACTCGTGCTGCCCGGCGTAGTTTGTTGACCTCTTTTCCAGCACTGGAGGCCAATCCTTCTGCTCACACTCCCTGAGCTGACAGCTGCTGCCACCTCCCAGAGAGTCAGCCATAAGGCAGCTGGTGCTGCCTGGGTTGTTTATTGCAAAGTAATTATACTTACAATAGACATCAGATCCCAATTGGGTCTGCTCTGCCCATTCCATACCAGGCCGACTTTATGTAGAACTCAATCACGAATGGCCTCGGGTTCCTTGCCCCCTGAGCGGGGGAGCTCATACTCGCGAGGCTCACGGGGAGACTGATTGCTCCAATCCCGTAGGTCTTGTCCGGATTATAGCAAATAGTAAGGCAATTTATCATTTAGTGTACTATTCAGAGCTTCCATGAGAGTGGTGAAGCCTGCCTTGTGTAAATGTCAGAGTTTACAGGTCAAAATTTAATTTTCATTGTTTTGGCTTTTATCTTTTTTTGTTTTCAGTCGGCACCTGCTCTGGGAACTTTTTATTGTTTCTCGTCACCATTCCTTTTGCCCCTTTTTTGTTATTCAACCTCTCCTTTTCAACCTCTCCTGTTTTCCACCCTATGACAGACCTTCCTGTTGTTCTTGTCCACTTGTCCCAAGCACCTCTTGCTAAAACCCAGTAAACCACTTTTCCCAGCGATGCACGATCAATCACTACTGAAGCGAGATTGTAGTCCAATTGAAGGCTCCAATGAACAAGTAGTTACCCCAGCAGCTCCGCTACAGAATGACTGCTGTGGGTGAAACACAGACTCTTATGCTCCGCCTGCTGGGCAGAACCAGCAGGCATGTTCTACCACTCATACTACAGTATTAGGTACATCTCACCTAGGTACCGCGATACCCCTAATATAGCCTACCACACCCAGTGACGATGAAAGGTCACAGGTCTGAAACGTTGACTCTTGGCGCGATTCTGTGGGCTCGTTGCTCTCTCGTTCAAGCGTAACGAGGCCGGTGAAGAGTGGGAGAGGCCAAAATTGGGATCCGTGCCAGGTGCCAAACAGTTTGTGATGCAACAGGCCCACTCCCATTGGCGAAATCGGGATCTCACCATAGCAAGGCGAGAAGCCAATTATCACCACTTAAGCCCCATTTCTATACAATTAACAAGAGTGATCACATATCCAGTGGCCTTCTGTCATTCAGTGATCTCCCCAGTAAGTGCTCACGCTGGTGCTGATTAGTACTCCTTTTGAAAAATGTGAACCTGCCTTCAGTGGGGAGTTGAGGAGGTGAGTAGCCATCTTTACTCACAGGCAAAGAGCCCGGGGTGCTGGATGTGGGGTGGGGGACCCTCGGCTGGGGGCGAGGGGCCCTCCGCAGGGGTGGTCCGCCATGGATGGGGGAAGGGGGGAACAGGACATCCCTCTTGGCCTCCACTGCATCTGGGAACCTCCCCAGGCCTGCATTCCTGAATCTTAGGGCCGGTCTCCTGGGTGCCATTGCTGTGAGCTGGCTGGGGTTGGCTGAGCAAGTGCAGCTTAAGTGCTACTCGACCTTGTTAGCGGGGGGTTGGTGAGCGCGGTCCCGGCGAATCAGCTGGTGAGCCTCATTTTCGATGAGAAGCCCTTGAGGCCTTGTTAAGTGGACCTGTTAACGTTGAATTGCATTGCCGGCCTCGCTGGGCCGGGCGCTGGGAAACTCGCGACAATTCCCGCTCACTACCAAACTCGGAAATTTTTACGGAGAATTACACCCTCTGTTTCTCTCTCCACAGACATGGCCTGACCTGCTGAGTTTTTTCAGCATTTCCTGCGTCAGATTTCCAGCATCCGCAGTAAAAATCATAACTGGCCCATTTTCTCATTTAAAAAGATATCATTTTCATGAAAATGGTTTTATAGTAGGAATGGGGTATCCAGAAATCAGTTCTGTCAGGCTTTTCATAGCTAAAATAGTGAAATTATTTTCTCAAAATATTGTCGAAAATCTATGATAAACATAATGGAATGTGATGTAGCCAATAATGAAATTGGGATAAATATCTCTAGTTCTGACCTTCACCATAACTTAGCACATTCATCTTTATTTATGAAAATAAAATAATGTTATTCAATAATCTCTAGCATATTGTTTGTCTCACACGCATACTCTGTTCTATTATTGGCATTCTCTATCTTGAATTTTAAATATCTTTTGCTTTATAATACATTTGAGTTTTGAATGCCTCTAATTTACATTTTCTGATATAATCGCTCTGCTAATAGTTCCACTATGATTTATACTAAATGCTGTGGTCCTTTAAGTAATACACAACAGATCGTATAGATCGAATATAAAACTATTATCAGCAACACCAATTATTGGTTCATACATTAATATTATTTAGGATGAATTCCCATTGTGCATTATTACTAATAAATGTCTAATGTGTTTTGTCTGAAAATGTTCTGCACGTTGAAGAAATGTTGGCTCCTAATTGGTTAAAGACCGTTTTCAAGTAGTAAGCAACTAAAGCTTCATACCCATTTGCCTTGCCAGTTCAGCCTGCTGATTTGTAATTGACATGATCGTAGAAAGCATTAACATATTAACGTTTCATTATCAGTCAAAAATATGATAGAGAACTCCTATCGGGAGACTGCATAAAAATTGGAATCTCAAGCAAAACAAAAACTACCTGCAGAATACATATTTAAACCTGTAACAACAGACCAGCGATATCTCGAGTTGCTGTCATTCAATTCTGTCCATTGGTAGCAGGCCTGGGACCTTCCCACTATCCCTCGAGCAAAGAATTCCTTTACTTTTAATGGCGTGTCAGTCAACCTAATTTTCTGTCAGCAAAATAAATGTTGTGGCACTGCTAGTCACCATTGTATTCAGTGCTCTCAATGACAAACCAAGGACATTGCAAGAAGCTGCCTGCTGGGTGTAAGATTTGCAGTTCTATTACACAATATTCGTTGGTCTTCAAGCTCAATTAACTTATGTTAAAAAAAAAATAATTTCCTGTCAGCTCGTAAAACCTGCAAAAGGGATTTATTTTATTTTAAAATGCAACCCGGCTGCCTGTATTGATTGTGCAGGGCTGGATTTCTCTTCATAAGCCTTCCTGAAATTGGAAGGACAGCAGCAGAGAATAACACAGAATCTGCTGTTGGTGCCAACTGCTGCAAGCTGCATTTCCTTCCCTTCACGTCTGCTGGAACCCCTGTTTCCTCATCTGCTTCCTGCTAACAGGGGGAGCAGGGCTGAGGCGCTAGTGCCTCTGCCAGCGCCCCCCCCCCCCCACCCCCATTTGTGTTAACCCCAATTAAAACTGTTTTGAATTACCACCATGTTGCCCATTTAAGACTGGGATGAAGAGGAATTTCTTCTGTCAGAGGATAGTGCATCTGTACAGTTCTTTACTGCAGAGGGCTCTAGAGGCTGGGTCGTTAAGTATGTTCGAGGGGGGGCAGCACGGTGGCACAATGGTTAGCATTGCTGCCTACGGCGCTGAGGACCCGGGTTCGAATCCCGGCTCTGGGTCACTGTCCGTGAGGAGTTTGCACATTCTCCCCGTGTCTGCGTGGGTTTCACCCGCACAACCCAAAGATGTGCAAGATAGGTGGATTGGCCACACTAAATTGCCCCTTAATTGGAAAAAAATAATTGGGTACTCTAAGTATGTTCGAGGCTGGGTCATGAAGTATGTTCAAGGCTGAGATATACAGATTTTTTTTTAATCAGTGAGGAAATCAAGGGTTATGGGGATAAGGCAGGAAAGTGGCGATTTCATTGAATAGCGGAGCAGATTCGAAGGGCTGAATGGCCTACTTCTGCTCCGACATCTTATGCTCTATCATTGGAAGTCTCCTCGCCCTCCAACTTTGCCCTTACCTCTGTCGGCCTTGGTTTCCGTTGAGTCCTACATGCTGCAGTTCCGCTGATCTTTGGATGCCACTGCCCCATGGCCACTTCAACACCAGTGGGATTGTACAATGATGCATTGACTGTCTCTCTCTCTCTACTGACCAAGGGAAGTTGGCCAATGTTGGGATTGAGATAGCGGTGGATCTCGCTACTGTACTGCTACTGTGCACTGTAGGAGAATTTAGTCCATCTTTTTTTCCCGTTAGACATCCTTGAACCACAAAACGAGTGGCAGTGTTTGTTGGCAAAAATACTGTCGTTTATGCTCACAGTTGTAACTTTATGACCTTCATAACTATTTCTCTCATGGCGTTGCAGCTTAATGAATTCCTGGCCTTTCTTGCTACTTGTAAATAATTTCTGAATGAGACTGGTAAGAAATGGGGCTTGGCAACACTCCTGTGACACACCTGGAGATGATTTATGATATCAAAGATGAAAGTTGTTGTTGTATCAATCTATGGCTGCGATATCTGACAGCAGAACTGTGGCACAGAGAGTGGCAAATGGTGCGCAATATACCACACATGAGCTGGCAATTTTTCACTGCCATCATTTGGAATCAAATGTCTTTGGGCAGAAGTAACCCTTGGCAATACTAAAGTGTGCTAATTTAGCAGGGATGATTGCCTCTGGCATACTGGTCTATCGAGCAGCAAACTGCCCACTGTAAGGCTCATCTGGCACTAATGCAAAAACAAAAGAGGGAGGATATGGGCGAGTCATTGTTAGCGGGAGGCAAGAGTAGCTTGGCAGAGTTGGACATCAATGTACCCAACCAAATTGGTGGTCCATCGGATAATCCCCCAGGACGAGAATACTCACGAGATCAACAACTCCTTCATAACATTGAAAAATGCAACAATGAAAAAAAAAATCAGGTGGTGAAATCTCAGGCCCACGGTGGTGGAAATCTGATTAATATACTTCCTGCTGCCCATCTCCCTTCAAGTTGACAGTTTTTATTGTGATCAGAGAGACTGAAAGCAACGGCTTATAGAAAAAAGTAATTAAAGTCAAGTTGGTCACAAAGGAAAGGTTTGATGTGAAATCTTTATAACAGCTAGTAAAATAAGTTTGCCTTTTGCTGGCAGTACTATGCGAAGAATCCTGCAGTGTGCGCACTATGTGTGATCTTGGCTTACTTGAATACTCTATTATTAGAAGTCAAATTCTACCATGAATTTTTCATAGCAGCTATTTCACTTTTCCATTTTGTGAAGATATTAAGAGGTCTCACACAGACTCTTCTTTAATAAAACGGGAAAGTCAAAGATCAGAATTGCATGTCCAAACGTTCAGAAGGGCATAAGGCCGGCGAAATCAGATCTGAGGCGTGTGGAAGAGCTTTTGTTTGAAGAACTATCACAGCTTTAACTGAGGTAAATAATCTACCTTCCTACAATACCCAACAAGCAACATGAGAAGTAAATGACCTGTTAGTTTCGGTAATACTGACAGTTTTCATCCCCCTGTTTTCAAATGACAAACACTGGTAATGAAATAGAAGATGGTGGCACTTGAGGCACAATACATCAAGACGAATTGCCTGACATGTCATTGTTATTATACCAGTGCTAACATGTTACTTCAACATGACATTCTGGAATGAATTTGTAACTCTAGACAATAAATAAGGACCTTGTTATTTTGTGTTAAGATTTCTGGGGCATTATTTTACTTAAATAGAATACTCGGTTACAATTCTAAGTGATCTCGATTCTATATGTCGTTCAATTGAGCATTAATTAATGGAATAGAGCAGGTGATAAATTAATCAGTGAAATTTTAATTAGTGCTTTCTGATTGTTTTTATTCATTCATGGGATGAGTGTATGGAATGAGTGTATCACTGGCTCGGCTCATGCCTAATTGCCCTTGAGAAGATGGTTGTGAACTGCCTTCTTGAACCGCTGCAGTCCATGTGGTGTAGGCAGACCCACAGTGCTGTTAGAGAGGGAGTTCCAGGATTTTGACCAAGTGACAGGGAAAAACAGTGATATAATTTTAAGCCAGGTTGGCATGCGGCTTGGAGGGGAACTCGCAGGTGATGATGTTCCCGTGCCGCTGCTGTCATTGTCCTACTAGGAGGTAGAGTTCGCAGGTTTGGAAAGGGCGGTTGAAAGAATCTTGGGGAGTTGCTGAACTGCATCTTGTAGACGGTACACACTGCTGCTCCCACGTGTCAGTGGTGGAGGGAATGAATGTTGACGGTGGTGGATAGGGTGTAGTGCTTTGTTCTGGATGGTGTCAAGCTTCATGAATGTTGTTGGGGCTGCACTCATCCAGGCGAGCGGGGTGTAGTCCATCATACTCCTGATTTGTGCTTTGTAGATGGTGGACAGGCTTTGGGGAGTCAGGAAGTGACACATAATTCCCAGCCACTGATCTGCTCTTGTAGCCACAGTATTTATATGGTTGTCTAATGGTAACCCCCAGGATGTTCATGGTGGGGTTTCAGTGATACTAATACTATTTGATATCAAGAGGAGATGGTTAGATTCTTTCCTGCCAGGGATGGTCATTACCTGCACTAGTGTGGCATGAAGGTTACTTGTCACTCATCGCCCAAGCATGAACATTGTTCAGGGGTGGGATTTTCCAGCCTTTCCCACTGGCGGGATCTTCCAGTCCTGCAGAAGGTGAAGCCCCGTAGTGAGTTCCTTGGAGGCAGGACATGTGAGCCATGCAAAACGCCCTTGTCATTGGCGGCCCGGAAGATTCCGCCGGCAGCCAATGGTGAGCAGCCTCTGCTGTTGGAATACACACTGAGGGGCCGGAAAATCCGGCCCCAGGTCTTGCTGCCTTTGGACATGGACGTCTTCAGTCTCTGAAGAGTCTGAAATGATGCTGAACATTGCGTAATCATCTGCAAACATCCCCACTTCTGACCTTATTTTGGACGGAAGGTCATTGATGAAACAGCTGAAGGGGGTTAGCTAAGGACACTATACTGGGGAACCCCTGCTCTGATGTCCAAGGGATGAGATGATTAGTCTCCAACAGCCACAATCACATTCCTTGTGTGCTGAGTATGAATACAACCAGTGAATGGTTGTGAATGCCTCTGATTCCCATTAACTTCACTTTTCCACATCTCCTTGGTGCCACACTCGGTCAAATGTTGTCGTGATGTCAAGGACAGTCACACACCTGACTTCTGGGATTCTTTTTTCCACGTTTGGCCCAAAGCTGTAGTGAGGTCTGGATCTGAGTGGCCCTGGTGCAACTCAACCAGATCATTGGTGAACAGGTTAATGCTGAGTAAGTGACACTTGAAACACTGTCGGCTTTATCTTCATCACTTTGTTGATGTTGGAGACTTATGGGGCAATAATTGGATTTGTCCCATTTTGTGTCACTGAGACATGAGGGTAAATATTCCGACCCCGCCCACCGTAGGAATTATCATGGGTGGGACGGATAATTTAATGGACCATTTAAAATGTCCATTGATCTCGGGTGGGATCACGCCCTTAGCTGAGTAATCTTTTACATTGTCAGGGAGGTGTTCAGATAAGCTATAATGGAACAACTTGGCTAAGAATGTGGCTAGCTCTGAAACACAGATCTTTAGTATGAAAGCCGGGATGTGGTCCGGGCCCAAAGGCTTCTGGCATTTAGTATGTCCAGACATTTCGTGACATCATGTGGAGTAAATTGAATTGGCTAAAGACAGATATTTTTGATGCTGGGGTCGTTGAGGAAGTTGAAGTGAATTTACCCCTTCTGGTTAAAGATGGTTACAAATACTTCAGCCTTTGTCTTATGTCCTGATGTGTTGGGCTCCCCTGTCAATGATAATGAGGGTTTTTGGAGCCTCCTCCTCTGCTTCGCTATTTATTTGACCTCCAGTGTTCATGACTGCAAAACCTATATCTAATCCATTAATTGTGGGATTGTTAAATTCTGCCTACTGCTTCTGCTGTTTAGCATCCGTTTAATTCTGTGGTATAGATTCACCAGGGTGGCACCTCTTTTTGGTGCCTGATACTGCTCCTGGCATGCTCTCCTGCACTCCTCATTGAACTAGTGATGGTCCTCTGACTTGATGGTAAGAGTAGAGTGAGGGATATGCTGAAACTTAGCAGCTTAAACCCCCCCCCCCCCATCCCACTCACTGGCTCCCCCATCCTGGGAGGCCAATCAAACCACACACTGGATGATAAAACTTGGAGGCCTCCCAGTGGGCTCCACAGCACTCCATGATCCATGGAGGAGGTCCGTGATGGTAATGGTGCTCCATGACCCCTGCCCTGTACCACTTTTGAGGTTCCCTCTCCCTGCTCTCGCAGCATAGGCAATGGAGATCACTATAGGTGATGCTGCTGAGGCTGATAAGCTGATAGCGCACTGATTAAACAGCCAGTAGCTTTGGGGGTCAGCCAGTGTCCTCAATTGTACAGTAGGATTGCTGGCGCTCTCTTAATTGGCCACGGACGACATTAGAACATAGAACATAGAACGATACAGCGCAGTACAGGCCCTTCGGCCCTCGATGTTGCACCGACATGGAAAAAAAAAAAACTAAAGGCCATCTAACCTACACTATGCCCTTATCATCCATATGCTTATCCAATAAATTTTTAAATGCCCTCAATGTTGGCGAGTTCACTACTGTTGCAGGTAGGGCATTCCACGGCCTCACCACTCTTTGCGTAAAAAACCCACCTCTGACCTCTGTCCTATATCTATTACCCCTCAATTTAAGGCTATGTCCCCTCGTGCTAGCCACCTCCATCCGCGGGAGAAGGCTCTCGCTGTCCACCCTATCTAACCCTCTGATCATTTTGTATGCCTCTATTAAGTCACCTCTTAACCTTCTTCTCTCTAACGAAAACAACCTCAAGTCCATCAGCCTTTCCTCATAAGATTTTCCCTCCATACCAGGCAACATCCTGGTAAATCTCCTCTGCACCCGTTCCAAAGCTTCCACGTCCTTCCTATAATGAGGCGACCAGAACTGTACGCAATACTCCAAATGCGGCCGTACCAGAGTTTGGTACAGCTGCATCATGACCTCATGGCTCCGGAACTCAATCCCTCTACCAATAAAGGCCAACACACCATAGGCCTTCTTCACAACCCTATCAACCTGGGTGGCAACTTTCAGGGATCTATGTACATGGACACCGAGATCCCTCTGCTCATCCACACTACCAAGAATTTTACCATTAGCCAAATATTCCGCATTCCTGTTATTCTTTCCAAAGTGAATCACCTCACACTTCTCCACATTAAACTCCATTTGCCACCTCTCAGCCCAGCTCTGCAGCTTATCTATGTCCCTCTGTAACCTGCAACATCCTTCCGCACTGTCTACAACTCCACCGACTTTAGTGTCGTCTGCAAATTTACTCACCCATCCTTCTGCGCCCTCCTCTAGGTCATTTATAAAAATGACAAACAGCAACGGCCCCAGAACAGATCCTTGTGGTACGCCACTCGTAACTGAACTCCATTCTGAACATTTCCCATCAACTACCACTCTCTGTCTTCTTTCAACTAGCCAATTTCTGATCCACATCTCTAAATCACCCTCAATCCCCAGCCTCCGTATTTTCTGCAATAGCCGACCGTGGGGAACCTTATCAAACGCTTTACTGAAATCCATATACACCACATCAACTGCTCTACCCTCGTCTACCTGTTCAGTCACCTTCTCAAAGAACTCGATAAGGTTTGTGAGGCATGACCTACCCTTCACAAAACCATGCTGACTATCCCTAATCATATTATTCCTATCTAGATGATTATAAATCGTATCTTTTATAATCCTCTCCAAGACTTTACCCACCACAGACGTTAGGCTCACCGGCCTATAGTTACCTGGGTTATCTCTACTCCCCTTCTTGAACAAAGGGACCACATTTGCTATCCTCCAGTCCTCTGGCACTATTCCTGTAGCCAATGATGACCTAAAAATCAAAGCCAAAGGCTCAGCAATCTCTTCCCTGGCTTCCCAGAGAATCCTAGGATAAATCCCATCTGGCCCCGGGGACTTATCTATTTTCACCTTGTCCAGAATTGCCAACACTTCTTCCCTACGCACCTCAATGCCATCTATTCTAATAGCCTGGGTCTCAGCATTCTCCTCCACAATATTATCTTTTTCTTGAGTGAATACTGACGAAAAGTATTCATTTAGTATCTCGCTTATCTCCTCAGCCTCCACACACAACTTCCCACCACTGTCCTTGACTGGCCCTACTCTTACCCTAGTCATTCTTTTATTCCTGACATACCTATAGAAAGCTTTTGGGTTTTCCTTGATCCTACCTGCCAAAGACTTCTCATGTCCCCTCCTTGCTCGTCTCAGCTCTCTCTTTAGATCCTTCCTCGCTTCCTTGTAACTATCAAGCGCCCCAACTGAAACTTCACGCCTCATCTTCACATAGGCCTCCTTCTTCCTCTTAACAAGAGATTCCACTTCTTTGGTAAACCACGGTTCCCTCGCTCGACCCCTTCCTCCCTGCCTGACTGGTACGTACTTATCAAGAACATGCAATAGCTGTTCCTTGAACAAGCTCCACATATCCAGTGTGCCCAACCCTTGCAGCCTACTTCTCCAACCAACACATCCTAAGTCATGTCTAATGGCATCATAATTGCCCTTCCCCCAGCTATAACTCTTGCTCTGCGGGGTATACTTATCCCTTTCCATCACTAACGTAAAGGTCACCGAATTGTGGTCACTGTCTCCAAAGTGTTCACCTACCTCCAGATCTAACACCTGGCCTGGTTCATTACCCAAAACCAAATCCAAAGTGGCCTCACCTCTTGTTGGCCTGTCAACATATTGTGTCAGAAAACCCTCCTGCACACATTGTACAAAGAACGACCCATCCAATGTACTCGAACTATATCTTTTCCAGTCAATATTAGGAAAGTTAAAGTCTCCCATAACAACTACCCTGTTACTTTCGCTCTTTTCCAGAATCATCTTCGCCATCCTTTCCTCTACATCTCTAGAACTATTAGGTGGCCTATAGAAAACTCCCAACAGGGTGACCTCTCCTTTCCTGTTTCTAACCTCAGCCCATACTACCTCGGAAGAAGAGTCCCCATCTTGCATCCTTTCTACCACCGTAATACTGTCCTTGACTAGCAGCGCCACACCTCCCCCTCTTTTGCCCCCTTCTCTGACCTTACTAAAGCACCTAAACCCCGGAACCTGCAACAACCATTCCTGTCCCTGCTCTATCCATGTCTCTGAAATGGCCACAACATCGAAGTCCCAGGTACCAACCCATGCTGCCAGTTCCCCTACCTTATTTCGTATACTCCTGGCATTGAAATAGACACACATTATGCTGCCCTGAGTCCTGCCGGCCACTGAAACGGGGTCACAAACAAAGAACAAAGCACAGGAACAGGCCCTTCGGCCCACCAAGCCTGCGTCGATCATGATGCCTGTATAAACTAAAACCTTCTGCACTTCTGGGGTCCATATCCCTTGTTAGAGAGGGGGAGAGCCACAGGCTGCACTGACTGCCTGCCCCTTCTAGCGGGCACCCATCTATCTGCGCTTTGGGCGTGACCACATCTGTAAAACTCCTGTCTATGACACTTTCCGCCACCTGTATACTCTGAAGTGTATCCAACTTCTGCTCCAACCGATCCATGCGGACTGAGTGTCACCTCCCATTTTCAGTCCTGATGGTGGGACTTCTGCCGTCTAAAGAAAATTGAAATATATTCTCTATTAGTCTAGAAGTATTTTTTTAAGATACTGAAGGATATGTCCTACCTTGTACGGTTTGAGTTCCACATTAATTAGGCCAGCCTGGAATAAAGTGTGAATCCCAAACGTCTCTCAGCTCTTTTCATGATTAATGAGAAATTGCAAAGGACATTGAGTTATTATGTATGTGCTACCTGTGTTCAGCACCTTGCTGCATTGCAGCTAAAGGAAAGATGAATCCAGCTCTTGAGGCTGCAGTGTCCCACTTTTCCAATGTGCAGGAATGACCTGAGGAAACCTGGGGAAAGATTTCCTCCCTCAGTCTATCTATCTTGGGAAATAAAATATTTAAATTGCCCTCTTGGAATCAATCTCTGTAAGGCTGATGACCTCAATGATTCAATAACGGTGACTGGCATTAATTTAAGAGCAAAGAGAAGAAGTCAGGGGTCCCATCATTAACTGTGCCTTACACATTTTCGTTGCCCTTGGAATAAAAGGAAAGTGAACTGCATTGTGTTCTCAAAGCAACGCTTTCAAGGTCAGCATAGGTTTTGATTAAAATATTTTGTCACTCTGTGGTACAGGTGATTGAACAACACAACTGACAGCAGTCAAAGCATTACTCGGAGCAGTAGGCGGCACGGTGGAACAGTGGTTAGCACTGCTGCCTCGCAGCGCTGAGGACCCAGGTTCGCTCCCGACCCCGGGTCACTGTCTGTGTGGAGTTCGCACATTCTCCCCGTGTCTGTGTGGGTTTCACCCCCACAACCCAAAGATGTGCAGGATAGGTGGATTGGCCACACTAAATTTCCCCTTTAATAGGAAAAAAATAACTGGGTACTCAAAATTAATTTTAAAAAACAACAAAAAAAAATTACTTGAAGCAGTAAACCTCCAAGTACCCATGTCCCCTAGTGGTTGTTATCAGAGCTGCACTTTCCCTCTCTGTCGGATGAGGAGAATAGAGTAGAGGGACAATAATTTTTTTAAAATGAAAATTGGGATTGGAGCAGCATCACCCTGTCTACTTTTACACCATTCTTAACGGCTAATGGGATGATTTTGCTGCTGTGCAGTGTCCTTGGGAGCATGTGGCATCCCATTTTGCAGCCCATTTAAGATTCGCTGCTCTAGAAAAGTGGCCTCCTAGGCAGCAAAGCATTTGTAATACCTGCTGATTTTGAGTTTTAGGCTTTTTGAAGGCACTTCTTGTAATTTTATCAGGTTTACTTAATTCTTGGACTTTGGCTCCTCTGAACCTTCAGCCTTTGCCTTGAGTTTGCCAACACAGATCTTATGGTTTGAAACTATCTGAATGCAGGGCTTGTTATCTGAATTCTTCCCTTTTGATTGCACCCATTATTAGACTTTTCAAGAGATTTCTTTCCCTGGTGATGTCATCCTGAGACTTATTTGAATTTATGAATAATTATGCAAATTAGCTTCAACCGGGAAATTGAGTGCACTTTTAATTGAGATTCAGGCAGGCCTTAATGCAATGCGAACCAAGTTAGGTCAAGTTACAGCTGATGAAATGTTCCTGTTCTATTGAGCTTTATTGAGCGGTGAGAACTTTGCCATGTGAAAGGGAATTTCACGTCAAACTCTGAACATGTTTGATGTCATTTTGGGACCAAAAGCATTTGAGCCATTTTCAATTTGAGAGTGGGCCAAGTGAATCAGTGAAACACCACGGACACTGCGATCTTCCTGACTTCTGATCCACACGTTGGCTGGCTGTTTTTAACAGTGCCCTAAATCATTACCTCTCACTGAACAAACCTTTATTTACTACGCATATATCTATTAATGAAGAGAATTTCACAAGTGTAATTAGACAAAAAGATCTGTGAGAATATTTTAGACATGCTGATGGAGTCTGTTTTTAATGGGTTATTTCAAAGATTCAATGCAGCATCGAAAACTGCGGCCTAGGGAACTGACTGGAACTGCAGCAGCTGTTTGAGTTCCTTATAATTGAAATTGCGACACCTCAGGAGAACGTGAAAATCTGAATATGCTATTTGCTGCCAACTTTGCTTGTAGCGCCCATGGTCTCTGAACCAAACACGATCGACTGAAATATTGTTCATGTTTCTTTTTCTTTCTGTCTTTGGGAAGTACAATGGGAAATCCTTTTCCTACGTTAAAGCAAATTGTTGTTTGCAATTTATGTACCTTCATTTAGTTTTGAACTTTATTCAATTCATTCCAAATGTTTTTGTGTAGTTCCTTGCATCCTGTGACCCCCCTGCCAATCCTTCCCCATATCATTGGGATTTATCTTATTTTATTGTTTTTAAAAATAAATTTAGAGTACCCAATTATTTTTTTCCCAATTAAGAGGCAATTTAGCGTGGCCAATCCCAATGCACATCTTTGGGTTGTGGGGGTGAAACCCACGCAGACACGGGGAGAATGTGCAAACTCCACACGAACAGTGACCCAGGGCCAGGATTTGAACCCAGGTCCTCAGCGCCATAGGCAGCAGTGCTAACCACTGTGCTGCGTGCCACCCTCTCTTATTCTATTGTTGACTCTTCTGTATTGAGTCTCTAATTTGTTACTGACTGGGCTGGAATTTGCCCCGGCAACGGGATCCCAACATCGGGACCAAATGGAGGTCCTAGGCCAACACTTGCAGGGAGCGAGACCGGAGGAGCAACCGTCTGGAGATAGCCTCCTAATTAGTCACTTTGGCACGCACCCAATCTGAGAGCTGATAGCTCTGAAACCTTGGCAGCCCCACTGGAAGAGGTTGGTGCTGCTGAGGCGGGTCGAAAGTGCGGATGCATCTCAGCATGGAGGTGCCTGAACACAGTCATCCAATAGCAAGGTTATAGACCCAGTAGATCTATCAAGCTGGAGGGGAAACCCTTGCAATGGATTGGTTTTGACTGTGGTTCTGAACTTTAATGTACATGGCTCACTCTTAGTGGACATGTTTGATATCATTTTGGGACCAAAAACATTTGAGTCATTTTCAATTTGAGAGTGGGC
Organism: Scyliorhinus canicula; assembly: GCF_902713615.1. NCBI lineage: Eukaryota > Metazoa > Chordata > Chondrichthyes > Carcharhiniformes > Scyliorhinidae > Scyliorhinus > Scyliorhinus canicula. Next base: position 26,034,851 of record NC_052156.1, read on the forward strand.
CAAGTGAATCAGTGAAACACCACGGACACTGCGATCTTCCTGACTTCTGAGCCACACGTTGGCAGTCTCTGGCTCCAATGGCCTCCCATCTGGCAACGACATTATTATTTTATTTGTTCTTGGGATGTGGGCATCGCTGACTGGGCCAGCATTTGTTGCCCATCCCTAATTGCGCTTGAACTGAGTGGCTTACTAGGCCATTTCAGTGGAGGGCAGCTAAGAGTCAACCACATTACTGTGCGGATCTGGAGTCACATGTAGGCCAGACCAGATAAGGACGGCAGATTTTCTTCCATGTAGGGCCTTAGTGAGCCAGATGGGTTTTTATGACAATCAGCAATGATTTCATGTCATCATTAGACCTTTTTTCCAGATTTTTATTTAATTCAATCCTTGTGGTGGGATTCAAACTCAGGACCCCAGAGCATTATCCTAGGTGTCGGGATTACTCGTCCAATGACAATACCACTACGCCACCACCTTCCCAATCTGTTTCTCACCCCATCCCTGGGTAAGGCAGCAGGAATGGATTGGAGCCTTATCCTGACATGTTTCCCTTCCCTTTATTTTCCTGGCATCCCTTCTCTGCATTGCCTCTAAGCCTGAGCATGGGGCAGGGAAGGCTCAGGCCATTATGGACTGATCTAGGATGGCTTAGCTAACATTTAGGGCGCGATCTTCCCAAAAGGGAACAAAGTCCCCGAGCAAGCGCATTTAGTCAGGTGTTTCCCCGCACTCGCTTTGAATAAAGGGCCTAAATGAGGAACACGCGGCCGAGGCCGCACATAGTCCCATTTTTTATAATGGGGAGCTCCGCTCTTTTTGTTTCAGCAGCGTGAAGAAGAGGTTAAAGTATGAACCCATCAGCTTCTTGTGGCTGTATGGAGATTAGGTAATTTGGTTTAATTTAGTTGCCCATCTGCCAGGTCTCCACCAGACAATCCGGGTTAAAATTGTCTCATACGTCGGTCCACTGTGTGAAAACTCTGATTCTTCCGACTGCTCCTTGGGTTAAAACAGTGTAACCCATAGTATTGGTCACAAGCAGAAAGTTAAACAAATCTTATTGTTAACCATCTGGTTCGAACAAAGAAAAATACAGCAGAGGGAAAGGCCTTTTGGCCCTCCAAGCTTGTGCCGATCATAATGCCCTAACTAAAAACAAAACCTTCTGCCCTTACATGGAGCATATCCCTCTATTTCCTCCTTACTCATGTACCCATCCAGATGCCTCTTAATTGTTACCAATGTGCCTGCTTCCAGTACATCCTCTGGCAGGATGTTCCAGGCACCCCCACGCTCTGTGTGAAAAACCTATCCCGCACATCTCCCTTAAACTTTCCCCCTCCAGGGGCAGCACGGTGGCCTAGTGGTTAGCACAACCGCCTCACGGCGCTGAGGTCCCAGGTTCAATCCCGGCTCTGGGTCACTGTCCGTGTGGAGTTTGCACATTCTCCCCGTGTCTGCGTGGGTTTCGCCCCCACAACCCAAAAATGTGCAGAGTAGGTGGATTGGCCATGCTAAATTGCCCCTTAATTGGAAAAAATAATTGGGTAATCTAAATTTATATTAAAAAAAACTTTCCCCCTCCCACCTTGAACCTGTGCCCCCTTGTAATTGACATTTCCACACTTGGAAAAAGCCTCTGACTATCCACCCAGTCTATGCCTCTCATAACTTTGTAGACCTCTATCAGGTCTCCCCTCAGCCTCTGTCTTTCCAGTGAAAACAATCCTAGTTTATTGAACCTCTCCTCATAGCCAACACCCTCGAGACCAGGCAACATCCTGGTGAACCTTCTTTGCACTGGGGTTCTGCCATTTACAGTATAATTCATACCTAGATTTGATCCTCCAAAATGCATCACCTCGTATTTGTCCAGATTAAACTCCATCTGCCATTTCTGTGCACAAGTCTCCTCCTATCTGTGTCCTGTTACATCGTCTGACAATCCTCGACACTATCAGCATCCTCCAGATCATTTATATATACTACAAACAATAGAGGTCCCAGCACCGATCCCTGCGGAACATCACTAGCTAAGATCTCCATTCTGAAAAACACCCTTCCACCGCTGCTCTTTGTCTTCTATGACCAAGCCGGTTCTGTATCCATCTAGGTTCTGACAATGTAAGCTGTATTTTGTTCATCAGTATCTTCCTTCACAGTTGTTGGACCAAAATCCAGGAACTCCCTCCCGAATGGCACTGTGGGTGTTCCAATAGGGATTGCAGTTGTTCGAGAAGGCCACCAGCACCTTCTCAAGGGAAATTAAGGATGGACAATAAATGTCCAGACATCGACTCCCACATCTCATGAATGAATACATTTTTAAACAAGTATTGCTCACTAAGTTACAATTATATTTTTTCTCCACAGGTTTAGCCGGCAATCCTGAAGATCTTGAAAACAGAAGACAATTTTTTGGTAGAAACTTTATACCTCCGAAAAAGCCAAAAACTTTCTTACAGTTAGTCTGGGAAGCACTACAAGATGTGACCCTTATCATCCTAGAACTTGCAGCCATTATATCCTTGGGTCTCTCATTTTATCAACCACCTGGAGAGAGAAGTGAAAGTAAGTGAAATATTTTTCTTTATGTGCCCGATTTGGTTCTATATGTATCAGATGTCACGTGCGTTATTGCAATAAATATTTGTTAGTAAGATGAACCAGGTTTATGTGACTGCGTAAATCGTGCACAAATGGGATGTGGTAGAGATTCTTTATTTCAAGAGTTTACTTTGATGCAATGTAGATGAATTTTATGGGCGCATTCATTGTGCTAAAGTAGTAATATGCAATGGTGCAGGGTGTTTTCCAATTTTTTAATCCCAGGCCTGTGCTCCATTAAGGATTCTGAAGCTGAATATCCAAACTGTACTGATTTTACTGCCAAGCTGTGGACAAATGGAAAATTGCATTTTGTGTGTTGTGGCTGCTTTTGTCAGGTTGTAGTTTCTGCCTTTTATCTGTTTGTCGCAGACAGAAGGTATCATTTTGGGTAATATATTGAGTGCTCACTGCTCCCGCCTGGAGGTTGTTTTCCATTGCAATGTGGTCATTGTGGGGTGTGTGGGGGTGGGAGAGATGCGTTGCCTCTCACTGGGGATTACGCCTCTGCAGGTTGGTGGGCATTGTGGAACTCAGCTCGTCAGTACAGGAAGAGGTTGGGACACCATGTTTAAATGCCACCCGGATCTCTGGAACCCCTACCCAAAGCAGCCTCTCGACCCCTTCCATACCCCACCGCCTAAGGGCAGGGAACCCCTGGTCCCAATCCCTGGCAGTGCCAACCTGGCACTCAAGCATCTTGGCACTGCCTGTCATAGTGCCCGGGTAGCAGCGGGAGTGTCTGGAGCCCGTCAAGAGCCCAACCACCCGGGGGCATTCAATAGCCTGGGAGACCCCCTCCAGGTGCTGTTATGCCGTGGCCCAGTGCTAAATGGCGCCATGACAAGGTCCCCCAGGCATGGGCATATTTAAGTGAGCCGAACTGCTCACTTTCTGGATCCCGCCCAGCGATCTCATGAGGCGTCCTGAGCATCGCAAATCTTGTGAGAGGCCTCTCACGAGACTTAGCGGCCTTGTTGCGTTCCAGGTCAGACGGGACAAAGCCGTTCGATCAGGATCCATCTCTTTTCATATGTCTGAGCATTTCTGTCAATAAATATATAAAAAAATCTTACGTGTGTGTGCACCCCCTGGGCAGAATATTAGATCTCTGGGTGGGACAGTCTGAAAGCAAGCAAGGGCACAAAATTGGTGCCAAGCAGCATGCCAACTCTTCAATATGGCCCCGCCTCCCAAGCTGTTTTGGAAAAGTGGCGTGATTTCTATACCAGCACGCCACATGAATGCAACAGTTCAATACTTCCATATGAAAATGACACTTGAGAGCCCATATAAGGGCAGAAAGTGATTTTTGATTGCAGGCACTGGGACTGTGAATAGTCACGACTATGTCTCTGAGTGGGAGGTGACATCATCGTAGGGAGGCAGTTACAGAGACAGGTCCATTTAATACATTAAAAGGGAATGGTTCAGAGAGCTGTTCAGGCACACATCTTGTAGAGGTAGCTATGCAGACACAGGAGCATCTGGAGGGGGTGGTCACCTTACAGGGGCAAAGCAAGGGGGCCCATGCAGCTGGCACATTGCTTCTGGAGGTGAGAGGCCAATTATAGAGATGGGGCTGAGCTATTTGGATGTGGAGATGATGAATGATAAAGAGCACCCACTCTCACAGCAAGTGCAGACCATTGTTCTTGAGCCATGCAGTGGGATTGGACGAGGGTAGGTGAGGAAACAAAGACATTTCTCTCCACATCGGGTAAACTAACAACAACTTAGCTTTTTGAATCAGACTTCCAGTGGCGCAGAAGGTTGCACCTGTCAAGGTGGAAGGTAGCAGAGGTGTGTGCACTGGCGGAGGGACACATACATCCTCACCAGTTGCATTAGCATCCTCTGCCAGGAGCCATCAAAGTGACCATGGCACTGATCTTTGCTTCAGGGTTCTTCCAAGGAATGGAAGTCAACCTCGCTGGCATCTCGCAGCCGACTGATATTAGCAGCATAAGGGAGGTGATATGCCCTGTGTGAGAAGGCATTGGATTAAGTTGAGTTCACCACTGATGGGACCACACAGCCATATAGGGCAATGGGATTTGCTTTGATCACTGGACTTCCTCAGGTACAGGGGGTTGTTGACTGCCCAGTGTGTCCATCGAGGCACTAGCAGAGCATCCAGCAGCATTTAAAGGGATTCCTCCGGTGTCCAGCTGCTGTGTGATCACCACAAGTGTTTCCTGCAAGCCCGTGTGTACTATCCGGCCAGCTGCCATGTCTCCTTCATCCTCAGGCAACCTCAGCTGTTCATACCACTGGAGAGACCACTAAGAGATAATTTTTTAAAAATACATTTAGAGTATCCAATTATTTTATTTCCAATTAAGGGGAAATTTAACATGGCCAATCCAGTTAACCAGCACATCTTTGGGTTGTGGGGGCGAAACCCACGCAGACACGGGAGAATGTGCAAACTCCACACGGGCAGTGATCCAGAGCCGCGATCGAACCTGGGACCTCGGCGCCGTGAGGCAGCAGTGCTAACCACTGCGACACCGTGCCGCCCAAGGGTATCCATTGAAGAGATGGCTGCTGTCACCTATACTCTATCCCTCGATGGAGGCACACTGGTTCTGCAATTACTTCCATCCCAGTAAAAAAACCTCAATCAAACAGGCCATTTGACCATCAAGATGTCGTTCTAGCACCTTGATCGGTCAAAGGATTCACTCCAGGATGTATCAGATTGGAGTGGCTTGGCCCACCAGAGAGGTGTGGACTTATTGAAGGAATAACGTACTTTCTTGGAGGAGCTTAAGGACAAAGTAGTGAAGCAGGATGACCCAGTCTTTCAAGGATCCTTCGGAAAGTCAGTTTGAAGTCTCAAAGCATCAATCAGGATGAAAGAATTCCTGAGCTGTGCTGATTCAGCCACATTTCCCCGGAGGACACTCCTCATCCAGGAAGGTAAGTGGCTCAAGAACTCACCTTTCTATGGGAGAGGGTATAAACCCAGCATGCAAATGAATCATAAAGGTTCTACATCGCTTGACAGCTTAATCTCCAACTGCCACACTGTGCTGACTGACACACATATTTGCCTCTATTCCCTATCTCATAATTCATGTGTCTTGTGGAACTCAATAGGTTTACTCAAATCTGGGTTTAATCATAATCATCTCCAACATTGATTCATTTTAACTGAAACATAGAGAATAGAAGCAGGGGGGAGGCCATTCAGCCCTTTGAACTTGCTCCGCTATTCATTATGATCATAGCTGATCATCCAACTCAATAGCCTGATCTCACCTCCCCCCATATCCTTTGATCCACATCACCCCAAGTACTATATCTAACTGCTTCTTGAAAACATTTAATATTTTGATAACGAATTCCACAGGATGACTACTCTCTGGGTGAAGAAATATCTCCTCATCTCAATCCTGAGTTGTCCACCCTTATCCTCAGACTGTGACACCAGGGCCGGGATTCTCCCCTACCGGGCGGGGCGGGGGATCCCGGCGTGTTGGAGTAGCATGAACCACTCCGGCGTCGGGCCGCCCCAAAGGTGCGGAAGTCTCACCACGCCAGCCGGGGCCGGCTGGCGTAACTCCGCGCATGCGCGGAGCGTCAGTGGCTGCTGACTTCATACCGGCGCATGCGCAGGGGAGGAGGTCTCTTCTGCCTCCGCCATGGTGAAGACCATGGCGAAGGCGGAAGAAAAAGAGTGGCCCCACGGCACAGGCCCACCCGCCGATTGGTGGGCCCCGATCGCGGGCCAGGCCACGTGGGGGCACCCCTCCGGGGTCAGATCGGCCCGTGCCCCACCCCAGGACCCCGGTGCCAGCCCACGCCACCAATCCCGCCGATCAGGTAGGTGCTTTACTCCACGCCGGCGGGAGAGGCCTGTCAGCGGCGGGACTTCGGGCCATCGCGGGCCGGAGAATCGCCGCGGGGGGCCCGCCGACCGGCGCAGCACAATTCCCGCCGAATCTCGGGGGGCAGAGTATTCGGGACACGGCGGGGGCGGGATTGACGCCGGCCCAGGGCAATTCTCCGACCTGGCGGGGGGGGTCGGAGAATCCCGCCCCTGATTCTGGATACCCCCACCATCGGGAACATCCTTCTTGCATCTACCCTGTTAGAATTTTTTAGGTTCCTATGAGATCTGTCCTCATTCTTCTGAACTCCAGCAAATCCTAGCTGACTCAATCTCTCCTCATAAATCAGTCCTGCTATCTGAGAAATCAGCCTGGTAAACCTTCTCTGCACTCCCTCCATAGCAAGGACATCCTTCCTCAGATAAAGAGACCAAAACTGCACACAGTATTCCAGGTGTGGCCTCACTAAGGCCCTGTATAATTGCAGCAAGACATCCCTGCTCCTGTGTATAAATCCTCTCACGGTGAAGGCCAACGTACCATTTGCCCGCTGCACCTGCATGCTTATCTTCAGTGACTGGAGTACGAGAACACCCAGGTTCGGTTGCAAATTTCTCTCTCCTAATTTATGGCCATTCAGATAATAATCTGCCTTCCTGTTTTTTGCTACCAAAGTGGATAACCTCACATTTGACCAAATTACACTGCATTTGCCATTCATTTGCCCACTCACTCAACATCACACTGAAGGAACTGTGCATCGTTCTCACCCGACCATCCAACTTGGTGTCATCTGCAAATTTGGAGATATTACTAGAGATCCATTGTCTAAATAGAACATAGAACATAGAACAGTACAGCACGGAACAGGCCCTTCGGCCCTCAATGTTGTGCCGAGCCATGATCACCCTACTCAAACCCACGTATTCACCCTATACCCGTAACCCAACAACCCCCCCCTTAACCTTACTTTTATTAGGACACTACGGGAAATTTAGCATGGCCAATCCACCTAACCCACACATCTTTGGACTGTGGGAGGAAACCGGAGCACCCGGAGAAAACCCACGCACACAGGGGGAGGACGTGCAGACTCCACACAGACAGTGACCCAGCCGGGAATCGAACCTGAGACCCTGGAGCTGTGAAGCATTTATGCTAACCACCATGCTACCCTGCTGCCCCAAATCATTAATATATATTGTGAATAGCTGGATCCCTGCGGTACTCTGCTAATCACTGCCTGCCATTCATTTCTAGTCTTTGTTCCCTGCCTGACAACCAGTTTTCTATCCATTTCCAATAGATTTGTCATACACGATTTTCTTTTCATGAATCCATGCTGACTCTGTGCGATTCTGCCACTATTTCCAAAGTGCTCCGCTATAAAATCTTTAATATTGGATTCTAGAGTTTTCCCCACTACCGATGTCAGTCTTACTTGTCTATGTTTCTCTGTTTTCTCTCCACCTCCCTTTTTAAATAGTGGGGTTACATTCGCTACCCTCCAATCTGGAGGGACTGATTTAGAGTCTATAGATTCTTGAAAGGTGACCACCAATGCATCCACTATTTCTAGAGCCAGCTCCTTAAGTACTCTGGGATGTGGATTATCAGGCCCTGGTGATTTATCAGCCTTCAATCCCATCAGTTTCCCCAACACCATTTCTCTACTAATACTGCTCTCCTTCAGTTCCTCTCTCTCACTAAACCGTGTGTTGCCCAACATTTCTGGTATGCTATTTGTGTCCTGTGTGAAGATAGAACAGAATTATGTATTTAGTCTGTCTGCCATTTCTTTGTTCCGCATTATAAACTCCCTTCTTTCTGAATGTAATGGGTCTTCACCCAATCTTTTTTCTTCACCTACCTCTACAAACTTTAACAGTCAGTTTTTATGTTCCCATCAAGCTTACTCTTGTACCTGTTTTCCCTTCCTAATCAATCCCTTGGTCCTCCTCGATCATGCTGTTATTGTCATGGGTCTTAGATGTGGTAGCCAGGGGTCTGCACTGACAGCAAATGCTGGAGGCAAGACTGTTGGTAAACTCTAACTTTATTGAACATTATACTATTTACAATACAGACTAGGCACTAGGGTCTACATTGAATTATCGGTCTCTGTACCCTGTTGTCATGTGATCTTACATGACTATTGATGTCGGTTATTTATTTAAATATTTAACGTTGTACTACAATCGCAAGCATAATGAAGGTCATACAAATGAGCCAAACTCGGAGACTATCAATTTCGAACTCTCCCCTCTCGGCTGCTCCTACAGAATACGCCCCCTATGGCCAAGGATGAGCTGGTGGCAGGTTGCTCATCTGTGTGGTTGAGACTAAGATGCTTATGGTGGCCGTTACCAGAGATGTGGTGCCAATTTGGGCATCATGATGGGCTATCCCACCTTCAACGATGCCCAGGGCCTTCCTGCATTGATGGCGCCTCAGTCGGAGGACTCAAAGGGGAATCAGATATTGAAGGTGCTCCGTGATGGTTGGCCTCCTTACACTCCTCGCTACCTACTTCAAACCCTTTCAGGGAAGCTTGAACGTCAAGAGTGGACCACCAGTTGAGGCGCACCTGCTATCCACTCAATACAATGCTGCACCATCAGAGTCACTGATTGGCCAATACTACATAAAATGGCATTTGTTGTGTGCCAGTCAGTGTTCTGCTCCTGTATCCACTCAGCCTGGTATATGTGGCTGTCCAAGAGGCTAGCCTCTCAAAATCGATGAACTCATGTTCTGATATGCCTGAGACACAGCAGAACAGTTGGATGGACTCTTTGATTCTCTGATGATAACTCCAAACAACCTCAGGTAAGTCTGAGACATGGGCACATTTCCTGTTGCTGCTTGAGGAAGACATACCTTGTGTGGATACTCGAGGTGCTGCATGGCTTTCCAGCTGAGCATGGCTGTCTATCCTCTATCTTCCCAATGGCCGAGCTCACTGCTGCCTCTGCCTCTCTCACCTCCTCTGCGATTTGTGATTCACCCTGTGCCACCTGTTCTGTGGTTGCTTGAGGGCACATCGAGGTGAGCGTATCTTCGTTGGTGGAGGGTATGCTTGACTGGTATAATGGTGGAACTCCACTTGAATCTTTCTCCTTTGAAGATTGTGCCAATGGTGACATTCTGGCTTAAGATGCTTCCCCCTCCCAATCTGACCCTGTGGAAAGGTTAAGAGGGTGGTTATGACAAATTGTCTCTGTCAGCTCCTATTTCTGCAGAGCTGGAGCAGTCATTAGAGCCATTGCTTTGGCATGACCGAAGCCAGACAGCGGGGAGCTCCATCACTGTCACCAGAAGATGTCTGTTGTAGATGGAGGCAAAGACTCCCCAAGAAGCCTGGCTGACAGGGTACAATTCTCTTTATTCCACACTGGTCACAACAATCACTCCTCTCTACTCCCCGCAGGGGCTCCTTCCCTGAACTGCTTCCAGGTCGGGGTTTATATCCTGTAGGGAGCTCCTCCAATTGGGAGGAAGCTCTGCCCCCTAGTCACCTGGGTAGCTCATGCTCGGAGGTGCAGGACGGGAATCGGATGTTACACAAATTTTGACCCTGTAGGGGATCATAACAATGTCAAGACCTTTCCACACTGTCTTGGACAGGCTTGCCTCTCGCGATTGGCTGAACCCTCAGTGCTGTTACCCTGGCCAGGACAAGGGCTGCCTCCTGCATGACCATAAGAATAGCCGGATTAAGTACGCCATCATCTGAGCATCGCCTTTTTCTGGCAATATGCAAGGTTAAGAGTTAAGACCAATATACACTCCCTCACTACATTGATCTGTGCTAACACACGTGATGTCACTCGCCACAGTGTTCCTGCTCCAATCCTGATCGAGAGGTGAGCAATGCCCATGTCTCAGTGATGCTTCTGGACACTTTTATCAACTTCCAGAGGGATCGTGCAACCCTCAGGCTGTTCAACCCGTGTGTATGCTTGCCCGTGTGACTGCAGCCTATCATCTGAATGCAACATTGCATTCACCTTGCCAGATTGCTGAAGGTTGTTTAAAGTGTTTGCAGCACCGAATGCAGGTCCCCCTCACCACGTTTGTTCCATCACTTCCTCTGCCACTTCTGGTCAAGACTCTTCGGACTGACTGGCTGGTTGGCCTTCTCCTGCTGCTCGGCACGAATAGAATATCACAGATGCTGTCACCACAAATAATGTCTGCCGGCTCCTTTTAAAAATTGCGTCCACCTCACTTCTGGCTCATCTCTTCCACTGCTCCTAGTACACCCCAGCACACCCCAGCCACTAGTTGGCTTGCTCGTCTAAAATGATGTCAGGCGCCAACACAACGCAGGTGGTCGTCACAACATGTGACCTAAATGCAGCCAATATCGGAGTCTCGACTCTGGGGCAAACATTCTGCCCCCTGTCTGCAACACGTGAAATTCTTTATGTCAACCAGATTTTTAAGCATGCATGTCTTAACAGTGTAGCCTTCACTTAGACCCTTACCCTTTCCCCTTGCAAAATAACGCTAATACTCTTGCAGTTCAAAACATCGAACCATATAAGTATGACCCCGAACAGCATTTTGTCTTAGCCATTTTGAACAGTTTGATGAATCCAGTTGATATGGCTCTCCACGATAGCCGAAGTGCATGCTGAAGTTTATGAAAGGCCAGCATGTTTTGATGCAGTTATTGTGTTCCTATGAAATTTGTGGGATATTCTCTTGCTTGTAAAAACTCTTAGCTGTAGTCTGTCGGCATGGTACAAAGTCTGGAACTTTACGTATTATCTTTGGGAGCTGTGGTGTGCAGTCCCCTGGCAGGTATTTCATCATCCTCTGTAGTATCTTGTGCTCCATCAAAATGGAGATTTGTTTGTGATGCAACTTGACATTTTTACAATGAGACCGTTCCAGCAGACAAATTTAATTTATTTGTTTTGAGCGCAGTGGATGATCCGAGACACAATCAAATACATGATTTGTGATAGTTTACTACGTATTAATATTGCAATTTTTGTTTGTTGATGAGTTGTGTGTTACAAGGAATATATTAAATTTCATAGAATTGGAAAATATGCCGAAGATTGAGGAATTTAAGAACTCTTTTTTTAGTTGTATACCTGTATTTGTGCACTGTACGGTTACTTCTATTTTTAGTTATTTCAACTGAATAGTTTAATTCTTTATTACAATTCCTTTGGCTCTATGTTTCTGACAAGTCTAATGATATTTCTGACAACAATTAGCGTTATCTTTACAGTAATTCAGTCTTCATGAAACATAAAGGGACTATTTTCTCTGAGTTGCACTTGAGGAACACATTCTGCAAAAAAGTGAAAGGGGCTATATTATCCACCATATCCCGTCTTGCCCCTCATTTCATAGTTTCACGGGGAGCACTGTTTGTTGAGCCGAAGCATGCAATAGACACTGCACAGAGGGTTAGTTTTCTTCTCATGTGGGGCACCCAAATGCAGGGGTGCCCTCATATGCTGGAGGTGGGATCCTCTTCAAACCAGACATTATAAGGATGCCCAAGAACACCGTAGCATATTCTTTGGAAATGGACCCCCTTGGAACACTGAATTAGGCACAGAAAACTGGAAAATCTGACCAAGATCCAGAATTTGTTGCACGCTTTCCCAACAGTGCGTTATTTCATTTAATATACTTAAATTATTTGTGACTTGACTTTTTAAAAGACTTGTGTTATGTTATTATTATGCATCTTATTATTTAATCCATTGTTGATGTCATCAGCAAGTGCTGTGACATCATTCGTTGTTACTGTTACCTATGTATATTCGGATTTAATTTTTAGTTCTAATTCTAATCTGTTACTATGATTTCAGTGTTGAACTAGTTCCTCCCATTTTTGAGTCCATGCTGTATTTTAAACTTTGCTATTTTTACATATTAAAGAAAATTAATTTTAAGATGAATGGTTTTTGACCACCTTTTTGTGGTCAAGCTACAACAGGATAGGGCTTCCTTTGACAAGCTGAAGAGGCCTGAAGGGAAAGTTCTGAGTGATGGACTTTTTTTTCGTGGTCTGACACTTATAGTTTTGTGTGTTATTTTCCAAGTTCACAATGTGTTTTAGTTATTGGATTTCTGTTAGTAATTTTGGTTGACATTTTTAATGGGAATTTGTTTTTTGTAAATGATGTCAAGAGCACCTGAACAACATTTCAATTCCTCACTGTCTTTACGAAAACAAAAGTGCTGGTGATAGCTAAGCCACCCGTGTCTCAGTTGGTGCCACACTTGCCTCTCAATGAAAAGGTTATGGGTTAAAATCCCACTCCAGAGACTTGAGTACACAATCTCGGCTGCCAGTGCAGAGCAGTAGTGAAGGGGTGGAGTGTTGCACCACCGAAAATGCAGGGCAGGATTCTCCATCCCGTCGCACACGTTTTCTGGTGCGGCGTGGCCCCGCTGGCACCGGGATTCTCCGTCCCAGCAGCCGGCCAATGGGGTTTCCCATTGTGGGCACTCCCACGCCGTTGGGAAATCTGCCGGCGAAACGGAGGATCGCGCCGAAAGAGAATCCAGCCCTCTGTCTTTCGAATGAGATATTAAAGCAAGGCCCCATCTCAAATGGATGTAAAAGACCCCATGGCACGATTTTGAAGACTTCCCAGGGTCCTGGCCAGTGCTCATCCCTCAATCAACGTCGCTAAAACAGAATATCATTCTGATCATTCTCGCTTTGCAGTCCTTGAGAACTTGATGTGTTCAAATGAGCAGCCATGGCTATAATGTGTCTACATTACAGCCATGGCTGCACCTCAGAAGTACTTCCTGGAGGTTGTGAAAGGCACTATATAAATGCAAGGCTTTTTTCTTTTCTTGGTCCTCTGAAAGAATGGGAAACGTTCATTGTTGCTTTGCCCATGACCATTAGTGTTTATTTGCTGTTTAATTATACCATTGATTATTTTTTTTAAAAACTGTACTCTATTTCCATATGGGGGTGTTTTCCAAGGGAATTCAAATTGACTGGAGCATCAGTGGCACCAATCAGCATCCCAATGGATATATCACTGTACATGCTGGTTCATTTGGGATAAGGTATAACAGCTGAGACATGAAATGCAGGTGTGCTTACAAAGCTTTGAGTGATAACGACGGAGCCATATTTTTGCCGCCACCTACATATGCAGGTCAACACAATCATAGCTGCATGTGGAAACTGTAAATTAAACCACGACAGACCTGTGCAGTTAGACCTTGAAACAATTTCAAGGACAGAGGCTATAATCAGTAGTTCTTTCCAAGCAACAGCAGGAGATATTTGCCAATTCTCACAAACTACAGTGCTAATGCAGATGACAGATGCATTGCTTGGCTGGGCCGCAGATTTCATTCATTCTTCTATGGGAACCAGCCAACAACATGAGCAAACCCTGCAATTTTTCTGTCTATTTGGATTCCAGGGCATTATTGATGCTACACGCAGGGCGATATGTACTGTTACCCACAGTGCCACATATTTCACAGAGATTCTAATCCATGAATATGCAACTGGTTTGTGAGCAAAGGTAGAAAATCAGGCACATGAATATTACCATAATTCTTTTAATTAACAGTAGTCAACGTTGTCTTTATTCGCTATTGTTATGGGCCAGGGTTTAGAGAACCCCAAAGTGTATCATGGAGTTCCCCTGACCCACAACTTTTACTAGATTGTGGTATGAGGAGCACATGGCCCACTCTACAGGTGTGATACAGCAGAAATGGAAAAGTATTTTTTAAAGCAAAACAATGTTTATTCTAAAAATGAAAAATGAAATGAAAATCGCTTATTGTCACGAGTAGGCTTCAATGAAGTTACTGTGAAAAGCCCCTAGTCGCCACATTCCGGCGCCTGTCCGGGGAGGCTGGTACGGGAACTCAAGTTAAACCTTTTAAAACATAGTGAACATCTTAGCAACCATTAATTCAAATACAACCCCCAAAGACTACAACACTAAGTAATCCTTTAAGCTTTCCTTTTAACATCCATACAACTTAAAAACAAAACCTTTAACAGAAGCACATCACGTTAAAGTCACTACTGAAAACATTTATAATTCTGAATTCACCAAATGATCAAGAGATAGTCTTTTCATGGCAGAGAGATCAACAGTACACCTGCTCTGTCTGGCTTCAGCTCTAACACTGAAAATGAAACTAAAATACACCCTGCAGCAAACAGCCTAAAACGAAAGTAAAGAGCTGACAGACAGCCCAGCCCCACCCACACTCTGACATCACTGCAGTAATAAGAGCAGCCAAACATTTCTTAAAGCGACATTCTCATGACAGTATTTGGGAGGACAGAACTTGAGAATTACCGAAAAGAAAGTAATGCTGTTGAAGCGCTTTGCCTTGTACTCATCACGTCAGTTCGCAAGAATACTAGATTCCAAAATAATGTTCCCGAGGTAGGGGAGTCCAGAATTAGGGGTCAGACTTTGAGGAAAAGGGATCAACCTTTTAGGAATGAGGTGAGGAGAAATTTCTTCGCTAACACAAAAAGTAGTTGAGGCGAAAACATTGTGTAATTCCAGGAAGGAATTAGATATGGCTCTTGGGGCTAAAGGGATCAAGGGATATGGGGGGAAGATGGGATCAGGGTATTGAACTTGATGGTCAGCCATGATCATAATGAATGGCGGAGCAGGCACGAAGGGCCAAATGGCCTCCTCTTGCTTCTATTTTCTATGTAATAACAACAGTAAAGGGAACAACAATTTATACAGACAGTATTGATTGGTTGGCAAATGGACTCTGATTCATAAAGGTGTTGCTATGGAGTATACATCAAGGAAGTTAACAACAAAGCTTTTGTTCAAATTCGAACCAGACAGGTCGACTTTAGTCAATGCATATTATCACACACCGGGCCCTCTCCTTTGCAGGCAGAAGGAGCATGTCCATGCAATGCACCATTTTTCAACTAAACCAAAGCTTAGGGATAACCTAGTTTATTCCCCATGGCAATGTCTTAGTGAGTTCCTGTAGATTGTCCAACCTGCAGCCACGATATGTAGAGGAAGGGTTGGATGAAGTGCAAACAAACAGACTGCTTTTTCTTGGATGGTATTTGTGCGCTGCTGCAGCCGCCATCCATGGCAAGTGGAGAGTATTCCATCAGACTCCTGACTTGTGCTTCATAGGTGTGGGGAGTTAGGATGCCCTACATAGCACAAAATACCCAGCCTCGGAACTCTGCTAATAGCTATCAAATTTATATGGCTATTGCAGTTGGTATGATATATATATTCTTTATTGTCACAAGTAGACTTACATTAACACCGTAATGAAGTTACTGTGAAAAGCCCCTAGTCGCCACATTCTGGCACCTGTTCGAGTACACAGAGGGAGAATTCAAAATATCCAAATTACCTAACAACACGTCTTTTGGGACTTGTGGGAGGAAACCGGAGCACCCAGAGGAAACCCATGCAGACATAGGGAGAACGTACAGACTCTGCACAGACAGTGACCCAAGCCAGGAATCGAACCTGGGACCCTGACGCTGTGACGCAACTATGCCAACCACTGTGTTTCCATGCTGCCCAGTTTCCAGTCAGTGGTGATGAGTAGGATGTTAATGGCGGACTCAGAACTCATGCAATTGAATGTCATAGAGAATTGCTAGACTTTTTCTTGTGCGAGATGGTCATTGGCCGCACTTGTAATGCAAGTATTAATTGCCAATCCGCGACCTAAGTCCGAATTTTGTCCAGCTCTTGCTGCATGAGGTGTGGACTATTTCAATATCGCACGAATTGTGGGAATGAAGTTGAACGTTGCGCAATCGGCAGTAAATGATAGTTGAGTCTTGGTCACCAGGAGCCCTTGAATTGATGCCATGGGCGGAGATGATTGGGTGTCAACACCACAATCTTCCTTCCTTGTGCCTGGTAAAGCTCCAGCCATTGGAGAGTTCTCCCCTTATCTCCAATCACTTCTGAGTTACTGGGACTCCTCGATACCAGATGAATACTGATTTGATGTCCAGGATAGTTGTCCATTCTCTTGAATTCAGCTCTCATATCGCTGTTTGTATTATAAACATCATTCTTCTGTGAAATGCTGATATAACTGAAGATGGGAAGCTCATTTCAGAAATCCAAGAGGGAATTTTAACTTGGTGTGTGATTCAGCGAGGCATCTTCAGCTGCATGATGCAGAGATATCTTTAGCTCCTGGCCCTCAAATGCACACTGTCCATCAGCCGGCCCTGTACCCCTACCCCACCAACTGCAGAAAGCAACAGGAAGTAGCAGCTTGTCAATAGTCAGGAATGGATGCTTGGGTTGCAGGAGGTTGCAGCCACCGCCAATGGGTGGCTTGCTGGCAAGGAAGTAAGAAGTCATTGGACCTCGATCTACATATTTAAAGAAAAATTGTGTAGAGTCAGGAAGGTGACCTCAGTGCCTCCTCAGACATTGACGGGCGGGATGAAACAGGCTTACAAAGTATGCACAGCAGTGAAACAGACCATTCAACCTGACAGGCACAAGCCAGTGTTTATACTGCACACAAGACTACTTCCTTCCCACTTTGCATAATCTCTTTAGTAAATTCCTCTATTCTTTTCTCCCGATTGTGCAGAGGCAGATTTACAGTTCATGGCGCCCCATGCTCACCTTTATTTCTGGGCCCCCCCGCTTTCCCCCTCCCTCCACGCCCCCCCCAACCTCACTCCCCTCCTTGACCCCACCCACCCTCGCCCCACAGAACGCAAAGACAGAAACCACAAAAATATGCATATTGATCAATGTATTTTCACTTGTAAAAACACGCTTGTACGAATAATGGCTGAATTGAAATCCAAGCTTAACTCTTGCCAGCCTGATGGTAAAGCTCCTGATAGCATATTTAAATGAGGCATTTACTTTTCAAACTTTGCTGCTTTTGCTTCAGCTTTCACACATGGTTTTTCTGAATTTGTTGTGCCTCTGTCTAATAAGATTTCCTTTATATCAGCAAAGTTCATTTTCAAAGCCAAAACAGTATCTGCATAAGCAAACCACCTGGTGTCTCAAATTCTTTTGACTTTCAATTGTTTTCCATCTGCCTGCTGCAAGTATGATTGCAACAGATTCCACCGATGTGTGGAAACGGAACGAAAGGCAGACACATTTTGAAGAAAGTCAAAAAAAATGGACAGCTCCCTCACATGATTCAGCTGCAGCATAGCAGATTAAATTCAAGGCGTGACTGGAACATGGGATGAATAACGTACAGGGGATTGGTGGCATTATCGAAGCTCTGCTCATAACAATTTTTGATGTCCAAACGTAAATTTGCAATGATTTCCAAAATCAGTTGTTTCCAGACACTTAGAAATGTCGGATTGTAGCTGGACAAAACAGAGAAATCGCTCTACAACTTCATGATCACAGGTCACATATCTTAAAATTAATGTTAATTGGTCCACATGACGCACATCAGGTGTTGAATCAACTATAATGGAACAGTATTTGGCATCTTTTACTTCATCAGTGAATTGTTTTGTGAGCTGCTCTGCTATTATAATGATGAAGTCATCGTAGGTTTTGTGCGTTAAAAAGTTGATCTTCCCTGAGCCACCATTTTTTTAAAATTTAGAGTGCCCAATTCATTTTTCCAATTAAAGGGTAATGTATCGTGGCCAATCCACCTAGCTTGCACATAACAAAGAACAAAGAACAAAGAAAAGTACAGCACAGGAACAGGCCCTTCGGCCCTCCAAGCCTGTGCCAACCATGCTGCCCGCCTAAACTAAAATCTTCTACACTTCCTGGGTCCGTATCCCTCTATTCCCATCCTATTCATGTATTTGTCAAGATGTCCCTTAAATGCCACTATCGTCCCTGCTTCCACCACCTCCTCCGGCATCGAGTTCCAGGCACCCACTACCCTCTTGTGTAAAAAAACTTGCCTCGTACATCTCTAAGTCTTGCCCCTCGCACCTTAAATCTATGCCCCCTAGTAATTGACCCCGCTACACCGGGAAAAAGCCTCTGACTACCACTCTGTCTATGCCCCTCATAATTTATAGACCTCTATCAGGTCGCCCCTCAACCTCCGATGTTCCAGTGAGAACAAACCGAGTTTATTCAACCGCTCCTCATGGCTAATGCCCTCCATACCAGGCAATATCCTGGTAAATCTCTTCTGCACACTCTCTAAAGCCTCCACATCCTACTGGTAGTGTGGCAAACAGAATTGAACACTATACTCGAAGTGTGGCCTAACTAAGGTTCTATACAGCTGCAACATGACTTGCCAATTCTTATACTCAATGGCCGGCCAATGAAGGCAAGCATGCTGTATGCCTTCTTGACTACCTTCTCCACCTGTGTTGCCACTTTCAGTGGTCTGTGGACCTATACACCTAGATTTCTCTGACTGTCAATACTCTTGCGGGTTCTACCATTCATTGTATATTCCCTACCTTCATTAGACCTTCCAAAATGCATGACCTCATATTTGTCCGGATTAAACTCCATCTGCCTTCTCTCCGCCCAAGTCTCCAAACGATCTAAGTCCTGCTGTCCTCATTGCTGTCCGCACTCCCACCAACCTTTGTATCGTCTGCAAACTTACTAATCAGACCAGTTACATTTTCCTCCAAATCATTTATATATACTACGAACAGCAAAGGTCCCAGCACTGATCCCTGCGGAACACCACTAGTCACAGCCCTCCAATCAGAAAAGCACCCTTCCATTGATACTCTCTGCCTTCTCTGACCTAGCCATTTCTGTATCCATGTTGCCAACTCACCCCTGACCCCGTATGACTTCACCTTTTGTACCAGTCTGCCATGAGGGACTTTGTCAAAGGCTTTACTGAAGTCCATATTGACAACATCCACTGCCCTACCTGCATCAATCATAAGACCATAAGACATAGGAGCGGAAGTAAGGCCATTCGGCCCATCGAGTCCACTCCACCATTCAATCATGGTTGATTTCAACTCCATTTACCCGCTCTCTCCCCATAGCCCTTAATTCCTCGAGAAAGCAAGAATTTATCAATTTCTGTCTTAAAGACACTCAACGTCCCGGCCTCCACCGCCCTCTGTGGCAATGAATTCCACAGACCTACCACTCTCTGGTTGAAGAAATTTCTCCTCATCTCTGTTCTAAAGTGACTCCCTTTTATTCTAAGGCTGTGCCCCCGTGTCCTAGTCTCCTCTGCTAATGGAAACAACTTCCCTACGTCCATCCTATCCAAGCCATTCATTATCTTGTAAGTTTCTATTAGATCTCCCCTCAACCTCCTAAACTCCAATGAATATAATCCCACAATCCTCAGACGTTCATCATATGTTAGGCCTACCATTCCTAGGATCATCCGTGTGAATCTCCGCTGGACCCACTCCAGTGCCAGTATGTCCTTCCTGAGGTGTGGGGCCCAAAATTGCTCACAGTATTCTAAATGGGGCCTAACTAGTGCTTTATAAACCCTCAGAAGTACATCCCTGCTTTTATATTCCAAGCCTCTTGAGATAAATGACAACATTACATTTGCTTTCTTAATTACGGACTCAACCTGCAAGTTTACCTTTAGAGAATCCTGGACTAGGACTCCCAAGTCCCTTTGCACTTTAGCATTATGAATTTTGTCACTGTTTAGAAAATAGTCTTTTTGTCATCTTTGTGACCTCTTCGAAAAACTTTATCAAGTTAGCGAGACACGACCTCCCTTTCACAAAACCATGCTGCCTCTCGCTAATACATCTTTGGGTTGTTGGGGGGCAGCAAGGTGGCGCAGTGGTTTAGACCTGCAGCCTCACGGCACCGAGGTCCCAGGTTCGATCCCGGCCCTGGGTCACTGTCCGTGTGGAGTTTGCACATTCTCCCCGTGTTTGCGTGGGTTTCGCCCCCACAACGCAAAGATGTGCAGGGTAGGTGGATTGGCTACGCTAAATTGCCCCTTAATTGGAAAAAATGAATTGGGTACTCTAAATTGAAAAAAGAAAATCTTTGGGTTGTTGGGGCAAAATCCACGCAAATACGGGGAGAATGTGCAAACTCCACACGGACAGTGACCCAGAGCCGGGATCGAACCTGGGACCTCGATGATGTGAAACAGCAGTGCTAACCACTGTGCCACAGTGCTGCCCTCCTGAGGCACCATATTGATAACTTTCAAATATTCCCTGAGAAGCTCATCAAATTCACTGAGATATTCAATGTCGGCTAAAAAATTACCTCTTTGATTGGACAATGATGACTCATCATGTCCTCTTAGAGGTAGTCACAAGGAAGACAGCAGTTTAATTGTGGCAACAACTGATCTCAGCACTTTCGTCCAATAAGAACACTCGCTTTCAAACTGAGCCGATAACGCAGAATCAATTCTAAAGCTAGTTTACATATTTGAATGAATGCTTTAATATGAGCTTTGGAAATTTCGTGGTCAGCAATATTTCTTCCAACAATTCTCCGGTTAATAATAATTTAAAAATAAATTTAATTTAGAGTACCCAATTCATTTTTTCCCAATTATGGGACAATGTAGCATGGCCAATACACCTACCTTCAACATCTTTTGGGTTGTGAGGGCGAAACGCAGAGCCGGGAGTGAACCTGGGACCTTGACGCCATGAGGCAGCAATGCTAACCACTGCGGCACCATGCTGCCCTGGTTAATAATGATAATAATCTTTATTGTCACAAGTAGGCTTGCATTAACACTGCAATGAAGTTACTGTGAAAAGCCCCTAGTCATCACATTCCAGCGTCTGTTCGGGTACACAGAGGGAGAATTGAGAATGTCCACATTACCTAACAGCACATCTTTCTGGACTTGTGGGAGGAAACCGGAGCACCCGGAGGAAACCCACGCAGACACAGGGAGAACGTGCAGACTCCGCACAGACAGTGACCCAAGCCAGGAATCGAACCTGGGACCCTGGAACTTTGGAGCAACTGTGCTAACCACTGTGCTACCGTTTAGAGTACCCATCGACAAATGCCTGTTTCTCTTTACTAGGGTCCGGGAATAATTTGCAAACATAACAGTAGACTGCAATAGAGGTTTCGGAAAAAAATCTACCAATTTCTAATTTCCGTCATCCCCTCCCTCTTCACCCTCAGAAAATGGAATTAGCGAAGACTTCCAACCTGATTTCAGCCTCAGATCTCTTATCTCAAATTTTCTGTATTATCTATACTTTCTCATTTATTTAGTACAAAATATTCTATCATACCCAGTGGAGGAGATTTTGGCCATAAGACAATGTCTTCAGAGTAGGTTTCTTCCCTCACTTCAATACAAGAATCAGCAACATTTTGTAATTCTGTTGTCATTTCAGATTCTATTTCTTGTTTGACTTTTACAGGCGATGTAGTATCTTTGGAAATCGACAGTTTAAGTAATCAGATAATTCACCCATACTTTTGGATGAGGATGAATGTGCAGTTTGTGCCTGTTCAATACTTCTAATGTTTTAAAGTAAATGACAATCTGTCTTTTTGTCCAGCTTCGTCCTCTTGCCTCACCTTCAATTTTCTGCATTTTTGACGACTAGATTGATGGTGTCACTTCATATTGCTGAAGAAATTGATCTTGATTTTGGACAACTAATAGAGTGATGGAGCAGAAATTTCTTCCTCACGTTTTTACCAGGTTCAAGGCCTGCAAGTTGTGATTCTGACCATGGATTTCAAATAACACTCACTCTATACTTCTCCTGACCATTCCCCTCATAAACCCCCTCCCCATGGACCCCCACCCCCATCACAAACTCTCCCTCCCTCTATAATGCAAACTGGCACTCACATACACTCCCTCCATGCAAGTCTGCAACCCAACCCTTTCACAAACACTCCTCCCCCCACATCCCCACACTCTTCCCCCACCACCCCATCCACTCACAGTCTGCTCCCATCCCTCACACTCTGCACCCCCCCTCCCCCTCACCACAGCCCCATCCCCTCACAGTCTCCTTTCACGCCTCACATTCTCCCATTCTCACACACCTCGCTTGCCTGGGGTCTTCAAGGTAGCTTGCCTCACTTGGCATGGCATCCACACCTCTCCCGTGCCTCAGGGCGTTGCCACATGCTTGTTGCTGGACTGGGTCTGCTCATTTGCTGCTGATTGTCTCAACAAATACAAATGAACCTATCAGCAAATACAGAGTAATCAGCCTCCGAATGGATACCCAGTGCACGAGCCCTGTGAAGGACCCCCCCCATTGGTCGCGGCCCTGTGCCTAGGCACGGTGTCTTTCATAGTAAATGCGCCCCTGCCAGTGTGCTTTATTCATCTTTCGCTTGAAGGCACTGATGCCATTTGCCTCAACCGCACCCTGTGGCCGAGAATTCCACATTCTACCCACTTTCTGGGTAAGGAGGTTTTTCCTGAATTCTCTATTGCATTTCTCAACATAATCGTATTGTTATGACTTCTAGTTTTGGACTTCCTCGCAAGTGGAAACATCTTTTCTACATTTGCCCTATCAATGACAATGGCAGGTTAGCCGACAGTGAGAATGATGACATGGGCGGACAATTCGGGCAAGAATCGGAAAATATGATTTTCCCCGGTGAGATTGGGATTTCTAGTTTTCCATCCCTCTCACTGTCAGCATAACAAGAAATCCATCGCAGAAGGCCGGGAGCCACCTTTTTATACATCATAACATAATTAGCAAGCCCTCGCTCTGGGACCTCTTCACTCACTGAATGTTTATCGGCCGCCGGCGTGACATCAAGCTGTATACAAATGGGAACCTGTGACCTGACTGCCGAAGGGGATATTGGAGGTGAGCATTCAGTTCACCATTGCCATCCAGGGGGCCAGTCGCAGAGTAGACCCAGAGAGGACATGGGGAGCCCACATAAATTTCACCGAGGCCGGTGGGGGGGTGGGGGTGTTTCAGTATTGGCACCTCAGCGGGCGGTGGGGGGGGGGAGGGGTTCACTCGCAGCCCTTCATGTCCATGACCTCTAGGCGTAAAGGGGTCTGGCGGATGGTATGCAGGCAGCACTTCCCATGTCCCCTTGCTGGGCTTGTGGTGATATCACCGCTGAGGGATTGCCCTTCCAGAGTGGCAACTGGAAAGTAGGTGGAAGTAAGTGAATCCACAGGGTCAGCACTTAGAAGGGGCGGGCGGGGGGGGGGGGGGGGGGGGGGGGGGGGGGGGGATTGTAAGGTTATTGGGTGGGGTCCAATGAGAGGCCAGGCCACATGGGCAGAGTGGGGGGGACTCTGAGATGGGGTGTTTTCCAGCCTCATGAGGCCTGAAGACCTTCACACACGGTGGAGAGGATGGCTGTAGCGAGAATGAACCCCACACTCAGGCAACACTGACGCCAGAGGGCATGAAATGTATGGAAGTTTGGTTATGGAGGCCAGGCTGCCAGTAATTAGTTTCTGGGTGGCTGGCTGTTCTAGTTAGAAGGCTTGTTTAGTCGGCAGCCTAGGTGAACTGGGGGAATGAGGGTGCCCTTTAAGGATGAAGTTGAAAATGAAAATGAAATGAAAATCGCTTATTGTCACAAGTAGGCTTCAAATGAAGTTACTGTGAAAAGCCCCTAGTCGCCACATTTCGGCACCTGTTCGGGGAGGCTGATACGGGAATTGAACCGTGCTGCTGGCCTGCCTTGGTCTGCTTTAAAAGCCAGCGATTTAGCCCTGTGTGATTTATGACATGTTAATTGCAGTCTTCACATGAATCAGGTGTGCCTCACCTGCCACAAGGAGAAATCAGTCGCCTAATCAGCTCCCTAAGCCATCCTTGATCAGTCATTTGTGCCAATTGAGTCAGTATCGCAATGCATGAGTGTGCCACTGATTGGTGCCCATAGCTCCCAAGCACTGAACTCCAAGGCTCATACTCACACCTACATAACAGAGAGGTTACATGGATGTGGCCCCCAATGCAAGACATTATGGTGAAGTATATCATCACTCACCCAAGCTGATGATGGGGGAGGACATCATCTAGGTCCCATGTGAGGTTAGAATGCTGGTCTATTGAATGCACTTGACTGCTTGAACACTTCATGCTTGGGGTGGGGGTGGCGGTGTTAAGGACCACTGATATTCTCAAGGGTTGAAACGCTTTCCTCAAGTGGAGTTGAGAGTTGACTAGTTTGGGGAAGTAGCTACTGTGTGACAGGGGAGGGAGTCAGGCTTAGTGGAAAGGCACATGGATGGATGTACCAGAGGGCTGAGGGTCAGCGAATTATCAGGAATCCTCATCACTCACATTGATGTTCTCTTCCTTTCAATTTAAGATTCTAAAGAATCAGGGAACCTGTCGAGTTGGCAACTCTTTTGACTGTAATTAGTCAGAAGCAGCGGCATTGTGCTGCTGCACATGACCAGGACTAATGCCCTGCAGAGAAGGGGAACGATGGGCCTGTTGCTCTTCTAAGAGCAGGGCCACAGATGACGCAGCCTCAAAGGAGACATTACTGACAATGGCATTTGGCGTCGAGGAGACTGCATCTGTCCCGGAGGTCAGTTGCCCAAATGTGCCAGGTTTTGCAAGAGTTGGCACTGCATGGAATGGGAGGTCACCTGTAGCCCTGAAAGTCACTGCTGCTCTGAACTTCTATGCCAGCGACTCGTTTCAGGGCTGCACGAGTGAAATGTGTGGCATACCCCAGTCGGCAGCGCACAAGTGCATAAGGGAGGTAACAGATGCACTATTTGCAAGGGCCACCTGTACATCAACTTGGACAAGGCGAGCCAGGACATCAGGACATTGGCTTTGCCCGCACAGCGTTCATGCCCCAGTTACAGGGTGTCATTGACTGCATCCACGTGGTTCTGTGCTTCCATGGTGGCATGAGGCGCCATATTGGAACTGCAAGGGATACCAGTCCCTCATTGTCCAGATCGACTGTTTGAGCCTGTTTCCCAGGGAGCACCATGACAGTCAGCACTTACAGGTCCCAGACATTTTTAAGGGAGAGCAACGGCTACAGGGATGGCTCCTCAGGGTAAAAGGGTGCTCACTCAGGAGGTGTCTGATGATGTGGAATCCCCAGCACCAGCTGAGACTCAGCATAATAAGGCTCATGTGTCACATGCCCTGGTGGAGCTGGCGATTCGACTGCGCAAGGTGCAGTTCAGATGCCTGGACACGACGGTGGAACCCTCCAGTACAGCCCCAGCCGCATCATCGTGGTCTTCTGCACACTGCATAATCTGGCATGGCTGCGGGGGGAACAGCTGGACCAGGAGGAGATGGAGGAGCACCACATCTCCTCAGATGAGGAGGATGTTGAGGAGGGTTGCGAGGGAAACCCCACAGAGGAGAAGGATGAAGGGCCTTGGGCGATGACAAGGGCCCGCTGGAGAGCAGGGCGAGGGAGGCCCTTACTGATTCAGCTTGGTGATGACCAGGACTAGGGTGTGAATATCTATTTGACCAGAGGGCCTGACATCATCTCACTACTGTGGTGCCCAGATAGGGTCATCATGGTGGCTACATTCATGGGCAGGGCGGGAAAGCAATTGGCCGCATCCTGCAGCAGAATGATGATGACTTGCAGTAAGGACAGGGCAATGCTCCTCTCACCCGAAGTGAAATGTCAGATTCCTGCCTTACAGAAGCTGAACAGCTGCTGCCAATGAATGGGCTTATCATGAGATCCAGAGGCGCTGGTCAACAAATCTCAGCTACTACTGCTTCCTGCGAGGTCAGGAGTCCTGGTGTTTTTATCCACCATACATATGAGGTGGGAAGGCTCTCAACTGTTTGTCAGCCTTTGACACCCTCATCACTGGAGAAGACTGGCGGACATGAGAGGCCTGAAGGTTGATGTTGGGAGAGGGTTTAACATTCTATGGATTAAAGGTTGGGGTGGGACTGGGGAGGGGGGGAATCCGCTCCGGTTGTGGCGCTTTTTTCCTGCGTCGTCATTGCGGGAGGTGGAGAGACAGTGCTGCCATTCCCACACTACACCGGGATGAAGCACTGAGTGTGCATGGGGGAGTTTGCGGAGCATGGCGCCATGAAATGACAGCGTGGAGGATCTCTAAGGGTGAACAAAGTAATGTTTAATACAGAAGCGATATAACAATGGTGACTTATCGCTGCAAATGCCTAGGTTCACCCGTGGCAACTAGATGCCTACTGTTTCTTACTGTTCCTTACCCCCCCCCCCCCACTATGTTTAAGCCTAACCAGTGGGTAGCACAGTAGCACAAATGGATAGCACTGTGGGTGCTCCAATTTCCTCCCTAGTCCAAAGACGTGTAGGTTAGGTGCATTGGCCATTCTAAATTGCCCTTAGGTGTCCAAAAAAGGTTAGGAGGGGTTATTGGGTTACAGGGATACAATGGAAGTGAGGGCTTAAGTGGGTCGGTGCAGACTCGATGGGCCGAATGGCCTCCTGCACTGCATGTTCCGTGTTCTATGTTCTAACCACCGGATCCACAGCTGAGGTTGAAACGGGCTGCTGTCTTCCACGCCCTGTTGCCTGAGATGGGTTGGTGGGTGTCACCTGGGTGAGCTAGACCTTGATGGTCCAGGCCTACTTTTGGGCTGCACGGGTGTGGCAGTACTGTCCTTCTTGGTGGGCGGAGCTGGAGGTGCGTTGTGCACAGGAGCGGGGAGTCAGATAGGCTGGACACCTCCAGGATCTCCTGCGTGGAAGGCCCCAGGCTGTACCTCTGCCTATCCTCTTTCCTTTGGGTGCCTGGGGCCCCTGGGTTCCTCTATGGGATAGAAGGGCAGCTGGAGCGACATCAAGAAACCCCGCCATCCTCTGGCACTGACACCCGTGAATTACCACCAGTACCTGCACCATGCAATTGAAGCCCTGCACCATGGAGCTCACAACCTCAGCCGGTCATGAGCTGAACCATGGAGTGGCATCCCCTGTCATGGAGGCAGGAAAGTGGGTCTGTCAGATCACCCGCGATTCTCTTGAATTGCGGAGCTGGCCGAATGACCTACTCATGCTCCTATGTTTTATTGTGGAATGTCGGAGTTTAAAAAGCCATTTATCGTCAGACTGCAAGCTTTTTCTTTCATCTGACCGGCAGAGCAGGAGAGGTGTGTGACGATCTTCCCTAGACTTGTTAGGAGCATTATTCAAATCGTGAATAGGCTTGGGTTTCGTTTGCCGAGGTGAATTTAAGTGTTTGGCATATAAGTGTGAACAAAGCTTTTTCAAGGCTGCTTCTAATTGAGGAAATGTGGGAATGCCATTCAGGTGGCAGTGCTGATGGGAGCACTGTTGTTTCTGAATACTGTAAGTACGTAAACACAAAGCAATCTGATCTGACAGTTCAGTGTTGTCCAGATGGTTTGATTGAGGTGCTGACCTTCAGCTTTCACATCCAATGGTTTAGGTGCATGTCCAGGATCTCATGGCACTTTTCAAGGAACGTCAAGGGGCGGTGTTCTGGAAAACTTTGATCCTTCTATCAAGATCGCCAACAAAAGCACAGTTCATCCCATCACTGTGGGGAAAATGGGTTGCCGTGTTTGCCTACCTTAACGATGTCTACTGCTATTGGGCCAGGGTTTAGAGAACACCAAAGTATATCACGGAGTTCACCTGACCTATAACTGTTTATAGATTTTGGTTATGAGGAGCACAAGGGCCTACCTTTCAGGTGTTTATGCAACAGAGCCCTTAAATACTTGTAATCAAAAACAAAGTTTATTCAACGAATTCAGTTAACATTTTATAAACATACACAGTAAACATTTTTATCAACTACAAACATAAATCCCCCCCCCCCCCCCACCCCACCCACCCACAGATGCAGTATTCTATAACCTTTAATAACTTCCCTTTACAAATAAAAGCAAATGGCTGCGGATGCTGGAATCTGAAATGGAAGAGAAAATGCTGGAAAATCTCATCAGATCTGGCAACATCCGTAGGGAGAGAAAAGAGCTAACGTTTCGAGTCCGATGACTCTTTGTCAAAGCTAACAGACAGATAAAGTGGGAAATATTTATACTGTGGAGTGAGAATGAAAGATGAGTCATAGCCACAGAAACCCAGGGAAACTGGGTACTAATGGCCACAGAAACCAAGGGGAAAGAGTGTTAATGGCAGTCCCCATAGAGAACAAAAGATGTGAACGGTCAAACAGCAGAGAAACTAGCATCAGAGGGTGAACTGTAGATGTGGGGGGAGGGGAAGAGGGAAGCAAAGAGGAGAAAGGGTAAGGAAAGGCGGAAAGGAATGGTTTGGGGGGATGGTTAATATATATTAAGAAAGACAAGAAAGAGAGAAATGGTAAAAGACAGTCAAAATGAAATGGGATGAAAAAAAATGGTTGAGGTGGGGTAGAGCTAATCATCTGAAGTTGTTGAATTTGATGTTGAGACCGGAAGGCTGTAGCGTGCCTAACCTAAAGATGACATGTTGTTCCTCCAGTTTGCGTTGAGCTTCACTGGAACATTGCAGCAGGCCAAGGACAGACATGGGGGGGCATGGGAGCAGGGTCTTTTGTTAAAATGGAAAGCAACGGGAAGGTCAGGGTCCTGAATGCGCACAGACCGAAGATGCTCAGCAAAGC
Organism: Scyliorhinus canicula; assembly: GCF_902713615.1. Lineage (NCBI taxonomy): Eukaryota > Metazoa > Chordata > Chondrichthyes > Carcharhiniformes > Scyliorhinidae > Scyliorhinus > Scyliorhinus canicula. The sequence goes on from NC_052156.1 coordinate 26,063,788, forward strand.
GATCACTCAGTCTCTCCGACATAGAGGAGACCACATTGGGAGCAGCGAATGCAATAGACCAAATTGGAAGAGATGCAAGTGAAATGCTGCTTAACCTGGAATGAATATTTTGGGCCTGGATTGTTAAGCATGTAAGAGGTCAAGGGACAGTTCTGCAATAGACCAAGTTGGAAGAGATGCAAATTTCCCTTTACTGTTTCACTCAAGTAACAACATCCACAAATTAAAGCACCTTTTTTTCACAAAACAGTAGGTTTGAATTCCTTACAGAAAACAGGTATGACTTTGAAGTTATCAAGTGATCTGGAGACACCCTTTAACATGCAGAGAGACCAGAGAAGCCTTCTTTTGTCTGAATCCAGCTTCCAACTGTCTAAACCTGTTAAAAACTGCCTGCTTACTACTGGCTGGGGACTAATGGCAATCCCACAATCCTTAGTGAGTATGAGCTTCCCCAATGACGGGGGGGGGGGGGGGGGGGGGGGGGGGGGGGGGAGAAAACATCGGCAGAGTCACTGCATAAATAGAGCTGGCCAGTATGGAACCGGCTAGAGAGGAATGAGCAGCAAGGGAGTACTGCTGCTGTTGTATATATATATATATGTGTAATTATAAATAAAGTTATTTCTTTCCATTCTACAAACTCATGCTGGATTCTTCGTGGCTGTCACAAAAAGTCGAAAGTAAAGCTCAGAGCCACAAACAGCATCCAGCTCAAAACAAAAGTAAAAAGCAGAGCCGCCACCCAGCTCCACCCACACAATGACATCACTGCAGCCATTTGAGAAGACAAACAGTTCTTAAAGGGATATCCCCATGACACTACACTTTCAAGTAATGTCTGTGGAGTACTTTGGAATAGTCTGAGAACGGGAAAAGAGATTTGCAAATGCAAATTCTTTGCATCATAAGATAAGAGGAGATAGGTGAGCGACACCAGTCAATGAAGGAGGGGTGAGCTGGAGCCATGAAAGGCGAATGTTGATAGTGGTGAATTGGACTTGCGTAGGAATTACAAGGCCAGACAGGCACCATAGCCTTTCCTGCTTCTTGATACTCATAGAACATACAGTGCAGAAGGAGGCCATTCGGCCCATCGAGTCTGCACCGACCCACCTAAACCCTCACTTCCACCCTATCCCCGTAACCCAATAACCCCTCCTCACCTTTTTGGTCACTGAGGGCAATTTATCATGTCCATGAGTACCATACTGTACTCACATGATACAACTGAGAGGACTTGTTTGCAACTCATGGCAATCAGTCTCTCAACTCCCAGCGGGGGGATGGCTTTGGGAAGCGAAGATGGTTGTTTTTCCCCAAGCATGCTGCACTTGCCATATGCCATGTCTCAAATAATCCAAAAATATTATTCTCTGAAATAAATCTATTAAATTTGCATTTGAATGAGTAAACACTTTCACCAGGTCCTCCTGGAGCCTGTTTCATACATTTACCACATGCTCGCTGAAATAATGGTTCCACAGATTAGTTTTGAATTGAGCTTCCCTAAAGTGCAGGCTGTGTCATCTAGTTCCACTGTTCCAGAAACAATGAAAAGGCTTGGCATGGCCGATTATCCCAGTTTCCTTTCGAACCCCACAAATAGCAAGCATGTAATCACTTCTTTAAAAATAAGAGCATGCTTAATTTAAGCATTTAATCCTTTTAATATCAGCAATATCCTTTTTGTACTCCGATGACCAGAATATTGTACGGCTTTCTTCATGTAGTCGTTATTTCTGCTCAGTATTTACCTTTAAGATGTTGACATCTGAGTTGCTTTACTCAATACAACCAAGCATTGCTATGATGGCTTCAAGTTATTGTCAGTCGGGATCTTAGATCTCTAATTACCAAGACACATTATTTACTTGCCGTTTAAGTAATAGTGATTTTGTGTTTCCTGTATGCCTTATCCCCAATGTTAAATTTTATCTGCCATCAGTCTATCTTATACACAAGTGCATTCAAATCCTTCTGGAGCTCAAACTCTTCAGCCACCTTTATTAGCTTCATATTATCTACACATTTAGTCACACTGTATTTGATTCCTATCTGCAGATCATTTATGAAAATATTCAACCAAAGAGGCCCCAGGGCAGACTCCTGTGATCCCCCTGGTGGTATTCTCTCAGGCTGATACCAATTCCTGTACTGCCAGCCTCCAGGTTGTACCAGTCAGCCAGGTGCACATGCATTCCAAAATACTTACACTGGTTCCGGCTTCATTTTCCAGAGGCACAGTATCAAATGTCTTATGCAAATCTACGTGCAAGTGCTCCATGAGACCCCATGCTCCATTTTCAGTTCCATTAACGTTGATGGGAAGGAAAATACAATGGAGCAGATCAGCTGCAATTTTATCGCAAGTGAAAATGATTCCCATTGAGATCAATTCAGTGGCGATGGCAGTGATCACAGTGATTTCTCACTTCCAGATGGCAGACAGCCTGTCCTCACCTTTGGATGTTATAGGCTCCAACTGCAACTTCAAAGCAAAAATGTCCTTTAACCAATCATCGATCCACGTTAACTCTATTACTCTCAATCCCATGGGCCTTGATTTTGTGTAATATCCTTTTCGGAACATCGGAACAGGAATAGGCCATTCAGCCCGTCGAGTCTACTCTGCCACTCAACACGTTCACGGCTGATCAGATACTTCAATGCCTTTTACACCCTCTGTGCCCATAATCCGTTATGCTATTGTTGATTAGATATCTATTGATCTTTATCTTAAACGTACACAATGACTGAGCTTCCACAGCTCTGTGGGGCAGAGAATTCTAAAGATTCACGACCATCTATATAAAGAAATTGCTCCTCATCTCGGTCCTTAGTGGCTTGCCCCTTATTTTGAAATTATCCACTGATTCTAGATTCCCCGAAGAGGGGAAACACCTTACCTGCATCTACCCTGTCTGTTTTAATTAGATCTCCACTCATTCTTCGAAACTCTAGAGAATACAGGCCCAGTTTGCGCAATCTCTCTTCATAAGACAGTCTCAACATACCTGGACCAAGTCTGGAGAATCTTCGCTGCAGTCCCTCTGTGGCAATGATGTCCTTTCTGAGGTAAGGGGATCAAAATTGCACAAAACAGTACTCCAGGTGCCGTCTAATCAGGCGTCAACGCAATTGAAGGAAGACTTCACTACTCCTGTACTCAAATCCTCTTGTGATAACGGTTAACATTCCATTAGCCTTCCTGATAACTTGCTGTACCTGCATGTTAGCCTTCAGTGACTTATGGACAAGGACACCCAGGTAGGTCCCTTTGTGCATGTACACTTTCCAATTTCTTACCCGAGGAAATATTTGGCACATCCGTTCCTCAAACCAAAGTGGATTACCTCACATTTTTCTGCATCATATTCCATCTGTCATGTTCTTGCCCACTCACGAAGCCTGTCCAAATCCCCCTGCAGGTGATTTAAATCTTGCTCACAACATACATTCCCGCCACAAACTTGGAAATATTACATTTGGTCTTCACATCCAAATTATTGATATTTTACATATAATTACATAGCATTTACAGTGCAGAAGGAGGCCATTCGGCCCATCGAGTCTGCACCGGCTCCTGGAAAGAGCACCCTACCCAAGGTTAACACCTCCACCCTATCCCCATAACCCAGTAACCACATAACCCCGTAACCCCACCCAACACTAAGTGCAATTTTGGACACTAAGGGCAATTTATCATGGCCAATCCACCTAACCTGCACATCTTTGGACTGTGGGAGGAAACCGGAGCACCCGGAGGAAACCCACACACACACGGGGAGGATGTGCAGACTCCGCACAGACAGTGACCCAAGCCGGAATCGAACCTGGGATCCTGGAGCTGTGAAGCGATTGTGCTATCCACAATGCTACTGTGCCTGCTGGGGCCCAAGTATTGATCCTTGCAGTATCCCACTCGTCAAAGCCTGCCAATGTGAGAATGACCCATTTTTTCATATTCCCTGTTTTCTGCCTGTTAGCCAGTCCTTATTCCACGGCAGCATATTGCTTCCTATCTGCCTGTTAGCCAGTCCTTATTCCACGGCAGCATATTTCTTCCTATCTGCCTGTTAGCCAGTCCTTATTCCACGGCAGCATATTGCTTCCTATCTGCCTGTTAGCCAGTCCTTATTCAGCGGCAGCATATTGCTTCCTATCTGCCTGTTAGCCAGTCCTTATTCAGCGGCAGCATATTGCTTCCTATCTGCCTGTTAGCCAGTCCTTATTCCACGGCAGCATATTGCTTCCTATCTGTCTGTTAGCCAGTCCTTATTCCACGGCAGCATATTGCTTCCTATCTGCCTGTTAGCCAGTCCTTATTCAGCGGCAGCATATTGCTTCCTATCCCATGTGCTTTTATTTTGCTAATTAACCTCATGTGGGGGACTTCATCAAAAGCCATCTGAAAAGCCAAATATACTACATCCATCGACTCCTTTATCAATTCTGTTAGTAAAATCCACAAAAAACTCTATCAAGTTAGTAAAATATGGGGTACGTCACCACCGGCGCATGCGCGCTGGGGGATTCTCTTCTGCCTCCGCCATGGTGGAGGCCGTGGCGGCGGCGGAAGAGAAGGAGTTCCCCCACGGCACTGGCCCGCCGGCCGATCGGTAGACCCCGATCGCGGGCCTGCCCACCGTGGGGGCACCCCCTGGGGTCCGATCGCCCCGCGCCCCCCCCCCAGGACCCCGGGGGCCCGCTCGCGCCGCCGATCCCGCCGCCACCAGAGGTGGTTCAAAAGTATGCAGGAGAGGCCTCCCAGCGGCGGGACTTTGGCCCATCGCGGGCCGGAGAATCGGCGTAGGGGGCTCGCCGCTCGACGTGGCGCGATCCCCGCCTCCGCCAATTCCCGGGTGCCGGAGAATTTCTGCCACGGCGGGGGCGGGATTTTCGGCGGCCCCGGGCGATTCTCCAACCCTGCATGGGGTCGGAGAATTTCGCCCCATTTTTCATTCATAACTCCATGTTGTCTATGCCCAGTCAAATCATGATTATCGAAGTGTCCATGTATCACTAACAGTCTCTCTCTCTCTCTCTCCCGGGGCCATATCAACTTTCAATTCCATTAATTCATCCAATAGAACCCTCCTGCATATATTAATTGGATTCAACTCCACATTCTACCTAGTCCCTTGGATCTCTACATCTGGGAAATTTCCTGTGTCTTCCTTTGTGAAAACAGACACAAAGCAATCATTCCACTTTTCTGTCATTTCTCTATACCCCATTATGAATTCTTCTGACTCTGCCTGTAATGGACCCACATTTGTCTTAGCCAAATGCTTCCTTTTTACATTAGTATAGAAGCTTTTACAGCCCGTTTTTACATTTTCGCTAGATTACATCCATATCCTGTTCTCCTTTGCTTTATCAGATTCTTTCCTCTGCTATATTCTAGAAACCTCCCAATCCTCAGGTTTACTATTTCTGGCAACTTTACAAGCCGTTTCTTTAAATCTCACACGCTCTTTAACTTTCTTTATTGGCAACGGTTGACTGACTTTTCTTTGTGTGTTTTTGTGCCTTGAAGGAATGTATAATTGCTGTAAACTATGTAATAATTCCTTCAAGAAGGTTGACTGTTTTTGGGAGGATTTTGGACCTTGAAGGAATGTTATGCAAGTTATGTAATAGCTCCTCAAGCCTTCATAATTTCCGTTATTCAACTTTACCACCTTGGCTTCAGATTGAACTTCACTTTCAAACACCATGTGGAGTTCTATCATATTGTGGTCACTCATCCTGAAAGGTTCTTTTACAACTCAATTATTGACCAGCCCTTTGTCATTACATAATACTCGATCGATAATAGCCTACCAGTTGGCTCCTCAACATATTGCTCTTGAAACCCATCCCTAACACACACCAGAAACTAATCTTCCACAGCATTGCTCTTTCCAAGGGTCGGTGCAGACTTGATGGGCTGAATGGCCTCCTTATGCACTGTAGATTCTATGATTTGTGCTCACTTGGTTTAACCAGTCTATGTGCAGATTGACGTCACCCATGATTGCGCATACTACATCCTTCTCTCCTCACCTGATTAATACCATGCCCCATATTACCGCTATTGGGTGATCTATAAACAATTTCAACCAATTAATGCTGCCCGTTGCTGCTTGTTAGCTCTAGGTAAACAGATTCCATGCATTGTTCTTCCAATCTGTGATACTCCCTTACTACTGCACTGATCCCATGCCCTATTAACAGCATATTTCCACCTCCCTCCCTTTCTTGTCTGTCTTGTCTATCTTCAGTCTTGGTCAACATACAGCCGTGTTTCTGTAATAGCAATTATCTCATACCCATTTGCCTCTATTTGTACCTTTAGATTGTCCACCTTGTTATAAATGCTGTGTGCTTTCAGATCATAGAATCATAGAATTTACAGTGTAGAAGGAGGCCATTCGGCCCATTGGGTCAGCACCAGCCCTTGGAAAGCGCACCCTGCTTAAGCACACTACCCCTGTAACCCAGTAACCCCACCTAACCTTTTGGACACTAAGGGGCAATTTAGTATGGCCAATCCACCTAACCCTGCACATCTTTAGGCTGTGGGAGGAAACTCACTCAGACACGGGGAGGATGTGCAAAGTCTACACAAACAGTCACCCGAGGCCGGAATTGAACCTGAACCCTGGAGCTGTGAGGCAGCAGTGCTAACCACTGTGCCACCATGCCACCCAAGTGAAGAGTGTCCTTACCGTTGTGTTTTAGACATCATTCTGCATTTGACGCATACTCGATGCTTTGCTTTGTTCCTCCTGCTTTTCGTCCCACTACTACTTCCTGTTACCAACTTTACTTCCTTCCAATTTGAGCAACATCTCAGGTTCTTACCCTTGACAAACAATTTTAAACTCACCCCAACAGCACTCGCAAATCTCCCTGGGAATACATCAGTGCCAGTTCTGTTAAGATGCAACCCATCTAGCTTTTACAGGACCCGCCTGCCGCAGCAATGGTCCCAGTGCCTCAGAAATCTGATGCCCTCCCTCCTACACCATTTCTCCGGCGCTTATTTAATCAATCAATCTTCCGATCTCCTCACTTGCACATGGAACTGGGAGTAATCCTGAGATCACTCCTATTGAGGTCCTGCTTTCTAATTTCCTTCCTAACTCCCTTAAATCTGTTTTCAGTACCTCACCCCTCTTCCTACCGATGTCGTTGGAACCAATGTGGATCACTACTCCTGGCTGAGTAATTGTAATTTCCCTTTCATAAATCCATGTTGATGCTGCTTAACAATTTTGTGACTTTTTAAGTTCTTTGTTTCTGCACCCTTGTATTAGATTCTAACATTTTTCCTACTACTGATATTAGTCTAACTGTTCTATAGTTCACTCTTCTCTCTCTCTTTTCTTTCAACAGTCAGGTTACCTTTGATGCTTTCTAATTTAAGGGATCATTCTAAAATCTAGGGTATTCAGGAAGATCAAAAGCAATACAATCACCACCTCTGACGCCTTTTATAACACTTGGAGATAGGTCACCGATCCAAAAGGTTTGACAGTTTTTAGTTCCATTAACTTCTCCAGTACTACTTCTTTCCTGATACTAATTTCTTTAAATTGCTCATTGTCAATGGATACTTGGGCCGGGATTCTCCGAAATCCCGGTCAAGTGTTGACGCCGGTGTCAAAACCGATGTGAATGACGCCGGCATCAATGGGCCTCCAGGCCCAGACATTCACCCCTTCCAAAGGGGCTAAAACGGCACCGGAGTGCTGTGAGCTGCTCCGGCGCCAAAAGCCGGCCCTCCACGACCGGTGCGGGTCTACGCATGCGCGCCACGGCCATCTCCGTGCTGGCCCCCGGGCAATATGGCGGAGCCCTCCAGGAGCCCGCGCAGAGGAACATGAGCCCGCCCGCTAATCGGTTGCCCCCGATCATGGGCCTGGCCACCGTGGAGGCCCCGCCGGAGTCGGCTCCCCTCAGCCCCCACCAGGGCAGCCCTCGCAGCCAGAACGCCGCGGTCCCGCCGGGCAGAATCATACACAAACAATGGCGGCAGGACTCGGCGGGCAGTCGGACTCTTCCAGTCCCATTTAATCTAGTCTCTCAACCACAAGTAACAAACGCGTTCCTCATACCTATGTAGTTTACTTTGTTCCGACGTAGGTATTGAGTTTAACGCTTGACTAAGTCAAACACAATGTAAAATTCTATCATCTTATGATCACTCTTCTCCAGAGACTCCTTTACAGCAATGTCATTTCTTAAGCCTGTCACATTTCACAATATTCTGTCCTCTGGCTGTGCCACGCGATTGGTGCTGATTCTCCGGTCGCCGGTCGCCGGAGAATCAGCGGCCCGGCGTTGGAGCGGCGTGGTGGGATTCGCGAGCCCCCTCCGGCGATTCTCCGACCCGGCGTGGGATCAGAGAATCCCGCCCTTGGTTTCCCATTATTTCTGCATGATATTTTGTGTCCTCTGTCTCAGCCTCCCCGGACAGGTGCCGGAATGTGGCGACTAGGGGCTTTTCACAGTAACTTCATTGAAGCCTACTCGTGACAATAAAGCGATTTTCATTTTTCATGAAGACAGATACAAAGTATATGTTAATATTTCTACCATTCCTTTATTCCCCATTATAATTCCTCCTGTCTCTTCCTGTAAGGGTCCCACATTTATTTTCACTAATCTCACCCTTTTTACAAAACTGTAGAAACATTTAAAATCTGTTTTGATATCACTTGCAAGTTTACTCTCAAATTGTATTTTCCCTGACATTTTCTTTGCCTTCATTTGCTGAAATCTAAATTCATCCCATTATAAGTCTCCTCACATAATTTAACACTATAGGACAGGAGTTTCTGCCCCCCACTGTGTTTTTACTGGCAATGCACGCAGCTCGCCATTAGCTGCCGACAAGATCTTCCAGTCCCGTCAACGTCTTTGCATGGTTCGCCCTTCCTGCCACCGGAGGGGGTCACCATTGACGGAACCAAAACATCCCGCTGGTGGAAAATCCCACTCTATGTGTAACTTCTTCTAATAGCCAGGGAACGTATACTTTGTTGCAAAATTATGCATGATCTCTTGAAGTGTTTGTCATTTCTTATCTTCTGTCATATCATTTAATCTAGTCTCTCAACCACAAGTAACAAACGCATTCCTCATACCTATGTAGTTTACTTTGTTCCGACGAAGGTCTCGAGTTTAACGCTTGACTAAGTCAAACACAATGTAAAATTCTATCATCTTATGATCACTCTTCTCCAGAGACTCCTTTACAGCAATGTCATTTATTAAGCCTGTCACATTTTGCAATACTCTGTCCTCTGTCTAAAATAACCTGCTCCCTAGTTGGTTCTTCAATGTACTGATCTCGAAAGCTATCTTTAGTGTACTCCATGAACTTACCCTACATCATTACTGCAAATTTGTCCCAAGGATGTCTGTATGAAGATTCAGGTCCCCCTTAATTTCTGTACTTCTCTTGTTACATGCACATCTAACTGCCTGGTTTACACGCTGCCTGATACTACAACTACTGTTAGTGGATTTATAAACTTCTCCCACCACTGTTTTCGAGATCTTGTGGTTTCTTAGTTCCACCAAAACTGGCTCCGCATCTCAATACTGTGAACTAAGATTTTTTGTCTTTGTGCAATTCTTTAATATTGGGGCCACCTTTCTCTGCCTTCATCTCGTTTTGTCTATCCTGAACTATTCAGTTCCTAAACTTGGTCACTGTGGAACCATGTAAGACCCTATTACTTTTGTTAAGTCCCATTCCTGACCCACTCGCCTTGTTTTTACAAGTTGCTACTTGGCTCTACAGTTTTGACGGTTCTCTTACTGCTTTTCATTTTTTGCTGAATCCTCCCACCATCCGCACCTTCATTTGTTTAAAGCCCTTGTTCACTTCCTGAGTTACTTGATTCTTCAGCTCACTGATCCCAGTCTGGTTTAAGTGGAGCCTGTCCCAATGGAACAGCTCTCTCTTCCCCCACGATTGGTGCCAGGGGCTCATGAATCAGACCCTCTTCCTCCACTCCAGTCTTGCAGTCACACATTAAACCCTAAATCTAATCTGTGCCAATTTGCATGAAGCTTGAGTAGAGATTATTACCTGTGAGGTTCTATGTTTTGCCTTTGGCCCAGCTCCTCAAACACTTCCAGCATTTCTTGTTCTTCCTCTTGGTTTGGTTTTTATGTGGGCTAGAGCTGGTGTTAGAGCGTCCGATTCTCACACCCACTGCCCATTCCTCTGCTACCATGAGGAGAAGTTTTGAATCCTGGCACTGGGCAAGCAACACATTCTTTGGAACTCACAGTCACAGCTGCATGGCAGAGTAGCTATCCCCATGACTACACTGATCACTTTCACGACCATATTCTTTTTGCCCCCCTCCCCACTTTAACGGCCTCCTCTACTATGATGCCATGGTCAATTTGCTTGTCCAACCTGTAGACATTTGCCCTCATCCCCACAGGCAGCAAGAACCTTGTAACTGTTGAATAAGGCAAAGGCCGAGCCTATTCCAACCCGGCATCTGCCTGACTCAGAGTGAAGCCTTCTTGTGCGTGATCACTGAAGGGTCTGGTATCATTTCCTAATCTGAGGGGTATAACTGTCTCCTGGAACAAAGTGACCAGGCAGTTTTGCCCCTTCCTGATGTCCTTCAATGTCTACACCTCAGACCCCACCTCCATAACCCTGAGCAGAAGTTCCTCAAGATGCAGACTTATTGCAGATGTATTTGATCACATTGCGATGTCCACAATGTCTCTCATGCTGCCGGTGTAATAGAGCACTGCCATCCTTATCTAACCTTATTTTGTTTAATTAATTCATGAAAGTTTATGTAATCAGTCAATTATATATTTTTTTAGTTCATTTGACTAATTGATCCAGTTTAAGTTATAGATGGGGTAACTTAAATATTTATCAGAAACATTCCCCTGCCACCGTTTCTTTTCTATGACATTTCTTTCTGATTTATTTTTCTCCCATGTTGCTTATAGATTCTTAGCTGCACAGAGCCTCTGCTTCCCCTTGAACTGTTGATGTTTGAGGATCCTACATTTTTATTCAGCTGCTCAATGCCTAATTCTCTTTTGAAATGGAGAGAGACCTAACCAGCAGCTGGAGGTGACTAGTTAAGGTCTTTCCAAAAACGTTGTTTCTTGAGACGCCCTTTTGGGTTCAGGAAAAGCAGCTAAGAACTACAGAGCCTCACAAATACCTTCCAGCCCACTGCTGCCTCATTCTCACCACTCCCACCAGCTGCATCTCTCAACAAACATTACACGGTACACCTTCCACAAAAATACATTTCCTCCACCACCTACACAGTAGCAACAGTGTGTACCATCTACAATGGGCACTGCAGGAACTCCCCAAGGCTTCTGCGGCAGCACCTTCAAACCTACGGCCACTACCATCTAGAAGGACAAGAACAGCAATTACGTGGGAGCACCACCATCTGGAGTTTCTCCTCCAAGTCACTCACCATTCTGACTTGGAAATATATCGCCGTTCCTTCACTGTCACTGGGTCGAAATCCTGGAACTCCCTCCCTAACAGCACTGTGGGTGTACCTACATCACAGGGACTGCAGTGTTTCAAGAAGGCAACTCACGACCAACTTCTCAAGGGTAATTAGGGATGGACAGCAAATGCTGGCCCAGCAAGAGAAACGCACATCCTGTAAAAATGAATAAATATAAAACAACATGGCGACCAGCAGCACACATCCCATAATACACCCCATAGCTGATTATCCTTCTCGTTGATGAGAAAGGAGCAAATTGCCCCCCAAAAATCTTAAAATGGACTGAGCCAGAAATGCCTACCATCTGCTGTGGGCCCACTCCTGCTTTTGCACCAATTATGTGCCCAAACCAGCAGGTTTACTTCCCACTGTGTCGAAGCTGAGAAACGGAATGTTGTTATTTAGTCATCAGGGCCTGAAGGAGAGGAAGGTATCATAGCAGATGGATTTAGCAGGACTGGCTTGTTACAACAATCTGAGAGAAGCGGGCAATGCTTGAACACATTACAAATGTTGTCCAGTGATAATGCACTTGGGGATTTTACTCACCAGTGTTTCAGCAACGAAAGCCAGTTTGCATTTTGTGTTAATCACTCACATTAAATGAGTGGCTGAGAAATGGATCCCAGTAGGGCCATTCTGCATCAAGTACACCACAAATGCTATTGGCATAATTAAATCAATGTCAGTATTTTCCCATTTCACTACCTTGCTTGGAATGAAGCAGAACTCAATAAAAATTAAAAATCATGTGATTGGAATATAGTTTGAGTATTACCATCAGATCATTTGAAACATTGATTTAAATATTCTTTTGTTCATTTCTCTACATTCGGGTGTGCACAACTACTTCCTATTTTGTAGTTGTCTTGTGCGCAAAAATGTGAGGCTGGGATCTCCCTGTAATTGTTGATACTTCTAGAGAACTTTGTCAAAAGCGCAGTAAGAGCCACTGTAATGTGTGTAAACTATGTATGCTCCACACTTCTGCCGTGGCAGAGCAGGTACAGCTCCGCAAAAATTGCAGGCCGTAATGTCATATAGGAATCGATGCAGACTGGGAAATTGGAAGTTTCCTCTACTGGCAAGAGTGAGGCAGAGTAAGCAGATAAAATTGAGCAGCTGCATTTCCCACTCTGTTGGCAGGTTGTCGAGCAGCCAGAACAAGGTCCTTATATCTGTTGAGCCTGATTGTTAATGTAACCCAAACTGAAATAACAGAAATCTTCTCTTTGCCCAAATGTAAAAGGGGCGATTTTCCAATCCCCGCGCCGGGCCGGAGAATCGCCGCAACCTCGCCACGATACCCCGATGCCGGCGCGCGATTCTCTGAGGTGCGGAGAATCGGCACCATTTGCACCGGCGCGTCTGGCACAGCGCCAGCCGCGGGCCGCTGGAATTGGCAAGGTCACCGATTCTCTGGCCCACATGGGCCGAGCGGCTGTGCCGATACGGCAGAGTCCCGCCAGCACCCCTGATCACTGCCAGCAGGAACTCTGCGGGAACGGTCGGGGGGCAGCCTGTGGAGGGTGGGAGGGGGGCTCCTTCACCGGGGGGGGGGGGGGGGGCCCTCCGATGGGGTCTGGCCCGCGATCGGGGCCCACTGATCGGCGGGCCGGCCTCTCTTCCCTCTCTTTCCCTCCCCCCCCCCCCCCCCCCACCCCCCCCCCCCCCGGGCCTACTTCCTGGTGCGGCCAGCCCCTGAAGACCGACCCCATGTTGGTCGGGGCCAGCGCGCTAAAGAAGTCCCCCGCGCATGCGCAGGCGGTAAGGAGGCTGGAGGGGCGTGAATCGTTCCAGCGCCGTGCTGGCCCCCTTTGGGGGCCAAAGTCTGCCGTGCCCGGGCCCTGTTCACGCTGTCGTGAAACGCGACGGCATTCACGACGGCGCGAACACTTGGGCCCAATATTGGAGAATCGCCCCCAAAAGATTTTAATTGCAGTGTATCTTGGACTTCATACCTAATAGGCATTTGTCCATTGTGTAAAACTAACCACATAACTGCACAAATTGGTGTTCTCTTTCTGAGAGGTCACAGTGATATTCGATGTGGGGAATCAGAAGTGCTCCTGATGTAATAGATAATTTTTAGGTTAAAGTAGATAGAAGACAGCGAAATATTTGCATTCGTACAGGTCACTTTCATGCTTTCCATGTCACTTTACAGACAATGAAGGATGTTTGGAATGTATGAAATACAGCAGCCAAATTGCACATTGTGAGATTCCCACAAGCAACAATGTGATAAAGGCCAGATGATTTGTTTCTTCGAGTTGGCTGATAGATAAATCTGAACCGGGACATGGGGAAGAACTGCTTTTTGAATAGTGCTGTGGGGTCTTTTACATTCAGCTGATCAGTTGGAGTTTGGTGTCACCTCCGAAATATAGCACCTTCTGCCGGAGCTGCACCCCCTACAGTGCATAAGCCTAGATTTTGTGCTGAATTCCCTGGGATGTGACTTGAACAAACAGCGTTCTGACTCAGAAATGAGAATGCTATCGTTGACACCCAAGTGCATTATTGAGGCAGCGTTCATAAAGCTGTAGGCTATATGTTGCTTTGGCAAAGCAGACCTGGGAGAGCTTAATGTTCATCTGGGGCCGGGGCCTTAGTTCTATTTTTCTGAAGCAACAAAGTGCTTATTTTTTTGCTGAACTTAACAAGTTTCAAACAAAATATAAAGATGGCAGCTTTAAAATATGTGACTCTTGAAAAAGTGATTTACTTAGTGTGGTGAATTATAAACCTACTAATTCACACTGTGTTCCAGTATATGTATTGTGTCCTTGTGGGCTCTGTGTACGAGCCGTTGCACGGCTCTGCCCATAGGGGGAGATGAGGAGTTTGTACTGGGCTCCACCCTTGGCCCCGCCCATGGCTCCGCCCATGGCTCCTCCCACTAACCGGACGTATAAAGCTTTGCAGTCGTGAGCCTGCTGCCAGTTCATCTCGTCGCAGGCAGGCTCTGTTGTAAGATGATTAAAACCACTGTTCACTTCCAATCACGTGTCTTGTGAATTGATGGTCACATCACTTAGCAAAAGTAATGATCTGCCAATTGAGATGGACCTGTAATAATGATCATTGCTGCTTTACCAGCAGCTAAGAGATTTAATTAATTAAAATAAGTGTTGGACAATTAATTCATTCAGAATGGTGAAACACCAGGATAGAAAATCTTTATGTGCTGGAGACTGTCTGCATCTGGACTGGACGATAGCCTAAAATATCCCCATTGCCTCAGCTACCTCTTTTGATTTTTATTCCATTAGAGGCTTGTTATCTTCAAATTGTTCAGAACTTTTTCAAGATTCAAAGCATTTGGATGACCAATAATGCTGCTTGGATTTGAGGCAAGTTTACATCCTTGGAATAATGTTCTAATTTTGTGGGTCCAGGGGATTGAAACTGGAATTCACGCAGCAATATGTTGAGTCTCCCAAACTACGAATACCCTGTGAATGTTCGCTCGATAGGCCACGTCATTCATATGCCTGAAGCAATTGTTCTACTCAGAACTTGGTTGCGGTGCAAATCTTCCAGGAGGAAGTGGATGTCCTCAAAGCATCCCTGTCGAGGTCAAGCATACCTATTGACTCGTGGGAGGTCCTGGCTTGTAACTGACCAAGATGGAGAAGGCTCATTTGGGAAGTCACCAAGAACATCGAGAGACTTAGTTGGGAATGTTCAGATGCAGAGTCAGAGGAAATGCACTAATCCCCAAACAACCCAGCTATCAAATTCTTCAATCACCACCTGCCCAACACATTTGGCAGAGTCTACAGATCTCACATTGGACTTAACAGTTGTTTCAGAACCCACTGAGATCGAGTCATCCACAATCCCAAAGGACTGCGGAAGAGAGAAGAGGGAATACCCTTGAGATAGATCATGGGCTGGATTTTCTGCCCTGCCACCCCACATTCCTGCTTCACTCTGCCGGCGAGATGCTCCGTTACGCCGGCCGGTCAATGGGGTTTCCCATTGTGGGGCAGCCCCACGCAGTCGGGAAACCCCCAGACTGCCGGCAAAACGGAGCATCCCGATGGTGGAGAATTCAGCCCCCAATTTATATTTGATGATAATTTAAAAAATAAAAGCTGGGTTCAACTCATGAAACAATAAGTATGTAGGAAACAGAATTGGGTCATCTAGCCCCTCGAGCCTGCTCCGACATTCAGTTAGACTGTGGATGATCTCTATTTTAACTTCATCTATTCTCCTGTGTTCTGTCATACTTTTAATACCCTTGCCCAACAAAAATCTATCAATCTTTGTTTCTAAATTCTCACTTGACTAATCCTCAACAGTTTGCTGTGGGGAGAGAGTTCCACTACTTTCAGTGTGAAGAAGTGCTTTCTGACATCTGCCCTGAATCGACTAACTCTATTTCAAACGTTAAGTTATGTCTCCTGACCTTGAGAGTCGAAATGCCAAAAAATGGAATCTCGCTTCATAAATCTGACTGATTTATTTGACTTTTAAATAGTCCGATGCAGTTACCAGCTCTAATTAGCATCCTATATTGAATCATCAGATCCAATGTTGATACACAGAGCATGCATCCTTATTGTGCAATGCGGTTTGTAACACTTGGCTTTGTCTTGTTATGGTATTATTAGAATGCTAATTGATTTCCCATGGTGCAGCTTATAGGCATTTTGGGAATTGAAGCAGTTCTAATGTTCAGCGGCTCACCTGGCATGCCCCTTTAAGGTCGTTGCTCAGATACGTCTTGTGGGGAAGTGATCAATTAAAGGTTAATTACTGTTGTTGATAGATTCTGCAGATTGACTCCTCTAGGTATGGGTCTGGATTTTATGATCAGTGGCAAAGCGATCAGGGAGCTTTGCTGCTGAACTTGAAGGAAGCTGCCCACAAAGATATAGTGACCTTTTTTTGTTGGAGGATATTCCCCTTCGCCGATGGCTGTGTAAGTCTGGTGCCAAATTAAAAGGCTGTCCTGATGTGCAGCAGCAATGATGTCAGAATCAGGTAGACTGACTACAATGAAGTATTGACACACAATAAGCCAGGAAATTAAAAACGTTTAAAATCCTTCACTTCAGACAGTGAAATGAATGCATGACTGAATTAAGATAGAAGCTAAAGTAAGAATTAACAAACTTCAGGAAAAAAAGAATTTGTTTATGATTTAAAAATAGGTTCAAATTTTCATAATTGTGGAGAAACCTGACATTTCACACATAGAAATAGCTTTTCGGAGCCAGTATGGATGTTTAGCAGTAATCTTGAAGATGGTATGCCATTAAAAACACAATCAACAGGATGTAACTTTCTTCCACTTATTCACAGGATGTAGTCATCATTGGCTGGGCCACTATTTATCACCTATCACTAATTGCCCCAGAGAAGGGTTTCCAATTAGACTAGGAGCATTAGAATGGGAACTCGCATTAATTTCTTTCACTATCAACATCCTGGGGGTTACCATTGACCAGAAACGGAACTGGACCAACCGTATAAATACTGTGGCTACAAGAGCTTGTCAGAGACTGGGAATTCGGTGGAGAGTAACTCACCTCCAGGCTCCCCAAAACCTGTCCACCATCTACAAGGCACAAGTCAGTCATGTGATGGAATACTCTCCACTTGCCTGGAGGGGTGCAGCTCCAACAACACCCAAGAAGCGCGACAAAAGCAGCCCGCTTGATTGGCAGCCCATCCACCACCTCAAAAATTCACTCCCTCCACCACCAATGCACAGTGGCAACAGTGTGTACCATTCACAAGATGCACTATAGCAATTCACCAAGGCTCCTTCAACAGCACCTTCCAAACCCACAAGCTCTACCACCAAGAAGGACAAGGGCAGCAGTTGCTGGGAACACGACCACCTGCAATAATTTAAAAGGAAAATACTGCAGATGCCGGAAATCTGAACCAAAACAGGAAATGTTTGAAAAACTTCAGCAGGCCCGGCGGCATCGGTGACGAGAGAAACAGACCCGAGAGGAAAACATAATCACCAGACCAGTTAGCAACCGTGTGTTGGACCACGGTTATCCTCCCAATTGACAGGAAGTTGAGTTGGTCGGTTGAAACCAGTTGACCTCAGTATGTTGGAACCCAGCAGAACCCAGCTGGTGGGCTCTCGTCCTCCATTGAGTTTAAAAGCTGTTGCCGCTGATTGCGGCCTCATCGGCGGCTCGTGGTTGGAAGCAGTAATCCCAGGTTGTCTCCCGGTTTTTTGAGCCATGATTATTATTAGTGACTCCATCATGGGTGAAATCTATGCTTGGCTACATCATTGCAGTGTGCGATATTGAATACCCAGTAAAGACACTGGCTGAGCGAGGTTTCAAGCCTATTGGGCAAAAATTGATTTACGTCAGCACAATCGTGTATGTTACGTGTCTGGGAATGCATTCTTGTTGGTTCTGCATCATGTGATGTGTAGTGAAATCAGTCGAGGGTTTGTTCAGATTTTGATTAAACTATCCTTAATTAAAGCCGTTAAACTATCCTCAATTAATAATCAGATTTTGAGCAGATCGCCATCTTGATTGTATGAGCAACACCTTTAATAAACCTCTCGTCATGTTTTACAAGAGTCCAGAGTGTGGGCACCTCCATACCTTTTGTCTTTGCGGCAACAAAGAAATATAACAGGAGCGAAAACTGCCGACGAGGATTGATACAGAAAGGTTGCTGGAAAGAAGACGGTATCAGGAGCAACAGAAGATTCTCGCGACCAGACTCATGTGCGCATACACATGTGGTGAAGCTACACGGGCTGTGGAGAACGGAGCTTATGAAGTCTGCCGACTCTGCACGGGCCACTACTCGGATGAAAAGTCAAAATACTCAGGCAAAAATGGGAAAGATTTCCCAGTTGCTTGTTCAAGGGATTGTTTGTGCCATTCTTCCCAATAGTCGGACAGGGAGAAAGTGTTGACCCCAGGAGTCGGGATCCAAACCTGATGGGTAAAACAGGCGCCATGTAGGCGTTTGATAAGAATCATGAAAAATGGAATTCATTTGAAGAAAGATTTTGATTGTTTAGATTTTGATTGTTTTTAATAGTTAATCAGACACCGCGTAAAAAATGTTCATGATGCTACAGAATCTTATCCACCCAGCAAAACCAGGAGACAAGTCCTTCAGTGAGTTAATGGAAATCAAAGTGGGACTATTCTCCCCTGAACTATTATTGATTGCAGAAAGATTCTGGCAGAAATTCTCCGATCTGGTGGGGGGAGGCGCGAATCCCACCCCGCCGCCCCGACACCGGCTTCCCCATTCTCCGACGCCGTTTTTCGGGGGTCGGCGGAATTCCCACCATGCCGTTGGGGGCTTTTGACAGCCCCCCCAGCGATTCTCCAGGCCCCGATGGGCCGAGTGGCCATAAAGTTTTGCCCAGTCCCGCCGGCATGAATTACCTCAAACACAGCAGGACCTGGCCCGGGGGGGGGGAATCCAACCCCGGGGGGAGCCCCCAGAGTGGTCTGCCCCGCGACAGGGCCTACTGATCTGCGAGCTGGCTGGTTCCATAGGGGCCTTATTTCCTCCGTCCCGGGCCCCTGTAGGGCTCCGCCATATTGCCCAGGGGTCAGTGCGGAGAAGAAAACCCCCGCGCATACATGGAAATACGCGGTACAAATACGCAATTTGGTACAATACTTGATGATACTTTTTGAGACAGGCTGGTATGTGAATTGCTAAGCAATTCAATGGCAGGATGCACAGTACAAGAGTGTAGAATTTACCAGTTGATTTTGCTGAAATAAGCGTTCACTTTTTATGAACTTATAAACAGTTATTATGCAAAATCTCCCGGCTCTTCCTACCAATGGTGCACCCCCAGCGCTAGTTTCCCAGCGGCATGTGGTGGATTCAATGGGAAATCTCCTTGACAGCAGTGGAACCCCACTGGCCAATGGCGGGCTGCCTTCTGCCACCAAGGAAGATGCCGGGGGGAGGCCAGGGAATCTCACCCATTATCTCTTTTCCAGTATTTTAACTGTAATGAGAAATATAGAGTGCAGTTGAATCGTTCCCTGATGAGGTCTAATTAAGTATATCTGAGAATGTTATATACAGTGCTTATCATAGAACATAGAACAGTACAGCACAGAACAGGCCCTTCGGCCCTCGATGTTGTGCCGAGCTTTGTCCAAAACCAAGATCAAGCTATCTCCCTCCCTGTCATTGTTGTGTGCTCCATGTACCTATCCAATAACCGCTTGAAAGTTCCTAAAGTGTCTGACTCCACTATCACAGCAGGCAGTCCATTCCACACCCTAACCACTCTCTGAGTAAAGAACCTACCTCGGACATCCCTCCTATATCTCCCACCCTGAACCTGATAGTTATGCCCCCTTGTAACAGCTACATCCACCCGAGGACATAGTCTTTGAACGTCTACTCTATCTATCCCCCTCATCATCTTATAAACCTCTATTAAGTCGCTTCTCATCCTCTTCTGCTCCAAAGAGAAAAGCCCTAGCTCCCTCAACCTTTCCTCATAAGACCTACCCTCCAAACCAGGCAGCATCCTGGTAAATCTCCTTTGCACCCTTTCCAATGCTTCCACATCCTTCCTATAGTGAGGTGACCAGAACTGCACACAATATTCCAAGTGTGGTCTCACCAGGGTCATGTACAGTTGCAGCATAACCCCACGGCTCTTAAACTCAAGCCCCCTGTTAATAAACGCGAACACGCTATAGGCCTTCTTCACAGCTCTATCCACTTGAGTGGCAACCTTCAGAGATCTGTGGACATGAACCCCAAGATCTCTCGGTTCCTCCACATTCCTCAGAACCCTGCCATTGATCCTGTAATCCGTATTCAAATTTTTCCTACCAAAATGAATCACCTAGCACTTATCAGGGTTAAACTCCATCTGCCATTTTTTGGCCTTGCTCTGCATTCTATCAATGTCTCTTTGCAGCCTTCAACAGCCCTCCACCTCATCCACTACTCCACCAATCTTGGTGTCATCAGCAAATTTACTGACCCACCCTTCAGCCCCCTCCTCCAAGTCATTGATAAAAATCACAAATAGCAGAGGACCCAGCACTGATCCCTGTGGTACACCGCTGGGAACTGGTCTCCAGTCTGAAAATTTTCTTTATGAGCCGACCATGGGGAACCTTATCGAACGCGTTACTAAAATCCATGTATATGACATCAACTGCTCTACCTTCATCTACATACTTAGTTACCTCCTCAAAGAATTCAATCAAATTTGTGAGGCAAGATTTACCCTTCACAAATCCGTGTTGACTATCCCGGATTAAGCTGCATCTTTCCAAATGGTCATAAATCCTATCCTTCAGGATCTTTTCCATTAACTCACCGACCACCGAAGTAAGACTAACCGGCCTATAATTAACAGGGTCATTCCTATTCCCTTTCTTGAACAGAGGAACAACATTCGCCACTCTCCAGTCCTCTGGCACTATCCCCGTGGACAGTGAGGACCCAAAGATCAAAGCCAAAGGCTCTGCAATCTCATCCCTTGCCTCCCAAAGAATCCTAGGATATATCCCATCCGGCCCAGGGGACTTGTCGACCCTGAGGTTTTTCAAAATTGCTAATACATCCTCCCACTGAACATCTACCTCCTCCAGCCTACCTGCCTGTATCACACTCTCATCCTCAAAAACATGGCCCCTCTCCTTGGTGAATACTGAAGAATTCATTCAACGCCTTTCCTATCTCTTCTGACTCCATGCACAAGTTCCCACTACTGTCTTTGACCGGCGCTAACCTCAACCTGGTCATTCTTCTATTTATCACATAAGAGTAAAAAGCCTTGGGGTTTTCCTTAATCCAACCCACCAAGGACTTCTCATGCCCCCTCCTAGATCTCCTAAGCCCTTTTTTTTAGCTCATTCCTTGATGCCTTGTAACCCTCCAGCGACCCAACTAAACCTTGTTTCCTCATCCTTACATATGCTTCCTTTTTCCTCTTGACAAGACATTCAACCTCTTTGTGAACCATGGTTCCCTCACACGGCCATTTCCTCCCTGCCTGACAGGGACATACCTATCAAGGACACACAGTATTTGTTCCTTGAACAAGCTCCACGTTTCATTTGTGCTTTTCCCTGACAGTTTCTGTTCCCATCTTATGCTCCCTAATTCTTGCCTAATCGCATCATAATTACCCCTCCCCCAATTATAAACCTCGCCCCGCCATATGGCCGTATCCCTCTCCATTGCAATAGTGAAAGACACCGAATTGTGGTCACTAGCTCCAAAGTGCTCTCCCACAAACAAATCTAACACTTGGCCCGGTTCATTACCCAGTACCAAATCCAATGTGGCCCCACCTCTTGTCGACCTATCCGCATATTGTGTCAGGAAACCCTCCTGCACACACTGTACAAAAACTGCCCCATCCGAACTGTTTAACCTATAGATGTTCCAATCAATATTTGGAAAGTTAAAGTCACCCATGACAACTACCCCGAGACCTCCACACCTATCCATAATCTGCTTTGCAATTTCTTCCTCCACATCTCTATTACAATTTGAGGGTCTATAGAAAACTCCTAACAACGTGACCGCTCCTTTCCTATTTCTAACGTCAGCCCATATTACCTCAGTAAGCAGATCCCCTTCGAACTGCCTTTCTGCAGCCGTTAAACTACCCTTGATTAACAATGCTACTCCTCCACCTCTTTTACCACCTACTCTTACTGAAACATCTATACCCGGGAACTTCCAACAACCATTCCTGTCCCTCTTCTAACCATGTCTCCGTAATGGCCACAACATCATAGTCCCAAGTACTAATCCACGCTCCAAGTTCACCTACCTTATTCTGGATGCTCCTTGCATTGAAGTAGACACATTTCAACCCACCTTCCTGTCTGCCAGTGCACTTCTGCAACCTTGATACCCTCCTCAGTACCTCACTACTCTCAACACTGCCTTCTGGACTACAGCTCGTTTTCCCATCCCCCTGACAAATTAGTTTAAACCCCCCCCCCCCGAAGAGCCGAAGCAAATTTCCCTCCCAGGATATTGGTGACCCTCTGGTTCAGGTGCAAACCGTCCTGTCTGTACCAGGTCCCACCTTCCCCAGAATGTGCTCCAATTATCCACGTAACTGAAACCATCCCTGCAGCCACATGTTTATCAGCACTCTCTCCCTGTTCCTCAACTCGCTAGCACGTGGCACCAGCAACAAACCAGAGATGACAACATGGTTTGTCCTGGTTCTCAGCATCCACCCTAGCTCCCTAAATTCCTGTTTTAAATCCCCATCCCTTCTCTTACCTATGTCGTCGGTACCGATGTGCACCACGACTTGTGACTGTTCCCCCTCCCCCTTAAGGATTCTGAAAACATGGTCCGAGACGTCACGCCCCTGGCAGCCAGGAGGCAACATACCAGAAAATACCTTGGACTGCCACAGAAAACCTTAACTAAATTCTGGAGTAATTTTTTTGGATTTCAAAATAGTGTTAATTTTTTGCTTTAGAGATCAATTGATAAATGATTGGTTGGTGAGTGGACTGTGTTTGATAGATGTGTTGCCATGGAGCATGCACTAGGAACAGTTAACTACCAAGCCTTTGTTCAAGTTCAAACAAGGCAGTTGACCCTGATTGGTCAAGGCATTGCTTGGGGTATGAACCAGGGAATGGCTGCTCTTCCAAGCTTTTCTTTAGTTGAAAAAGGTACAATGCTTGGACATGCTACTTCTGTAGGCAAATTACCAAGACTTTGAATATATGTGGTTTCTAGCATGTGGGGCGGCACAGTGGTTAGCATTGCTGCCTCCTAGTGGCAGGGACCTGGGTTCAATTTTGACCTCAGGTCACTGTCTGTGTGGAGTTTGCACTTTCTCCCTGTCTCTGCGTGGGTTTCCTCCTGGTGCTCAGATTTCCTCCCACAGCCCGAAAAGATGTGCAGGTTAGATGGATTGGCCATGTTAAATTGCCCCTAGGTGTCCAAAGGTTAGGTGGGGCTATGGGGATAGGGCGGGATTGGGCCTCAGTGGATGCTCTTTCGGAGGGTCGGTGCAGACTCAATGGGCTGAATGGCCTCCTTCTGCACTGTAGGGATTCTATGATTTTCTGCGTAAGTGAGCCTGACTGATAATATTAAATTGGTTTTCAGTGTAATTCGTAGCGCAGTCAGGATTGTTGAGCAAATGTAGTCCCTTTTGTGGAATCACATCTAATGTTGGACACTATGCTTTGAATTTTGCAAGGAGGGTCTGGTTGGGTATGATCTGAATAGCTGAAGGGAGATGCTACTTGGTGCAATCTATCAGTTGTTGGTATGTAAAACCTAGATACCTGTACATACCGGAACTGAAATCCATATACAACGTTACCCATTTGTGTGACTGGCAGAATGCCTTTTGCGCTTGACGGCAGCATAATGTTCATGGAGAAAACCAGTCATGTTTTACTGCATAGTGACAGTATAAAATAGCGAGCTACATCTTGCTCCAACATACGTTTGCAAACATCTTTGTTGGTCTCCATGAGAAATACATCATCGGTGAAATGTCACCTAACCGCCTGCCCTTTGCCTATTACTAATATATAGGTGATAGGTTTGCTATTTCTGATTCCATAGCTGCATGTAAAAACTTCCTTACACAGCTTCATGGCTCTATCCCACACTCAAATTTACCTTTGAAATGGAGCATTCAAACGAGCTCCCTTGCCTCTTCATGCTAGTTGAGAAATCTGCCAGTAGGTTCTCTGCTATGGTCTACTGCAAGCCTATCTTCAAAGATCTGTACACATGTTGGGATTCGTACTGTTCCACACGCGATAAAAAATGGCTTTATCGGCAACCTCAGAAATAGGGCCCAAACCTTTGCTCACGGTGCACACTTAATCCTGAATCAGGGCCCATTAAAGTAATCCTGTGAGGTAATGGCTACCCTGGTCAGATCATTGCTCGCTGTCTAGCGCACAAAATCAGCAATGGGCCTGTCGCCACCACTTTTGGTCCTGAAAAGTGCGCAGTCTACCTCAGATTGGGTCTGGTATCTGAACAATCTTTTAGGTTATCGTATCTCTCCCCGTTTTGGAATTCATATAGAATTACTGAAAGAGGCCTTTGTATTTCTCAAAGAGGGGCTTAAACGTACAAATTCACCAAGTACTGCAAAGCACACGGTGCATTATGGAATGCAAGTCAATTATTTCCATTCCCAATTGGGCAGTTATCCTTTTGGGTAAATATTGTGATTGACTTTCTTTACTGAATATTAAATTAAATGTCTGTCTTACTGTTAAATTAGCATCAACTTACTGTGTTTCATGTCCTGTGCACTTGGAACGTTTTAGGTACTCCCACAGATTCTAAGTAAATCTGCAACCTGAATGTGCCATAACACAATACAAGGGCTCCTGTGGGCTTAACAACCAATGCACTATGCATTCTAGTTGCAGAATAATCATGGGTTTCCGAGAAATATCGTTAAATTTGATTGATGACAGAAAAGGCTGGGCAGCAATTGCGACAGCTACATATCCATTCCTGATGTGGGAATGTCCTTCTTTCTATTCTACCAGCAATCTGCAGGCACCAAACATGCTGCAGCAGGAATGGGAAAACTCAATCAGCATTTCCCAGGCTGTTGGTGAGTGCACTCCAAAGGCCCTTTTAAAATCATCGGCTAGGCCACTCTGTGCTAATGGGCGGAGCTTGCACACCAACATACTCTTGTGTCCATTTGTAGCTCGGAATTTCAATCCGGGTCCTAATCACATATTAGGAGCCCCGTTTGAATCCTTTAATAAGGTTCCCATCTACTTCAGACTGGACACTTGGTCGCCTTGTGAAGTTCCCAGAGAAATGGGCAGCACAGTAGCATTGTGGAGAGCACAATTGCTTCACAGCTCCAGGGGTCCAGGTTCGATTCCGGCTTGGGTCACTGCCTGTGCGGAGTCTGTACATCCTCCCCGTGTGTGCGTGGGTTTCCTCCGGGTGCTCCGGTTTTCTCCCACAGGCCAAAGATGTGCAGGTTAGGTGGATTGGCCATGTTAAATTGCCCTTAGTGTCCAAAATTGCCCTTAGTGTTGGGTGGGGTTACTGGGTTGTGGGGATAGGGTGGAAGTGTTGACCTTGGGTAGGGTGCTCTTTCCAAGAGCCGGTGCAAACTCGATGGGCCGAATGGCCTCCTTTTGCACTGTAATTTCTATGATAATCTATGAAATTGGCCACAGATAGGATTAAGGCTGCATCAAAGTAAATGCAGCCCTTTGATTTCAGGGCTATACTGCCTTGTTTAAGTTCAGAAGAACAATATGAAGTATTATACCATTCCAAACATCTGTTTTGTAGTTCCCAAATGACAAGATCAATTTCTTGCACTAAATTCCATCTGTATTGGCGTGTCTCCCAATAATATTATTGATCTATTGATCACTGCTGCATTCAAATTTAGCAAAGATTGTTGTTTGGAATGCTACCTACAAAACGTGGTATGGTGCGAATTACAAATCAAATTAGGAACAGTTGATTATGCACTTTTCAGGGTTAGGATCAGATAAATTTTAATCATCCAGATTTTCCGAGGAGTGGCAGTCGAATGGCACTGCGCTCCTACTTTTCTCCGCCATGTCAGAGCTCCGCATTTCTGGCCAGGACCTCCCATCCTGGCTTCTTTCGAAATTCAGAGCATACCTTCAACCCGACTGCTTCCCCATGGCACTGGATCATCAAGCGAAGATAATCCAGGCCCCCTTCATGGGGCACCAGCTGCCGTATTCTGGCAAATGTTCACCAACATTGAAACACTTTGAGACTGTTTTTCAATGTGTTTGTGTATGAGTGCCAGAGTGCATGGGTGATTTTCACAGTAACTTCAGTGCTGTGTTAATGTAAGCCTACTTGTGACAGTAATGAAAAAGATTCTGGGTGAATGTGTAGGTGGGTAAGGGGGTAGAGTGGATAGTGAGAAAAGGGGTTGGGTGTTGAGGTCAAACCGACTTGGGTTGGGGGGGTCAGGGTGGGGAGTTGGCTGGTGGGAGTTTTCAGGTCTGGTCAGGAAGGAGTTGAGGGAAACCAGAGAGGAGTCAGGGGATGGGGTCGTCGAGGATGAAGAGTCGGGAGGTGAGGTCAGGTTGAGTTGGGAGGGAATCAGGTGGTTGGAGTGAGTGAAGTCGGGGCGGGGAGTGTGGGGGGGAGGGTCAGTGTGGGAGTCAGGTTGAGGAAAGTTGGGTCCGAGGAGGGAGGTCGGATGTCAGGGGAGGTCAAGTCAGGTCTGGTCGGGGAGAATCGGTGGGGGTATTCGGAGGGTATATATGGGCTATTGCAGGGAGTGGGGAGGGTGGTCAGTTGTGTCGTTACCCAAGCATTAGATGCAGGGTGGCCCCTTTGGTGGGTTCTCTGGTGGTGGAGGTGGCTCGCCACGGGCCTTTGGCAGGATCTGCCAGTCCTGTCAACATCCACGTCGTTTTGAACGGCCCACCATCCCATCGCCCGGGGAACCCCCTGTGGGGGGAGTAACCTTCAGCAGGACTGGAAGATTCTGCTGGTGGGAAGGGCTAGAAAGTCCCACTCGTTTTGTTTTCTGTCCAACATTTCCTGCGTAGCTATTCAGATCAATAAGTCGGTACCCGGCAAATTTTCCAATTCTAAGTTGGAATTGGGGACGCTTCCAGGTTCTCGGTAGCAGGGGAATTTCCCAGCGGAAGTTCAAACTTCCTGGGTAATTCCCATGGAGTCAGTGCACTAGGCCTTACGAGGGGCCCCAACATGTATCTTCGGGGGCTTCGTCCAGTCTTTGATAATCTGGAGACTGGAGCCCGTGTCCTATTCCGCTGTCCAACACACCCTGGGAAACTGGAATATTCTTCTTTCAAAATCCTCTGTTTTACGAAATTGTCAAGTGTCTTTTATTTGTCTTGTAAAATGAAATCCTCCATTCCAGAGTGCCTGTTTTACATGCTCACTGTGGGTAATACAAAATCAGTTTTCATTTCTGACTGAAGAGTTCCCATAATTGCTTTAGTGAAGCTTCCAAGTTGTGGAAGTCATGTGGTGATTATGGAGCTAACATTTTGAGTCTGGATGACTCTTTGTCAAACATAGAAAAGAAAAGCAGGAGGAGGCCATTTGGCCCTTCGAGCCATCTCCACTATTCATTATGATCAAGGCTGATCATCGAGTTCAATAACCTTATCCCACCTTCCTCCCATATCCCTTGATCCCTTTAGCCCCAAGAGCTATACCTAATTCCTGCTTGAAATTACACAATGTTTTGGCTTCAACTACTTTCTGTGGTTGTCACAGATTCACCATTCTCTGGGTGAAGAAATTTCTCATCACCTCAGTCCTAAAAGGTTTACCCCTTATCCTCAAACAATGACCATTTGTTCTGGACTCTACGACCATCAGGGACATTCTTTCTGAATTTACCCTGTCTAATCCTGTTAGAATTTTGTAAGTTTCTATGATATCCCCTCTCACTCTTCTAAACTCCAATGACTAGAACCCTAAGCGACTTAGTCTCTCCTCATATGACAGTCCCACCATCCCAGGAATCAGCCTGGTAAACCCCCTCCATGGCAAGAACATCCTTCTTCAGATAAGGACACCAAAACTGCACATAATACTCCAGGTGTGGGCTCATCAATGCCCTATACAATTGCAGTAGAACATCTCTATTCCTGTACTAAAATCCACTCGCTATGAAGGCCAACATACCATTTGCCTTCTTTATTGCCTGCTGTACCTGCGTGCTTACTTTCAGCTTTGACAGAGTCACCCAGACTCAAAACGTCAGCTCTCATTTCTCTCCACAGATGCTTTCAGACGTGCTGAGATTGTCCAGCATTTTCTGTTTTTGTTTCAGATTCCAGCATCCGCAGTAATTTGCTTTTATTTGTGTGGTGATGATATTTCCGTGCAGCGTCTGCGCTTACTGGTTTAGATCCTGGCCTTGTCTGAGTACAGACAAGGAGGAATTTAGGCAGAGACTATTTTCTAAATGGGGAAATGCTTAGGAAATCAGAAGCACAAAGGGACTTGGGAGTCCTTGTTCACAATTCTCTTCCGGTTAACGTGCAGGTTCAGTCAGCGGTTAAGAAGACAAATGCAATGTTAGCATTAATGTCAAGAGGGCTAGAATACCAGTCCAAGGATGTACTTCTGAGGCTGTATAAGGCTCTGGTCAGACCCCATTTAGAGTATTGTGAGCAGTTTTGGGCCCCGTATCTAAGGAAGGATGTGCTGGCCTTGGAAAGGGTCCCGAGGAGGTTCACAAGAATGATCCCTGGAATGAAGAACTTGTTGTGGAGATGCCGACGTTGGACTGGGGTGAGCACAGTAAGAAGTCTTACAACACCAGGTTAAAGTCCAACAGTTTTGATTCAAAGACTAGCTTCGGAGCACTGCTCCTTCCTCAGGTGAATGAAGAGGGATGTTCCAGAAACATATATATAGACAAAGTCAAAGATGCAAGACAATGCTTAGAATGCGAGCATTTGCAGGTAATTAAGTCTTTACAAATCCAGAGATAGGGGTAACCCCAGGTTAAAGAGGTATGAATTGTCTCAAGCCAGGACAGTTGGTAGGATTTTGCAAATCCAGGCCAGATGGTGGGGGATGAATGTAATGCGACACCTCAACCGGTACCTGGGATTCATGTCGCATTACTACTGGTTTCCAGAGCACTTGTGAAACAACAGAAAGAAAAACAGCAAAGATTGCCCTGAATACCGCAAAGTGTTAAAATTACACCAAACAAAATTAGCTTAAATAAAATGCCCAGCAAAAACTCAGATTAATTAAAATATGTGGTTGAGTAAATATCTTTTTCAATATTTCTATTCACTAAGAAAAAAATTCCAATACTAATTTACAAAATATTCCAACAAATTTAGACATTTTAACAACAATATGCCCCCAGCCCAGCCCACCCAAACCCGACTTGAACAAAAACCTTCCTCCATCTCTTAAAACCTCCTCAACCTCCCCCCCCCATCTAACCCCGCCCCCATTTGCTGATGATAATGAGCTCCTCAAAAAAGATGATGATCGGCAGCCACTTAGAATAAATCCCCTCCTCCGACCCCCTTATGATGTACTTAATTTTTTCCAGATGCAGGACCTCCGACAAATCCCCCAGGGTCCTTAGGGGGGGGGGGGGGGCGCGGGGCGATCGGACCCCGGGGGGTGCCCCCACGGTGGCCAGGCCCGCGATCGGGCCCACCGATCGGCGGGCGGGCGGGCCAGTACCGTGGGGCCACTCCTTTTCTTCCGCCGCCGCCACGGCCTCCACCATGGCAGAGGCGGAAGAGAATCCCCCAGCACGCCTGGTGACGTCAGCGGCAGCCTACGCACCGGCGCATGCGCGAACTGGCGAAGGCCTTTCGGCCAGCCCCGGCAAGGGCGGCGGGCGTCAAAGGCCGTTGGTGCCGGTTTTGGCGCCAGTCGGCGTGGTGCCAACCACTCTGGCGCGGGCGTCGCCCCTCAATGTGAGGGCTTGGCCCCTAAAGGTGCAGAGAATTCCGGAGTGGTTGGTGCCACTTCGCTACGCTGGGACCCCCCCCCCCCGCCCCGCCGGGTAGGGGAGAATCCGCCCCTTGTCTCCAAAAGTGACCCGGAGGTGAGCCGGGTACACCGCGCCGAAACGGACTTTACTCCTGTAGAGTGCCGCCTAGGCCTTGTTGAACCGAGCTCACCATTTTACCAACTATTCCGTGACATCCTGACAAATTCTGACAGGATGGCCCTCCCGTCTGCACTCTTGAGTGTCTTTTGCCCACCTCAGAACGTGTTCCTTGACCACCCGACAATAATCGCCCGTGGTGGCTCCCCAAATCTGGGCTTCTGTCTCAATGATTGGTCGGCCCGGTCCACTTCAGGAGGGCAGCGACACCACAGAGACCTCCGCCATTTTCTTCTCCTCTTTGAGGCCTGAGGGACTTCTGAGTCAGACAAAGACCCTTTGTTCGACTTCTTCTTCGCGTTATAATCTCCAAACCTCACACACTGGAGGCTTGGGGGGGGGGGGGGGGGGGGGATAAAAAGGGCCAAAAACCAATCCCGAAGCAGGAGCCACCTTGTGCGCGACCGTTCACCTCATGGCTGCCACCTGAAGTCCTGTTGTAATAAATAATTGACAAATGGCTGTAAAAAGAATTTTGGATTGGTGTGTTATTGGGATGGTAATACTATGGTTTAAAATTGACATTCAGGAGCCAGGATCAAGACTTTGAGGAGACAGTTGGCTGTGAAGAGAAAAACCTAGCTGCTACCTATTTTTCTCTCCATTATCACTGTTGGCAGCTTTCAACTGCCTCGCCTTGTTTTCACAACAATATTTCTGTGACTGTTAACTTGCTCAACCACTCCCTGGCCTTCATATTTGATCCCCTTGTTGCCAATAATAATTTTACAAGCTATGTTCATCCTAGTGGTTCCCCATGATCTGGTGTCCTATATTTTCTGGTTCATGTCCAATGTGTACAAAGTTGAAAGTAACTGGTATATCTAAAGCCGCCATAGTCCTAGATGACCACAGGCTGTTTTTTCTCTCTGAGGGGGTGAAATGATTGGTGGCGATTTAACCTGAGGATCACCACACCTCAGGTGAGGGACAATGTTGAGAAGGCAGGGCCTTCATGAATAACCTCAGCTGGAATTGAACTCACTGTTAACCACGCTCTGCATCATGAACCAGCTGTTCCACCAACTGAGCTAAACCGCATCCCTCTAACTGGTAGACAGCTGCTGTAGCCATCCATCATTGTCTCTGGTTGGACCACATTAAGTGAGTTCAGGTTTTGTACCCCTTTATTCACTACCAACTATCTGCTTAAACCTCTAACCTCTCTGGTCCCATCTGCCCTCACTTCCAAGAAAAGTTGAGAGGGTTTCTGGACTTCATTGGACATAAAGCACTTTCGGACAGCCTGAAGTTGTGAAATGGATTGTATAAATGTCAGTCTTTCTTTTCTTCCTACCTGTTCACCTTCCTTTGCTGCTTTTCCCTTTTCCTAGCCCACTCCCACTTGGGTTCCCCCTCTTCTAGCCTTTATCTTTGCCTTTCTCTGGCTAATCCCCTATCACTCCTCATCACCTCTCTGAGCTCATTTTGTCTCGAAACCATCTCTCTGCCCCTTTGACACCTTTCCCACTAAACTGATAACCACCGACCTTCCCTTTCTGGCCTGTTTGCAAGCAGATAACCCTTTCCCTTGCTGTTCCCACCCCTTTTCAAAATAAACCCTTGCAAAGTACTGTCGTTCTGCAATCTCCCTTTGTCTAAAATGTCCTTGAATGCCTCTGACAGATCTCCCAGGTTGCTCACAATAGCGTCCTGTATTTCAATCTTTTGTGGAGACTCCAGGACAATCCTTGCTGGTTGGCAACACTAGTTTTTAATGAAACCTTTAAATAGTCCAGCACAATGCACCTTTGTGTGGTGGAGATCTGCTTCCAATCGGCAAGTCCTCAGTTTGACAGTTTGAAATTGTAGGCAGCCAAGTGCAACTAACACTTGAACTTCAATTAAGTCTGGCCGTCACTGCTCAATAACACTTACAGTTTGGCCAGTGGTGCGTCTATTGCTCTTGTTGTATGCAACATAGAAAAGAGGGAAGTCTTGGGGGAAAGAAAGCTCCTTCTATATAGGAACAGTTACATTTGTGAGTATTAGTTCATTTACATTATTTTAAACTTTTGAATATCCTTTACTTCCTTAAATAATGTTTCAAAGAATTTTATTTTTGGAAAAGGAAACATTTAAGCATTAAAAAAGCAAATAAGACAAGACAAACCTTAAAAATATTGCAGGGTTATAAGATCATAATTCCTGTGTCTCAGCGGAACTGTGTGGGAAATGAAAGATATTCCGTTAACTTGTCCTTTCCATTTTATCAATGAACATCCGAAACATCAGTGATATCATTCAGTTGGTCGCACTGAAGCAATGTCAACAGAAAGTAGTGTTCAATAAACTAGGGGAAGTATTTACACACCAACTCCAATTAAAGAAATCAACTACAACTGAAATGGAGCGGCAAATTGTAGCTTTCATTCATATTTTTTACTGGGAACATCCTAAACACATGGGGCTGGATCCTCACCTTCACCAGCAGCGCACTTATGCCGGTTGATTTCCCGACGGCGTTGGGGTGGCCACAATGGGAAACCCCATTGGCCGGCTGCTGGGATGGAGGATCCCGCTGCTGGCGAGGGCGCGTCGTGCCACAAAATGGTTCTGGCGGGCCAGCGAATCCCTCCCATTGTTCTTTTGAGTCCTGAATCGGTATGTTTTGATTGATTGCACATGATGCCAAAGGCTCAATTTCACCTTTTCCCATTCATTATTTTGGACAAAATTAAATAGATAAAATTCATGTTCTGTCCCTGAACTTTTGAAGTTTCTACTCCCAAAACACACTGGTTACCGACAGCCTCAATTTGCTCTCTTACAGCTCAGGATAAAATACGTTCACTTAATGTTTTCTCCAAATTGTGCTCATTAGTTTAATAAAGGCCAGTTGATTCAAATTTCCTTGTCTTGCTAAATTCAATTCGCTGATCGGTTGCATTTCATTACTAAGTTTTGGAACAGGGTTGTTTACCAAAGACTGAATCATTCCTTAATAACTTGCGTTATTACCTACATTCTCAGTCTGTCACTAGTTCTGCAGATTGTGCCAATGCAGTGGCACTGGTTGGATTATTGGGCAGAAATGTCACCCTACTTAGGGCTGGGAATGCTGATGAGTGGGCACATCCCAAGTTCTTCAGGCTGGCTTTGCGCCCCCCCCCCCCCCCCCCCCCCCCCCCCCCCATGGTCCCAGCTATGGCCACAGGCCACCCTTCCTCATCACTGTGGTGGTTCAGCACCTGTGGTTATTATTTCATTTAAGAGTTATAAAAATGTTGAGAGGGTACCTCAAGAAACAGCTGTATGCAACTATTTCCTAGCTGGAGGGCCGCAAGTCACCATAAATTGGATGGCACCAATCGGCCAATTCAAGGAAGATCACTGCCTGGTAACTGTTTCCCACATGATGCCCCAGATGTTGGGGTCTTGATCAGAAACCCAAATTCATGCCAATCAGCGAACCAAAGCCACTAGTTCCTCCTTATTTGGAAAGAGGGCTTATTTTAATGTTATTTTAACTACCCATTAAGTGGCAACTGCCAATGAGCTTGTTGCAGTTGATTTGGTGCAACTTGGGGCAGCATGGTAGCACAGTGGGTAGCACTGTTGCTTCACAGCTCCAGGGTCCCAAGTTCGATTCCCGGCTTGGGTCACTGACTGTGTGGAGTCTGCACGTTCTCCCCTTGTCTGCGAGGGTTTCCTCTGGGTGCTCCGTTTTCCTCCCATAAGTCCCAAAAGACATGCTCTGAGGTTAACTGGACATTCTGAATTCTCCCTCTGTGTACCCGAACAGGTGGCGGAATATGGCGACTAGGGGCTTTTCACAGTAACTCCATTGCGGTGCTAATATAAGCCTACATGTGACAATAAAGATTATTATTATTACTTAACGGGAACTGAAAAAACGGCCAATACTGTAATTCAGGAGTAACTTTCTCAAACAATTTGTGAGTCCTTTAACAGTTCTAAAAATGAAACATACACAAATTCAGTTGATTTGTGTAATAGATTTAAACTATGTCTCAGCAGCAAATATCTGATATCCATTTTGCTGAGACCACGAACCATTTGGCAAGTGGCACTCTCTTCTCATACTGTATAAAGTTGTTGCTTCCCTGACATCTTATGATTGTGCTGATGAGTGCACGATGAAAAGCTTCAACAACATTTTTTTTTTCAGCAATACACAAGTTTTGTAACGCCAACTGACTAAATGACAGTGTAGCAAGTTGACTTCTGCACTGATATATCAGGATTGGTCACACAGACAGAAATTGAAGTTCTTTGGTTTACTTCAGTTTCCTAAAATAGAATTTTAAAGATATTAGGAAGTCTAAAGGAAACTTATGATCCTGGATTTTCACTGAGTCAGGATGACTTCGGAACCATTTAAAAATGGTGGGCCTGCCTGAATTTTGGGAGTCCCTTGAAAGGGTGCAATATGGTTTCTGCCAAAAGCCCATATCTGGCATGCCAAACCAGGCTGGCACAATTGTGGGCATAGGTAAATCCTACCACTCTGCAATTTTCATGGAGTCAGGCTAGGTTTTTAAAGTGAGTGGTTCACAGCCCCTCAGAGGAGTCATGGACCCCAATGCTATGAGGGGGCCTTTTAAAGAGCAAGTTCAAAAGGTTCCCCATCTCATGCCCTCATGCCAAGCTCTGCCCTTTCCCCCGCTCCAATGGTCCTTCTTGCCCCTTTGCCAAGCCTCATACAGCAAAGGGCTTGGTTGAGAGCCCAGACAACCATTAAAAACAGGACAACACGGTGGCGCAGTGGTTAGCCCTGCTGCCTCATGACGCTGAGGTCCCAGGTTCCATCTGGGTCACTGACCGTGTGGAATTTGCACATTTCTCCCCGTGTTTCTGTGGGATTCGCCCCCACAACCCAAAGATGTGCAGGGTAGGTGGATTGGCCACGCTAAATTGCCCCTTAATTGGAAAAAAATACTTGGGTACTCTAAATTTATTTAACAGAAAGTTTGTTGAAACATCTGTGCCTCAGAGTAAACATTATTTGATTGACAGCTCAGGCTCTATGATCTCAGCTGTCAATTTCACAATGTTTATTTACACAATGCTCAGTGGTTTCAAGGGCTTGTGGGTTTTTTATTGATGCTTTAAAGGGTCTGGATATTTTACACCTATATTAACTCAGTGAAGTAGCTTCTTTTCAACTTAGGAGAAAGTTATGAATGAATTATTATTTGTCACAGATTTTCTTTACACATGCTACTGCCACTACAGGGTTCATCAGTTCTAGACAGTGCATAGAGGTCAATGGGCATGGAAGTGACATCGCTTGACATGGGGGCCACGAGGGCCATAGGCAGTGAGAGGAAGGGCAGATTTTGATTTGATTTGATATGATTTATTGTCTCATGTACCGAAGTACACCGAAATGTATTTTTCTGTGGCCAAGCAAACGTACACAGTATGTACATAGTAGACAAAAGAATAATCAACAGAGAACATTGACAAATAGTACATCGACAAACAGTGATTTGTTACAGTGCGGAACAAGGGGCCAAACAAACAAATACATGAGCAAGAGCAGCATAGGGCGTCATGAATAGTCTTCTTACAGGGAACAGATCAGTCTGTGGGGGAATCGTTGAGGAGTCTTGTAGCTGTGGGGAAGAAGCTGTTCCTATGTCTGGATGTGCGAGTCTTCAGACTTCTGTACCTTCTGCCTGATGGAAGGGTCTGGAAGAAGGCAATGCCTGGGTGGGAGGGGCTTGCATTAGAGGCTGTATGTGGTGTGTGAAAAGGCAGGGCTTGACATAGAGGACATGAAGGCCATAGATGGTGGGTGGAGGAGGACAATAAATGGCAAAGATGGGCAAGGAGAGTGTTTGGAGGGTGAGGGGATGAATGATTGTGAGGGGTGAAGGGCCTTTGTGTTTTCATTTTACCTGAAACAAACTCCTCCAGCCCCTGTTAAACAGCCCTCCTTAGTATCTAGAAGCCTTTGTGGCAATGAAGATCCTGCCTTTCTAGGCACTTTCTCCCAAGGCAGCCGAGAATTTCCCTGATACTGCTACGTGCCTTGAGAATGAAACTCCAACCATGCTAACCCATGCTAGAAGCCCTGTATGTGGATGTGTAGGTGCACATGGTTGTATGTATGTTACATTTGTACATATAACTAGATTTTAATGACTTTAGAATGTGAAGCCCTCTTCAGATGCCAGTGCTTCAAAAGTTGTAATTTGGGCTTGAATATGTAGCTTACTACAATTTGGGTGTATATAACATGCAATGAAAGAGCTATGGGCATTGGAAACTTTGCAACAGGTTGACAGGTGGACAGACTACCTGATGTATGATACAGTATTGTTGAGTATCCTTACTTTAGTATCTGTCTTAAGGTCTGCCATCTCCTCCAGTAACTGTTACCTGATCAGAGATAACGGAGACATTTTCCTACTTTTAAAACTTAAGTGCCACATTTTCATTTTTTTACTCCTTGTGAACAGAAGGTGCATATTTATGCTTTTCACACGATATACGGTCTTTTTGAAAAAAGATTAAGAAAGCACTGGATAAGACAAGAGAGCAAGGAAAAGCAGTTTGGGCCAGTGTGCTTATTTCCCAGTTTTTACTGGTTTAAGGTATACATGACGAGTTCAGACCACTATTCTTATTTCCCAGTTCCACTATTTTATTTTCCTTCTGGTAATCGTTAAGTTGTTTTATTTCTCAGTGAGTAATGCACATAGCAACAGATCATCAGATTCACAGAGTTGAATCAACAAGACATTAATGCTATTTTATGGGCAGCATGCTAGCACAAGTGGATAGCAGTGTGGCTTCACAGCGCCAGGGTCCCAGGTTCGATTCCCCACTGGGTCACTGTCTGTGGGAGTCTGCCTGTTCTCCCCATGTGTGCGTGGGTTTCCTCCGGGTGCTCCGGTTTCCTCCCACAGTCCAAAGATGTGCAGGTTAGGTGGATTGGCCATGCTAAATTACCCTTAGTGACCAAAAAGGTTAGGAGGGGTTATTGGGTTACAGGGATAGGGTGGAAGTGAGGGCTTAATGTGGGTCAGTGCAGACTCGATGGGCCGAATGGCCTCCTTCTGCACTGTATGTTCTATGTTCTAAGACAGTGGGCAGTATAGTCACAGCTTTAAATATTGGGTTTAGCGTTTTCACTTTGAGCAAGTTGGCTTCATATTTTATTCAAAATTGTGCTTGTTTTCCAAGGTGAAGTTATTCACAAACTTTCATTTGCAGAAAGTAAAACCTTGCAAAAATGAACACAGACTTAGATTTTAGAACATCATGTTTTTTTCCTCATATTCCTTGATATATCTGAGGGTGAACCTTCAGATGAGAAGAAGAATGAGTACTGTATGAGAAGAAGAATTCTGCTTGCCAAATGGTAACACAGTTAACAATGTTTTATCACAAGAATAAGAATTATTTTAAAAAGAGCATCTGTATCAGTGATGCTCAAATGTTTTCATCTGTGGACCACATAGGTGGGGACGAAAGACACCACGGACTAGTCTTACTCCACCTGATTTCACTTGATGCTACAAAAATACTCTGCAGGAATAATGGGAGGAACGTCACTACAGTTGCTGAGATGCCAGTGAGGTGATATCTGGCTCCAAACTGGGCAGCCTCAGTCTCATGCCAGGCTCCATGGTGACCTGGTTTTTGTTCCTGAATGTAAAAGATCCCATAACACTATTTTACAGAAGAACGGGGGAGTTAATCTGATGTCTTGGTCAATATTTATGCCTCAATCAACATCACAATAAATAGTTTATCTGGTTATTATCAGATTGCTGTTTCTAGATTACCGCGTGCATATTAGCTGCCGGATTTCCTACATATAGCGACTCTTCAAAACATAATCCATTGGCGATAAAGTACTTTGAGTCGTCCAGTGGTCATGGAAAGTGCTTTATAAATGCAAGTTTTACTTTGTTTTTTACCCCAGGTGTGTATGAGATTTGTGCTTCCTATGCTGTAGCATTAGTGTAAATGTTGCTTATAAAACTACGCTGCTGTTGCTCATGCTTATGATGACCCGTTTTGCGCACATGGTAAACAGTCTGGTTGTGTGATGCCACACGCATGGTGAGAATGAGGGCCCTGGCTTCTCATGTGCCCCTGGGCATGGCATTGCACAGCAGTGAATTGTGCTTTGGACCAGAGTCCATGAAGCACACTTTGAGAACCTCTGGTCTAGTCCACCTCCTCTGCATAGCCAGGTTTCAATGAACTGAAAATGACTTTAAAAATAATTTATGCAGAGTCATTTACTGGTTTCATTCATAGACACTGGTCTTTTCTTTGTCACCTAAATGTACTTTTTAATATTTAGAAACTTGTAACAGATACCTGTCTAATAGTGCCATTGTACCTTTAAAAAAAGCAGCAATTTTGAGAGCCTTCTTGCAAACAGGTGTGGTTAAAGCATCATGCTAATTAATTTGATCAGGAGGTAGGGCCAACTTGCTGTTTTTGAACTCGTGCAGAAGATCAGCAAAACCTGACAGGCACAGGATGTGTGCTTGAATGTTTTGCCTTAGGGCAGAATCTTGCGCTCCTCTGAATGAGAGTTCAGAGGTGGGGGGAGTGAACGTAATCTCCCCAAGAGCCTGCCCGCCCCAACCCAGATGCAATTTTATGCTTGGGCGGGAAACTTGCCCTTTTACCTATTAAGGCCCTTAATCCCACCTAGCCTCAATTTTTAGGTTGGCAGGAGTGAGTGCTGATAGGCTGGGGCATTCACACTTTTCCTTATCGTGGGCGGGAAAAGGGGTTACCTCAGTCTGAAGCCCTCCCCCCCCCCCCCCCCCCCCCTTCCCCCGTCAGAGTTGAGGCACCCTCCTCCCAGGATCTCCTGGGCCCCTTCCCTTTCCTGGTCTACCCTCCCCAGTGTCATGATTACCCTCTCCTGATCCGCCTAGGTGTCCCCATCCTCCTGTCCCCTGACTTTGGGCGGGATTCTCCGTTTTGCCGGCAGCGTGGGGCTGCCCCACAATGGGAAACCCCATTGACCGGCCAGCGGAACGGAGATCCCGCTGGTGGGTCGGGGCAGAAATGTGGCGTGGCGGGGCGGAGAATCAAGCCGCTTACCTTTTCAAAGGTTTTGAGGCTTAGTCCCAGGCAGAGCACTGCAGTACCTCAACTGGCCACTGCAGCGCTGTGCCTGGTCGGGCTGAAGAGCTGTCATCCAATCTAATTGGCGGGACTTCCTGGGGTGGAGGGACATTCCCCTCACTGCCAATCAATGCTCAAGTAGCGTTAAATGGTAATGGAGATTCAAGAGTCGGTGGATGTGCATTTGTCGCTGAATCTCAGGATGGTGAGTGCCGATTGCTCACCATCCTTAAAATTCTACCCTGACAGTTTAGAAGATTGGAGTGAGTTGAGCTGGAAAATCCAATGTAAACCTAGTTAATGCTTGAACCAAGGTAGACAGTGCAAAGTGCTGTGTTCTTGAATCTTTAGTTTCTGATGTATTTCACCGCCCATTTCATTCTATTCAGGCTTGGCGTACCATAGACCTTGGACGGGATTCTCCGCCGGCGCGATGCTCCGTTTTGCAAGCAGCCCAGGGGGTTTCCCGACGGCGTAGGGCTGTCCCACAATGGCAAACCCCATTGACCAGCTGGCATTACGGAGCATCCCGCCGGTGGGGTGAAGCATAAAATGTGGCGCAGTGGGACAGAACATTCCGCCCTTTGGCTTTATCTACAATTTCCCAATTCGTACAAAACATGTTCGACCACAGTTCTGCAATTGAACGTAGAAAATTGATAGCTGGCAATTATCACTACTTCCTGATTTAAATAAAGCTGCCTCAGGGGCATTAATCCTCATAGCACACAGCAGAGGATAACATATTGACAATGATCTGCTTACCATCTGATACTAATAGAGTAGTATCTTCATGTCTTCACTTGAAAACCAACCGTTTCAATTTTATCCTAATTTAAAACTGATCTACAAATAATAACCCAAGAGATCTATTCTATTAAGTGCTCATAGCACATTATAACACTTTTATTAAAGAAGTATTGCTGTACTAAAATAAGGTTAAGTCCCAACAGTAAGAACAGGTCAGGTTTTGAGCAGGTAAGTATCAACCAGGCGGGTAAGATTAAAGATGGCCCATTTGCATTCAGAGTCATTCCTATGAAGGAATTGAATAGACAGTGGGGATGGTTGGCAGCAGACAATTGAGCTCATCCTTTGCAGGCAACTTGCAGCTAAATTAATTCTGTATCTTCTCTCTCCACAGTATGCGGTAGTGCTGCCGGTGGTGTGGAAGATGAGGGGGAATCTGAAGCAGGGTGGATTGAAGGAGCTGCAATCCTACTCTCCGTATTCTGTGTGGTTTTTGTAACTGCCTTTAATGACTGGAGCAAAGAGAAGCAGTTTCGAGGTTTGCAAAGCCGGATTGAACAAGAGCAGAAGTTCGCTGTTGTCAGGGGAGGCCAAGTCATCCAAATCCCGGTGTCAGAAATTGTCACTGGTGAAATTGCACAAGTTAAATACGGTAAGCCTGAATAATAGATTCAATTGATTGTAATCAAAGGAAGCACGTATTCCTCTTAACACTGTGCACCCAAAACAAAACTCATGGGGATGATTTTCTTTTATTTAAATGGTTAGTTTATCAACAAAAATGTAGTGCATTTTTTTGAATTCTTTCCTTTTTTTGATCCCACCCATATACCAGGACCCACTGAGACACACACTCTTCATGAGAGCTATAACTGACCTGTCTTTTGGTCCATATGCACCATTGGAAAAATAATCCTATCGTCCTTGCTCAGATAAGGAGCATCTAGTGCCATTTGTAATTATTTTTGATGGTCACCGAGGAGAATGCTAGTCACGTCCTGAAAAATTTGTCTAAGAACCTGACTTTATCCTCTCTTTCTTTACGTTTCCCTGTTTTCTCAGCTGAGAGAATGGGCAGGTAACTGGCCTCCAGGGCCGGTGCTAGGAATTGCGGGCCCAATTAGAAAAGTGATGGCGGGGCCCCTACTCTACAAAAGTAAAAATTTATGTATGTTTATATTTCGTGTAGTATGCTCGTCTTTAACCAAAAAAAAACATTAAATGCTTGATATACAAAAATTTTGAAACTTACTTACCCGGGCGGAAGGATTTGGCGGCGCAGGGCTGAAGGATTTGTCGACGGTAATGCGGTGCGTTCCCCAAAAGTAAAAACTACCCTATAGTTCCTCTTAGAATACAGAAAAGGCTTCAAACGGTAACTCTGTCGCCGCTGGCGCGGGGCCCCCTTAAGGTGCGGGGCCCAATTTGATGAAATTGGTCAAATAAGGCTTAAAACCGGCCCTGCTGGCCAATAGAGTTCAGTGGCGTTTTATAATTGTCTGAGAGGAGATGCAAAAGAATCCCCTTGGTTGAATCTGTCCCCAGTTGTCTTCCCTCCCTGTATTCAATTTTGCACCATTAATTGCTTTGCACATGCTACTCTGAAAATATATCTTTAGGTTTAAATGGGTTTGCTTTCTTTTTTTTTGTCCTGCTAATAAACATCACTCCTAATATGTTTCCGCTGCTAACAGCTCTGCTTTCGCAGATGGAGTAGATGAAGTCAGAAACTCAATATGCAAATCTACATCCTTGTCAATTGAAGCTGCAGTGTCCTGCATTACCACAGCATCCATTTTGATCTCATTTAAGACAATTGTAGTGGCTACGCATTAATGGGCTGGAATTGTTTTGTACGATTTCATTAAAACCCTTGGTACCCGATTAATTAGTTTGGATTAACGGTTATTATGTTTTCTGTTTATTTTTATCCTGTCTGTCCTTCACACCTTTTCAAGGAATTCTGTGCTCATCACAGATTAATAATACTTGAAATAAACGTCAAAACTTTAATATAGAATTGCTATAGCACAGAAGGAGGTCATTCGGCCCATTGAGTCTGCACAGACTCTCCGAAAGAGCACCCTACCTAGGCCCTATCCTTCACCATATTCCCATAGCTCTGTCTGACCTTTGGATACTTAAGGGCAATTTAGCATGCCCAATCAACCTAAACCGCATATCTTTGGGAGGAAACCGGAGCACCCACAGGAAACCCACACAGGGAGAAAGCACAAACTCCACAGACAGTCGCTCGAGATCGGAATTGAACCTGGTGTTGTGAGGCAGCATTGTGAACCACCCACTGTGTCATCATGCTTCCCTCATTGTTCATTGTTTAAAGCAGACGTATTAGTAGCTCAAATACTACAAAAGTCATGCAAGTGGCCACCTCAATTTGCATTAAATTTATTCTTAACTCTTTCATGGGATGCGAGTGTTGCTGGCAAGGTTACCATCCCTAATTGCTCCGAGTAGGTGACGGTGAGCTGCCTCCTTGAACTGTTGCAGTCCATCTGGCGCAGGTACACCCACAATGCTGTTAGGAAGGGAGTTCCCCTTTTTGATATAGAGCGGGATTTACTAACCACCCCGCTGCGGAGTTGGAGGCAGCCCGCCAGCGGGATCTACCAACCCCACCCTTGCCAACAGGATTTCCCAATGACAGCACCCCTCGTCGCTGGGAAATCTGTGGGCCAGCGGGGACCAGAATTTCTCGCCGACGTGAACAGCCGGTCGATCCCACCCATAGTTTGTTGTCAGGGTAATGTGTGACTTGGAGGTGCTGGCAATCCCATGAGATTGTTGCTCCTTTCTTCTTGGGGGTTTGGAAATGTTGTCAAAGGAGATTTGGTAATTTGCTGCAATTAATCGTGGATATGGTACAGACTGCTGCGACCGGCAGTGATTTCAGTGAAAATTTAAGGCAGTGCGGCTTTGATCTAGATGGTGTCAAATATCGTGGGCGGGATTCTCCGACCCACCGCCGGGCCGGAGAATCGCCGGGGGGGGGGATGGCGTGTATCCCGCCCCGACGCCGGCTGCCGATTTCTCCGGCGCTGGTTTTTCGGCGAGGGCGGGATCGCGTTGCGCCGTCGTGGCCGTTGATAGCGCCCCCCTCCCCGGCAATTCTCTGCTCCGCAATGGGCCGAGTGGCCGCCCGTTTTCGGCCAGTCCCGCTGCGGAGTTATTGAGGTGGGGCGGGGGAGATCTGGCCCCGGGAGGGGGGCCACGATGGCCTGGCCCGCCATAGGGGCCCACCGATCTGCGGGTGGGCCTTTGCCGTGGGGCCACTCTTTCCCTCCGCGCCGGCCACTGTAATGGTCCGCTATGGCCGGCGTGGAGAAGAACTCCCCTGTGCATGCGCTGGGATCACGCCAGAACACGCTGACGCTCTCGCGTATGTGCCAACTTGCACTGGCTGGCGGAGGCCCTTCGCCGCCAGTTGGCGCGGTGCCAACCCTGCCGGCGCCAGCCTAGCCCCTGAAGGTGTGCAGGATTCCGCACCTTCCGGCCGGCCCGACGCCGGAGTGGTTCACGCCACTCCTCGGCGCCGGTACGGCCCACCCCGTCGGTTAGCGGAGAATCGTGGCCCTTGAGTGTTGCTGGGGGTGCTCTCATCCAGGCAAGCGGAGAGGACTGCATCACACTCGTGCATGTGATGTTGAGCAGGATTTGGGGAGTCAGGAGGTGAGTCACTTGCTGCAGAATTCCCAGCCTCTGACGTGACCTTTTAGCTACAGTAATTATAAACATTACAATTGTCCTCTTGCACTGCAAGAAATAGGCAAGTTTCAACCCAAAACTATTTTTAGTAAGACTTGATGGCCAGCAGAAAGATAAAGCTTTTTGATTTCACTTTTCTGGACTGGATGCAGACCCATGTTCCAGAGATCAAAGCTTTGTTGTTCAATTATATAACCATTAATTTTTACTTGATTTTTTTTGTTTTGTTAAACTTTAAAACTTTTATACTGACCGAATCTAATTGCTCCATAATTGTCTGCATTGGAAATGCACAATAAATTACCTGACAGTCTGTTCCTGATTATTTTATTTTGTCTTTACTTATCAGGTGATCTGCTCCCTGCAGATGGAATTTTAATTCAGGGAAATGACCTTAAAATTGATGAAAGTTCTTTAACTGGAGAATCTGATCATGTGCGTAAGTCCGCTGACAAGGACCCTATGCTACTTTCTGGTGAGTAGCCTGGTGATATTATTGCATGAGACAGCAAAGAGTGAATTCGATAAAGAATGATGGGCAATCTTCTTGTGAGGAATAAACCTTGGAGCAACATTCAACCT
This sequence comes from Scyliorhinus canicula, assembly GCF_902713615.1. Classification (NCBI taxonomy): domain Eukaryota; kingdom Metazoa; phylum Chordata; class Chondrichthyes; order Carcharhiniformes; family Scyliorhinidae; genus Scyliorhinus; species Scyliorhinus canicula. The sequence goes on from NC_052156.1 coordinate 26,108,065, forward strand.
CATGGGGGCCTCACAATCCATCAGAGAGGAGGAAAGGGGCAGAATATGAGAGAACCATATAAATCGGCATGTCTCAAGCACTGATGGGCAGCTCGCATATATAAACAGGAAATCCTGTTAGGCGAGCAGAGAACATGAAAAGGTCAACGTGTTAAAGGGATGGGCTGGGCTGATCAGGTCAATGAGGGTGGTGTGTCATAGCGGGGGGCATTAATAAAAAGACTGGGATTTTGAAGAAGCGAAGGTCAGAGCAAAATGGTATTATACTGTAGTCCTCAAATTCCTTAAATCATTTATTAATAAAATGGATGAGAATTGCTTCCCATCATCCCTTCATCTGATGCTGGTTCTGGCCATTTCCCATCCTGCATCACCCATGCATTTTTCGGAGGTGTGGGTTTTGGTTTTGTGTTGTGCAAGTGACATGTTGATAGTGATCAAAATAGCATCAGGTTCCCCAAAACGTTAGCAGATCCCTATTAGCATATAGTATTTGGGTCCTGACATGAGCACTGGCTGCCTAAACGGAGGCCAACTCGCAGCAAGAGAACTTGGGTGGGAAATGGGTTATACTCCCCTCGTCACTGACCCATTCACACTGAAACGGGACAGACAAAGATCCAGCCAGAGGATCAGAAGTGTGACAGCGTGGATAGAAATTTGTTTGAAAGGTAGAAAACAGAGTTATGTTTAATGGATATTTTTCAGACTGGAGGGATACGAACAATGATGTCGCCCTAGGGTCCAGATTAGAACTATTGCCGTAAAAACAGTAAATGATCCGGACTATAAGTTCATGATTGATCATGAAGAGGACAGTAAGTGACTTAAGGAAGAGATGGACAGTTTAGTAGATTAAGCAGATATATGTCATTGAAATTTAATGCAGAGAAATATGAGCTGAAACAAAATGGCAGTAAAATAAGAGAGGACATATATATTAAATTGTGAAACTTTATTAGAGTAGAGCTGCCCTGAGGAAATTTAGATACATAAATATTTAGAAGTGGGGGAAACGTTGATAAAACTGTCAAAAAGCATTGTGATCTTAATTTTTATAAAGGGACACAGAGCATTAAAGCAAAGAGGTAACATTGAATCTATTTAGATTTTATTTCTTTTTCTTCACACAGCTATTTGTTATCATAAATAATGGATTGGAGCTGTAGATATATAAAACTGTGCCACAGTGCAACTTCGTTTTTGCCTTTCTGAATTTGATGTTAAATATGAATTTCACTGCTGCAATAACATGAGGGCAAATTGCAAGATGGTTATGGGTTTAATCATACCTTTCAGTAAATTCACCATGTTTGGCACTTTTGTCCAACCATAATTTTGGAAGGAAGCATTTCTGTTTGAATTGAAGAAGGCACAATATTGTGTTCTGAAATATTCTCTGAATGTATGCTGAAGCTACAAAAAAACTTGCGGTAGTTCTAGCTAAAACTTTTACATGTTCTCAAATGTAGTCCACTGAAATTGTGTCATCTGTGAACAGAGAGGATTTCTCATGCCAAATCAAATAATGGCTGGAGTTTGTTAACTAACATTGGGACCCTGGCGTCAGGCTCATTTCCGGGTTGGGAACCCGGAAGTGGCTCTGGCTGGACACCTAGAGGCGGCCATTTAAAAGCTGCCTCTGTGTGCCCTGTCTGATTGAGGGCAGGACAGCAGCAGGATCAGGAAATCGGCAGGCAGCCCACTGGGAGAGTTGGGCGGAGTAAATATAGGTAGGAGAACAGAAAGACAACTCAAGATGGAGCCATTATCTGAAGAATTATAAAAAGAGTTTTAAAATATAAGTGCGGCCACAGCACATCAGGCGGCCATTGTTGAGGGGGAGCCACTTAACATGTAAAATTTTCAGCAGCTGTAGTCCTCTGATCCCTATGGCTCCAGGGTTGGGGAGGATTAAAGGAGACCTAAATGGTCCCTGACCTTTTGCCAGGTGACTGCCTCGAGGCAATGACCATCTTTGCCTCAGTAGGGCTCCATCCATCGTTGGGAAGATCCCGGCATGAGATCCTCTATTTCTCTCCCACTCCCATCTCCAAACCCAATTCTGTAGGATAGGAAAAATTCAGCCCAATGGTAAGCATAGCGGGAAGCATAGATTCTGACTCTCTGGAAGATTGATTTGGATTAATTTCTGTAGAGGTAAAAGCAAATGAATATTCCAATTCCTTGCAACGCCACACCAAACGAAAAATGCATTGAGGATCAGAAATTGGAAACATCGAATCATCGAGGAAATGAAAAATGGGAAAGCGGACACATTCTCAATGATTATTAGTTTTTATCAGCTTTCACTTGTGAACTGGACTGACAGGAAGATTTTTGACACTAACCTGCTGACAACCTTTCACCTCTGGATTTTAAGGATTCATAGAGGGGCAAAATGAGCATGCCAAGGCTATGCAATCTGTAACACCGTTTTTTTGACATCCTTACCTTCAATAAACATTCCAGCAGGCTATTTTTAGCTCTGTCAGCAGACATGTACTTCAATGACTTCCACCATTCCACAAGGACTAATTTACTGTGTCAAGGATAATGAAAGACAGCGCGTGCTGTAGCAATGTGTCATTGCAGTGTGTGTGAAACATATTGAACATTTTGAAATATGTCAAGGTTTTGGCTCACAGCTTCAGACACAGATTTAGAAATCCGCATTTGTCACAAACAAAATTGTAGATTTAAAGCTAATTATAAAATGTATTCTTTCCAGCAGCTGTGCTAATTACAGAGACGAACAAATCTTAACGAGGCTGCAATCTGTCTGCTATACATGTAAAAATGGGGATTAAGATTAAACCTTCATATTTGTCTGCATTGAGAGTTTAAGCTTCTAGTTTTGGTAACAGTTATTACCCACTTCCTTGAAATGTAAACATATTTTATATTTATTTGCGCCACGTCATTGCACTATTTAAGGCGGTGACAGCCGCGTTGTTGAAGAATTAATCTGGATTTCGGACAGTCTGTGAAGGGCCTCCTGTTAAAATTCCATTCAAGCACCAAAAATCCTTTTGCAGAAGACCCACCCCCATTAGACCCATCCCAGCCCCGTCATTCGATCCCCCAACCCTCCCATCAGACCCCCCATCAGAGACCCTCATCAAAGGGGCCTCACGGTAGCATGGTGGTTAGCATCAATGCTTCACAGCTCCAGGGTCCCAGGTTCGATTCCCGGCTGGGTCACTGTCTGTGTGGAGTCTGCACGTCCTCCCTGTGTGTGCGTGGGTTTCCTCCGGGTGCTCCGGTTTCCTCCCACAGTCCAAAGATGTGCGGGTTAGGTGGATTGGCCATGCTAAATTGCCCGTAGTGTAAGGTTAATGGGGGGATTGTTGGTATACGGGTTACGTGAGTTTAAGTAGGGTGATCATTGCTCGGCACAACATCGAGGGCCGAAGGGCCTGTTCTGTGCTGTACTGTTCTATGTTCTATGTTCTAAAGGCCACCGCCTGAAAGCTGAATAACAGCCCAGGCATAGAGTGAAAATTTTGCATTCACCCTGCCCTAATATCTGCTGTCTCAGACACAAGTTTTAAAGCAAACGTTGTAACAAGTGTCAGAGGCTTCCTCAAAAGGCAAGTACACTTCAAATGGCTTCTAATCCCTTGATAATCTTTGAAATGCAAATCTTCCATTCAATTTCATGTCGTAGTACATTGCACTAGGCAGTGGTTGAGCATTTTATTACTCCAGAGACAGGTGCTTGGTGAGTTGTTTATCCATCTGTCCCTTCACGCTTGAATACATCTGAAGTACCCTGCTTTGATACTAACTACAAACTCACACTTGCTATGATTGACAGATCCTCACCACAACAAAAGCAGCTAAGAGCTTTCTGCTGTGGAAAATAGGAAGTGAAAGCACTTAACTGCTTTCGATGTGGTGAGGAACTGTCAATCATAGCACGAATGTGTATAGACATTGTGGTTAGCTGGGGGTTTCAGGCAAGGAGGGCATTGGGAAGGTGGGGAGAGGCCGTCCTTATACCTATGCAGGTTTTATTTATATTTCAATGGACTTTGGGGGACATCTCAGTCATGCACTGAGCCACTGACCCCTTGATCCACCATGGGGTCCAATTGCAGCAAATCCTGTCATTAAGATTACTGTGGGAGTCGGTGCATAATAATGGGGTGGGGGGGGGGGGGAAGACTCGGGCTTCCACGCTGTTAATCATATACAAATGGGTGCAAATCACCGATTTGCATTCTCCCTCCGGCACGGGGCGTGTAGCTCGCTTTAGCTGCCAGCGCCATTTTCTGCCCCACGCTCCATTCTCCACCGGATTGGGAAACCCACTGGCAGAGTCGGGCAATGGAGAATCCACCCCGAAGAATTGTGTTTGATGAATAATAACGTTATCCTGGTCTCTACCGATGTCACATCAGAGCTAGCCACTGGAAGCCACAGTGTTTGCCTTCCAGTTTTCTTTCCTCTCTCTGAGTGTGAGGCTCTGGAAAGTCAAACACAACGTAATTCATTATGATCTTGCAAGGTAGGACAGACAAGATTCACTCATTCAGCTATTTCATATTTTTCCACCCTATTGTTTTCACAGTTTTAAAGTATTAAATCATGGGATAATATGGTCTGCCTGTATTGAGTTCCAACATGTTGAGCAGAATTTTACCAGCCGCTAGATGATGGGGGAGGAGGGAGCCTGGCAAGGAGCCACATTAGTTTGGCTCTCCGATAGTGTCCCGACCCCAGGGATGCTACCTAAACGCGCAATAAAGAGGGCTAAAAGGGGTCATGAAATATCTTTGGCTAACAGGGTTAAGGAAAATCCCAAAGCCTTTTATTCGTATGTAAGGAGCAAGAGGGTAACTAGAGAAAGGATTGGCCCACTCAAAGAAAAAAAGAGGGAATTTATGTGTGGACTCAGAGGAAATGGGTGAGATTCTTAATGAGTACTTTGCATCGGTATTCACAAAGGAGAGGGACAAGACGGATGTTCAGACTAGGGATGGATGTTTAAATACTCTAGGTCAAGTTGTCATACGGAAGGGGGAAGTTTTGGGTATTCTAAAAGACATTAAGGTGGACAAGTCCCCAGGACCGGATGGGATCTATCCCAGGTTACTGAAGGAAGCGAGGGTTGAAATAGCTGAGGCCTTAACAGACATCTTTGCAGCATCCTTGAGCACGGGTGATGTCCCGGAGGACTGGAGAATTGGTAATGTTGTCCCTTTGTTTAAGAAGGGTAGCAGGGATAATCCAGGGAATTATAGACCCGTGAGCTTGACGTCAGTGGTAGGCAAACTGTTGGAGAAGATACTGAGCGATAGGATCTATTCACATCTGGAAGAAAATAGACTTATCTGTGATAGGCAGCATGGTTTTGTGCAGGGAAGGTCATGTCTTACAAACCTAATAGAATTCTTTGAGGAAGTGACAAAGTTAATTGATGAGGGAAGGGCTGTAGATGTCATATACATGGACATGGATATAAAGATATAAGGATATAAGGCGTTTGATAAGGTTTCCCATGGCAGGTTGATGGAAAAAGTGAAGTCGTATGGGGTTTAGGGTGTACAGCTAGATGGATAAAGAACTGGCTGGGCAACAGGAGACAGAGAGTAGTGGTGGATGGGAGTGTCTCAAAATGGAGAAGGGTGACTAGTGGTGTTCCACAGGGAACAGTGCTCAGACCACTGCTGTTTGTGATCTACATAAATGACCTGGAGGAAGGTATAGGTGGTCTGATTAGCAAGTTTGCAGATGATACTAAGATTGGTGGAGTTGCAGATAGCGAGGAGGACTGTCAGAGAATACAACAAAATATAGATAGATTGGAGAGTTGGGCAGAGAAATGGCAGATGGAGTTCAATCCAGGCAAATGCGAGGTGATGCATTTTGGAAGATCAAATTCAAGAGCGGACTATATGGTCAATGGAAGGGTCTTGGGGAAAGTTGATGTACAGAGAGATCTGGGAGTTCAGGTCCATTGTACCCTGAAGGTGGCAACGCAGGTTGATAGAGTGGTCAAGAAGGCATACAGCATGCTTGCCTTCATCGGACGGGGTATTGAGTACAAGAGTTGGCAGGTCATGTTACAGTTGTATAGGACTTTGGTTCGGCCACATTTGGAATACTGCATGCAGTTCTGGTCGCCACATTACCAGAAGGATGTGGATGCTTTGGCGAGGGTGCAGAGGAGGTTCACCAGGATGTTGCCTGGTATGGAGGGTGCTAGCTATGAAGAAAGGTTGAGTAGATTAGGATTGTTTTCGTTGGAAAGACAGAGGTTGAGGGGGGACCTGATTGAGGTCTACAAAATTATGAGAGGTATGGACAGGACAGGGTGGATAGCAACAAGCTTTTCCCAAGAGTGGGGGTGTCAGTTACGAGGGGTCACTATTTCAAGGTGAGAGGGAGAAAGTTTAAGGGAGATGTGCGTGGAAAGTTTTTTACGCAGAGGGTGGTGGGTGCCTGGAACGCTTTACCAGCGGAGGTGGTAGAGGCGGGCACGATAGCATCATTTAAGAGGCATCTAGAGAGGTATATGAACGGGCGGGAACAGAGGGAAGTAGACCTTGGAAAACAGGAGACAGGTTTAGTAAAGGATCTGGATCGGCGCAGGCTGGGAGGGCCGAAGGGCCTGTTCCTGTGCTGTAATTTTCTTTGTTCTTTGTTGTTCTAATGGCGGGTTGCGACACAGATCGGCTGCTTGCTCTAAGGAGGTGGACAACCAATTTGCATCATTGAAGGGACTATTAAGGACTACTTTAGGGGCCGGCAGGTATATGGAGCAAGTCTCTCTGTAGCAGGCCAGAGGCCTGCATTCATTGAAGTGGGATGCTTCTTGTCCACATGGGCCGGAACAGTAACCTCTACAGGCCAATTAATTCCTCTGTGGAGGGGTTTGCCCTTCAATCAGTGTGGCCTTCCCCTTCTGCCATCTTAAATTTAAGGTGTCCTTGCCTCTTAAGCGGGTACCTCGATCTTAAAACTGCTTTGAAGTCTCCGACCAACCTGAGCAGCACTCGTTTCTTCTGATGGCAGTTGTAGTAATCCACGGGAGGCAGGAGTTCCATCACCACACCAATATTTATTTACAATAACGATATTACAGGAGCAGCTACAAACAGTGCTGCTAGCAGTTCAGCCAACTTAAGACTGGCTCACAAAGCCTACACAGGTAATTATATGGGCCCCCTCAATGAGGGAGTTCATACTCCAATTGGCCAACCAATAAAGCCAATTGGAGTTCATTACCCCCCCCCCCCCCCCCCAAGGTCCGAGGAATTCCTGCCAGCTGGCATTCCTCGGAGCTTCTTCCTGCTCCTCATGTCTGGATCTGTCACCTCTGTCGTCCGCCGGGTCGTTCTCCGAAGTGGGCGGGGTGTACCTTATAGGTGCCCGTCTTTTCCTTGACGACCTCCTTGGAAGTTGTTCGTCCTCCTCCTCGGGGAGAGGTGTCGCGGCGGCCTCATCGAGTGTGTCCATCTCCGACTCTGATGACTGGATGACGGGGTCTGGAGAAATTGCTCGGGGCTGGGGTGTGGGTATCCTTTCCGTCTGGGCTATCCCAGCTTGAGGTGGTCCTGCTTTGCCTGCCTCCAGGTGTGGTTCAGCTGCCCTTATTTTGTCTAGGTGTTTCTTCAGCACCTTACCTCCTATTGAAACCTCATAGGATATGGGCCCTGTTTGGGACTCTACCGTGCATTTGACCCACGTTGGTCCATTCCCATAATTCTTGACCCAAACCGGTGCCCCCACCTGGAAATATCTCTGCTGCCGACTATTATCATGCCCCCTGCGTTGAGCCTCCTGTTGTTTCTCCACTTTCCCCGTTAAATTTGGGAAAAGGAGACTCAGCCTCGTTCGCAGCCGCCTTCCCATTAAGAGTTCAGCTGGCGGTATGCCCGTTGTGGAATGCGGTGTGGTCCTGTAATCAAACAGCCAGTGGGAGAGCTTTGTGTCTATTGACGCTGCCGGCTGCTTCTGGAGTCCCGCTTTAAGTGTCTGGACCGCTCTCTCTGCCAGGCCGTTGGTCGCTGGATGGTAAGGGGCCGTTTTGATTTGACGGACTCCGTTTTCCTTCAGGAATTTTCCAAATTCCCCACTTGTGAATGCCGTTCCGTAGTCTGACACCAATACCTCCGGCAGTCCATGTGTTGCAAACGAGGCCCTGAGCTTTTCAATTGTCGATGCTGTGCTTGCCGTGTTTACCCGGTGGACGTCCAACCATTTGGAGTGGGCGTCCACTATCACCAAAAACATTGAGCCCATGAAAGGGCCGACGTGGTCAATATGCAGGCGGGTCCACGGTCTGCTTGGCCATTCCCACGGGTGCAATGGCGCCGCTGGTGGCACTCTTTGCCCCTGTTGGCACTCCTGGCACCGATGTACCAAGGCTGCTATGTCTGTGTCCAAACCTGGCCACCAAACATAGCTTCGAGCTAGCATCTTCATTTTAGATACCCCTGGGTGTCCGTGATGTAACTCAGTTAAGATTGCCTGACGGCCCTGAGCTGGGACGATTACCCGGGCTCCCCATAATAGGATACCGTCTTCTACGGTTATTTGGTCCCTTCTGCTCCAGTATGGGTGCATCTGGGGCTCCACTGGTCTTTCCAGTTCCCCTGTTAGCAGTAAATGCTTCATCTTGGCTAAAACTGGGTCTTTTTGCATCCACAACCGAATATGTTGTGTACTTCCCTGCGTCCCCACCTGCTTTTCCTCTTTTGCCACCTCCTTCTAGGGTTTCTGTCATTGTTACCCCACTCTGTCTGGTGCCAGAAACGGTCCTTCTCTGTTGGGGGAGCCTCAGCCGGTACTCCCTGTCTCAGTTAGTCCTGGCAGACTTGGGGGCAGTTCTGGGGTTTTCCTTTTTCCCTCTATTCCTCAGGTTTTTCCTGAGAGCGGCTATCTGGTAGCAGGACCCGTTGTGGTAGTCCATCTCACAGGTATCTACCTCCATTGGCGTGCCCTGTAGTTCCTGTGCCCCACTTTCTGCCTTTTCTAGGGAGAGTGCGCGCTGTAACGCCTGCCTGCAGTCTAGCTCCGTTTCCACCAACAGGCGTTTCTGTATTGTGAGGTTGTTTATACCACACACTAACCGGTACTGAAGCATTTCATTTAGCGTCGGGCCGAACTCACATTTTTCCGCCAGTCTTCTCAGGCGGGTCAAAAAATTCGTGACTGACTCCCTGTCTTCCCGCTTCGCTGTGTAGAATCTGTACCTACACAAAATGAGGGGTGGTTTTGGGTCATAGTGCTCTTTTACCAATTCTGTTACTTCTTGGAAAGTTTGTGTGTCCGGCACATCGGGATAAGTCAGACTACGTATAATGGCGAAAGCGGAGGGTCCGCACGCCGACAGCAGGATAAGCCGTCTCCTTTTGTCCGTCAGTATATCATTTGCCCGGAAGAAGTAACACATTCTCTCCACATACTGGGACCAGTCCTCAATAGCCGGGTCGAATGCCTCTAACCTCCCAAAAAAACGGCATTTTTTAAATGGCAAGGCTTACCCTCCGAGTGCGGCATCTGGTCTCCTCAAAATTCATAGTTTACCTCGTCGCCACTATAGTAATCCATGGGAGGCAGGTGTTCCGTCACCACACCAATATTTATTTACAATAACGATATTACAGGAGCAGCTACAAACAGTGCTGCTAGCAGTCCAGTCAACATAAGACTGGCTCACAAAGCCTACACAGGTGATTATATGGGCCCGCTCAATGAGCTATCATTGAGGGAGCTCATACTCCAATTGGCCAACCAATAAAGCCAATTGGAGTTCATTACAGCAGTGTTGCTTCACAGCTGCTAGCCCTCCATCTGAAGACGACCAATCAGAAAGCCACATGTGATAAAATGTGATCTTGCTGCCAGCAAGTGCACTTCTTCACAATGTCGGGGTCACAAAGCTCCCGCTAAATCCCAGCCCATTAATCTTCTGTGTCAGGAGAATGACAAGGATGATCCTCAAGTACAGTAACCTACAGGGTTACGGACCGAATGCTGGAAGGTAAGATTCAGCCGGATGGCTTGTTTCTCAGCAAGTACAAACACGATGGGCCAAATAGCCTCTTTCTGTGTCAGCATTCTATAGTTTTTTGATGTTACCATGTGAACCAAGTGCAAAGAGCAGTCCTTCTAGAAACGTATGTGATTCATATAGAACAGTTGACTGTCACCCTGACGTACCATATGTGGTACAATTTGTGACAAAACAACACAAACATTATACAATGCCTTTTGATTCATATGTGACCGTGTACAAAAGACAGGAATGATTCCCTTTGGTGTGCAGGAATTTTAAAAAATACTAAAACAAAAGCAAAGTACTGCAGATGCTGAAAATTTGAAATTAAATCAATTCACTGCTGTGCAGAGAAAAACAGAATGAATGCTACCGTTCACTCGCTTTCTTTCTGCACAGAAGTTGCCTGACCTGCTGCATATTTTCAATGTATTTGATTTGCGAGAAGGCCAATATTATGCCAATAGTACTGTAAATATTATGGATCAACTGAAAAGGATGGACAATTTTAAAAATTGTCTCTGGATTCATCAAAGGACGATTCAATTTACATGACATCCATAAGCAGGAAAATTGAATGCCAAGTTTGTTCGTAAAACCAAACAGTTTCTTCCCATTTTATATATTGTTCAACGTGCTTTAAATGGAGTCTTTCTTAACGTGAGCAAGTTCCCGATACTGGTCCTGCCTTTGTAGGTGAATTATACATGCAAGCAGCTCCATTGTACATTTTAATTATTGCCTAAGTATTAAAGCTCTACATTTTCTAAATATAAATAGGACCTATATAGGCATAAGAAAGTCATTATATTGTCCTCCACTTGAGAGGTGGGTGTGAAGGTACTTTTTTAAAAGGATCATTGCTCAAAAAGTAATTATACTGGTGTTCAACTAAAATATCTTTGCTTGGGGTAAAATAAAACAGATATTTCTTAAATTACAGAAGACAAAGAGTTCTGTGTGTAGGATAAACTAAGTATTTCAATGGACATTTCAAGCAAACCCTCCCAAACTGCTATAGGCCAGAATTTGCCGCCCGTTGTGATTCACTTTTCCCACTGGTACCGCACCCCTGCCCGTGGGTTTCCCAGCAGCGTGGCCTGGCTTCAATGGGAAATCCCATTGTCAAGTGGTGGGGAGACAGAATCCCGCTACCAACGAACGGCGCTACGCCGAGTAACTTGCGGCTGGGGAACCAGAGAATCCAGCCCATAGAATTAATCATTTAGGTATTACGCAATCACAAAGACTACCTGGTTCTGAGGATTTGGTTCCTCTTTGCGGTATGTAGTTATTGGAGGAACTCCTTGAGGTTATTTTATGGAGCTCATCGGAATGTTCTGTGTCATATGATCCCATGCTATGATTATGACACATAATTAACGAACGCGATTCAACAAAAAACGTTCAGAAGCTGTTTTCGGGCCAGTTTAGCTGGGTGTTTCCAGATCGTGACGCCTTGCAAGGCCTCTTGCAAGATTCAGTGGCCTCGTCACATCACCAAGTTGGGCACCACGAGGTCAGTGAATCACGCCCCACATGTTGCTTTCTGCCAGAAAGCTGCCATTTTGGTTCAAATATGAGACATGTTGATGGGGCCTGTCAGTCATGTAAAATCATCTGTCAACAATAATTATAATTCTGAGAACTAGCTCGCTAATAATAAAAAAAGCATTTCATTAACCAGCTTCCTGTCTTGGTACAATAATCGATTAACTATATTTGGTTTCCAACAATGTAGATTTTCATGAACAGGGTCGAAAGGAGTAAACTACTAATGTTCTTTTGTGCACTGCCAATTCCCATTTCTCCAGTATCCAAAGATAAGGTCGATGAGAGGGCAAAAGGTTAATATTCCTCATCTTTAAATATTAACATATTTATGTTAAGCACAGTTTTTGGTAGGAAAGCACTCATTTTGTATATTGACTCAACGAATGCCCAACCAAGTTGGGACTGGAATTAGAAAATTGGGACTCATGAACGAAGCTTTTTAAGCAATTGGGTGAATGGTCGATGGTAGTTGGACAAGCAGCTAGATTTTCTGATATAGCTGAAAGATGTTGGGAAGGTGGTGCTTTATTGCAATCACCTCTGAATGGAAATGTCTCGTGTCAGTTCTACTTCTTTTATCCAAACATTTTTGTTCAGCAAACATCGTGAGAAACACTTATACTCATCCAAATTGGCAATAATGTGTTCTCGAAGTGCGCAAGAATTAAAGTCATTAATTCATCTCTTAACAGCAGGTTTCCATTATGTGACGTGAAGGATATAAAACTGGTCTATAGGACAGGTTTCATTGTTTAATGTTGGCAGGAGGGTATATTAATCTGCTCAAGCAATCAAGCTAGCAGTACTGTTTTGTGAAGAAAATGAGGCCACATCGTCACAAAGAAGCACAGTACATGGCTAACTGCACCACAATAAAGCTGATGTCATTTAGTTTAAAATAGTGCTTCTACTAATTCAAAGGTGGATTTATTACAGTATAGGCCACAAATCCTCCAGTTTAAGGATTAACTAGGTGCTTTTCTGATCAAAAGTACATATTAAATCAAAGCTGAAGCATTATATCCTTTGATCAGATATTTTCTCCAACACTGTTATCAACCAATTACCATGTTCTGTAGTTACAAATTGATTGATAATGGAATTTGTCTCATGATTAACTGGTACTTGCTTAGACCTAGTACAGTATTATGATAATGACATTCCATTTGGCTTTGAGTGAGTGGAGGTTATCATCCTTTTGTAAAACTGCCTCATTGACCACCTTTGATTTTTCCCCCAACAGGTACCCATGTCATGGAAGGTTCGGGCAAAATGCTTGTCGCATGCGTGGGAGTTAACTCACAAACTGGCATCATATTCACATTGCTGGGTGCAGGTGGCGAGGAAGAGGAAAAGAAAGACAAGAAAGGTAATTTCACTGCGGCAGAAAATAATTAGGTATGGATCAAATTCTTGCGAGTTGATCCGGCATGATTGGATTCTGAAGGCTGGAACCTGGAGCACTGGTTTGATTCTGGCACTTGTTGAAGTGCTTGATTTTCGAAACAGGAACACTTGCTTTAATTTGGTGTGAAGTTGACATTCCTGATTCAAAATGTTGAGCAGGGACATGGAGTGCTGGATTTCCAAATGTTTTGCCATGCTGTGATTCTCCAGTAAAGTTTTGAAGGAATGCAGGAAACACCATCAGTTTGTGAGTGGACTCGGGGCAAATTGGTGTATAATGATACGGTGAGATCATGGCCAGAGTTACCCGGTCGTCGCGATTCATTTTTCCCGCCGGCAACGCACCCCCACCAGCCCGCTTCCCGATATGGAGTGGTTATAACGGGAAATCCCATTGACAAGTGGCGGGAAGATAGTCACGCCGCCTGCGAACGGTGTGCCACCGAGAAACATTCGGCTGGGTGACCGGAGAATCCCGCCCCATACATGTTTTCCTATCACCTCCACCCATCATTTAATACCGCTCTTGTCAATTAGTTTTTTTTCAGGGTTACAAAGTTTAAAATGCCACCAGGTCATATTGTGAATTTCTTATTGCTTTTTCATCTGTCACCACTTATGTTTTTGAAGGGATTCTAGCTGCGCTGCTGCAACGTTTCTGCTCCCGCTGCCACTCGACTACACTGGCTTTTCTCACTGAGAATTCCTGAATACCTCTGCCATTTGGAGAAGTAAAAGGGATAGGGAATGCCAGGTAAATCAGGCTGCCCCCAGAGATGTCCTCCCATTGCAGGAGATCCAGGCTGAGTTGCTCGTACCTCCACTGAGAGCAGTGCCTGAGGAGGCTTCACTTCACTGGATGAACACTCATGCAGTTGTGTCACATGATGTACCTGCAGCAAGACACACGCCTGCTGCAGCACTGCCAGCAGCTGTTAAACTGCCCGTAAACCTTTATCCACTTGGCCCTTTTCACAGAATCAAACAGCACAGAAGACGGCCGTTCAGCCCATCATTTCTGTGCCAGCTCTGCCATCCTGTTAGTCCCACTCCATTGCCCTTTCCCCACAGCATTGTCATTTTGTCCTTCTCAAGCTTTTATAGTGGACATCAACCAATCAGCAGTACATAGATCTATGAAAGAAGCAATAGATTAAGTGCTGGATTCTTCGGTCCCTCAGCCACGAGTTCCTTAGCGGCCACCGTTCACTGGTGGTGGGATGCAGTCTTCCCGCCGCTGGTCAATGGAATTTTCCATTGAAGTCACCCCACACCGCTGGGAAACCTGTGGACGGGGGCACACTGCCGCCAGGAAAAGTGGATCACAACGGTCGGAGAATTCCAGCCTAATTGTTTGATGGGGAATCCGGTTAGTTCCATTTATCACAGACCATGGAGAGCAGCATAAGAGAACTCTCCAGTTTCATAGAGCAGGAATGTTATTATTGCAGCGGGGGCTGCAATTGTACGTGAATAGCCTTAAGAGCCCATTACACCTTTTGGAAATATGATTTGCCTCAGAGCAATGCACAGATTACACTAGTTTCTAAGTGTACAACAGATTTATTTATAAGAGCTTTAAACTATCTCTGCAATCACAACATGCTTATCCAGGCTCTGGCTTTGAGCATCTTCTGTGGTGTCTGCTTACTTTAGCTCTGAGTCCAACATCCAGGCTTAACCAAACAATCACAGACAGCATTTATCAGTTCCAGACACATAATCAATCAAAGAATGATTGAACTCTACAACATTATGTCACTCTAATACAAATTGCAAATATTCTCATTGTGCAGCTTGTCTATAACCACAATATGCAAGTTAGTGCTCACTGTTTCAGTCGCTGTAAGGTTGCCTTCATTTTGAGGATCGCACATTCCTGTCAATATTTGACCCTGTAAATCATGGTGGCTCCCCGGACATCAAGGTTATTCTCCGCAGCCATCTCTTAGGTTATCCAGACCACCAGCTGGATGCAGATACAATGAGATGTATACCTACACAGGAGTTATCAAGTGCATATGTTGAAGCAGGAGGAGGCGGGTTTAGCTCAGTTGGCTATACAGCTGGTCCATGATGCAGAGTCAAGGCCAGCAGCGTGGGTTCAATTCCCATGCCAGCTGAGGTTATTCATGAAGGCCCACCTGCTCAACCTTGAGGTGTGGTGATCCTGAGGTTAAATCACCACCAGTCAGCTCTCCCCCTCAAAGGGGAAAGTCATTTGGGATTATCATGCGGGACCTTTATGTTGAAGCAGTGCTTCAAGGAGCCTGAATCAATTTGGGGGCCTCGTCAGTACAATCTGGCTATATTTTAGGATTCTTACTGCTGTTTGCTGTACAATTTAGCTGCAGAAGTGTCCCAGGAGCAGCAAGAGGAATTTCACGAGAAGCTGTACAATCATGAAGACCCAGTGAAAGACAACATTTTTGCCAGAAATGAATTCATCGTATACAAGAGGTTTTCTTTCAATCTGAAAATGCATTAACTGACCTTTCAAAATCTTCCCCATGTCCTCAATGTCCCCCTTGTTTGGGATTGAAATGCAATCATGTAACTGTGTTGCTATTATCATTATTGCTGTGCCACGAGGCCCAGGCTGGGGGCAGTCATGTTACATTCAATACTAATAAAGACAATATTACTCTTTGAGCACCTAACAGGCCTTGAGTTAAAATGCCTTCTCTTTTCGGCATGACTGAGTCTCTTACTGCTGATGAAACCATGACCCAAACCTCCACAGACAAAAACTGAGTTGAATCATATTTTTGCTGTTTCAGTGTGTGCATGAGCACCCACTGTTTCCTGCAATAATGTTTCCCCTTAGTGACAATTTCTAAACTATGGCCTTTTGACTTCCATCTAGTTCTTCAAACACATTATTTCAGTAGCAGGAAGACATGAAGCGGCTGGCTGCTGTGTGTCAGTGGCAGCCTCTTGGGATTGAAGTTGTTCTCACCTCACGGCAGCTGAGTCCTGGGCTGCAGCCTGCAGCACTTCCATTAGTGAATCAAAGGCATTTGCAGCTCGAACGGAGGCCATTTGCTCCCTCGTCTCGCTACTAACACTTTGCGCAATTCAAAAACAAACCGACAACCCATTGTCTTCCCATAGCTCTGTATTTCCCTCTGTTTCAAATACAATTTCCCCTCAAGTGATGTACCAGTTATAATATCTTCAGCAGTCCCAAAAAGGTTACACAAAGAAGGTTTATTTAAGCAAGCAAAAGTAAAGGATGCAATGCAGCAAACAGCACATAAGCCCCAGCTGGGCTTACCGATCATGCCGGTTCCAATCCGGGCCGGTTTTTAAGTACACGATTCACAAGCTCCAGATTCTGGGCCTCCTCCCCTCAATGGGGGAGCTTGTATTTCACAAGCCCCATGGGGAGATCAGTTAGGTTATTCCCGTGGGTTTCGAGACGATTATTACACTAGTATATCCCCCAAGCCTCCCAGCAGTAAAACATTCAGTCGCACGACAGCAACACATTTTCTTCTGGGTTCCCTCTTGCATAACATCAGGCTACATTTTCAGGTGAATATTAAGTTCACATTAGCACAAAATCGTTTAAAAGAGTCTGAATTAGAACCATTCTGCAATCATACCTGGCAGTGAGTTTAAAGTTAGTTAAAATGGTTTACCTGGTTTCCTTTTGTTCCAGATGTGTCTCACATTTATCTATTTAATTCTTTCTTTTGAAGTCCACAACTTAATTCCATTTTACATAGAAAGTTTTTCATACAATAAATATATAAACAAATGGTAGTTATATTTTGAGGAAACACTTTCTTTTATTGTCAACACCGTAATTATTGCTCCAGATCTGGTCCAATGAGGTTCAGACTCCACAGGCAGCAAGGAAATGGGTGACCACCAGGCAAAACAGGAGAGCTCGGCAGGCAGTGCAAGAATCTCCTGTGGCCAGTACCTTGCCAAGCAGATATTCCAGTTTGGATACTGTTGAGGGGAATGACCTCTCGGGATATCAGTTGGTTCTGCTGCAGAGGGGAGGAATAAAAAGTGTGGGAATACAATTGTTATAGGGATTCAACTGTAAGGGGAATAGAAAGGTGTTTCTGTGGCCGCAAACGAAACTCCAGGATGGTATGTTGCCTCCCTGATGCTGGAGTCAAGGATGTTTCGGAACGGTTACAGGACATTCTGGAGGGGGAGGGTAAACTGGCAATGGTCGTGGTAAACATCAGTACCAATGACATAGGTTACAACAAAAGGATGAGGTCCTAAAAGCAGAATATATAGAGTTAGGAAGACAGTTGAAAAGTCAGACCTCTAAGATAGTGATCTCACGATTACAACTAGTACCACATTCTCGTCAGAGTAGAAACAGCAGGATACATTGGATAAGTAAGTGGCTAAAGAGATGGTGGGAGGTGGTGGGTTTCAGATTCCTGAGGCATTGGGACCGGTTCTGGACGAGTGGGACCAGTACCAACTGGACTGGTTACACCTGGGCAGGACAGGGACTAATGTCCTAGGGAGAGTATTTGCCAGAGGGGTTGGGGAGGGTTTAAACTAGTATGGCGGGGAGGTGGGAGCCTATGCAAGGAGTCAGAGGAGGAACAAATAAGGACAAAAACGAAAGACAGAAATGGGAATAAGAGAAGTGATAGGCAGATAAACCAAGTGTCAGATTCAAACAGGGTCACAGTGAAAAATATTGGGAGCAGGACTAATAATGTTTTTTTTTAAATTTAGTGTACCCAATCATTTTTTCTCCAATTTGGAGTGGCCAATCCGCCAGCCCTGCGCATCTTTGGGTTGTGGGGGTGGGGCCCGCGTGGACACGGGGGGGGGGAGTGTGCGGGGGGAGTGTGCGGGCGCCGCGCGGGCGGTGGCCCGGGGTCAGGGTTCAGACCTGGGTCCTCGGCACCATAGGCGGCTGTGCTAACCACTGTGCCACATGCCGTCTGGGACTAGTAATGTTAACAAGACAAGCTTAAAGTCTTTGTGCCTTAACACATGGAGCATTTGCAATAAAATGGGATGAACTAATCGTGCAAATAGATGTCAACGGGTATGATATAGTCAGGATTATAGAGACATGGCTGCAGGGTGAGCAGGGATGGGAACTGAATGTCCAGGAGTATTCAGTATGTAGGAAAGACAGATAAAAAAAAAAGACGGTAGGGTTGCATTGCAGATCACGGCGCCGAGGTCCCAGGTTCAATCCCGGCTCTGGGTCACTGTCCGTGTGGAGTTTGCACATTCTCCCCGTGTTTGCGTGGGTTTCGCCCCCACAACCCAAAGATGTGCAGGCTAGGTGGATTGGCCATGCTAAATTGCCCCTTAATTGGAAAAAATTAATTGGGTATTCTAAATTTTTTTCAAAAAGAAGAAAAAAAAGGAGGAAATTAACACAGTAGTGAGGGAGGATATTAGCTCCAACAATGCGGAATCTCTATGGGTAGAGCTGAGAAACAGCAAGGGGCAAAAAGACTAATGGGCGTCATATACAGACCCCCAAACTGCAGTAATATTGTTGGGAATGGCATTAAACAGGAAATTAAAGACACATGTGATAAAGGAACAATTGTAATTATGGGTGATTTTAATCTGCATATAGATTGGGAAAATCAACTTGGCCACAATACCGTAGAGGTGGAATTCCTAGAGTGCATGCAGTATGGCTTTCTGGAACAATATGTTGAGGAACCAACTAGAGAACAGGCCATCCTAGACTGGGTGCTGTGTAATGAGAACGGAATCATTGGAAATCCAGTTGTGCGAGACCCCTTGGGGATGAGCAACCAAGATGGAGAGTGAAGTAGTTGATTCTGAGACTCGGGTGCTGAGCCTTAACAAAGGAAACTACGATGAAATGAGGCGTGAGTTGGCTATGACCAATTGGAGAATGTTACTTAAAGGGATGACAATGGATAGGCAATGGCAAACATTCAAAGAGCTCATGGAGGAACTGCAACAATTGTTTGTTGCTGTCTGGCGCAAAAGTAAAACAGGAAGGTGGCCAATCCATGGCTTACAAGGGAAATTAGGGATAGTATTCGATCCAGGGAAGTAGCATACAAATTGACCAAGTAAAAAAACAGGTCTGAGGATTTGGAGCTGTTTAGAATTCAGCAAAGAAGGACCAAGGGATTGATTAAGAAGAGGGATATAAAGTACGAACATATGCTTACAAGGAACATAAAAACTGACTGTAAAAGCTTCTATAGGTACGTGAAGAGAAAAAGATTGGTGAAGGCAATGTAAGTCCCTTACAGTCAGAAACAGGGGAATGTATAATAGGGGACAAAGAAATGGCTGAGCAACTAAATACATACTTGAGTTCTGATTGCACAAATGAGAACACAAATAAGCTACCAGAAATGTTGGTGAATGCAAGGTATAGTGAGAGGGAGAAACTGAAGGTGATAAATATCAGTAGAAAAACGATGTTGGGGAAATTGATGGGACTAAAGGCTGTTAAATTCCCAGGGCCTGATAATCTACATCCCAGGGTACTGAAGGAGGTGGCTCTAGAAATAGTGGATGCATTGGTGGTCATTTTCCTAGATTCTATAGACTGCAGAACAGTTCCTGCAGATTGGAGGGTGGCTCATGTAACTCCACTATTTAAAAAGGGAGGTAGAGAGAAAGCAGGGAATTACAGACTAGTAATCCGGATATCAGTCGTGGGGAAAATTCTAGAATCCATTATCAAAGATTTTGTAGCAGAGCACTTAGAAAACAGTGACAGTGAGTCAAGGTAAGAAATATCAAGGGGCAAAAAACATTCATGGGGGTAGTATTCATGGGGCGGCATGGTAACACAGTGGTTAGCACTGTGCTTCACAGCACCAGGAACATTGGTTCGATTCCCAGCTTGGGTCACTGTCTGTGCGGAGTCTGCATGTTCTCCCCGTGTTTATGTAGGATTCCTCCGGGTGCTCCGGTTTCCTCCCACAGTCCAAAGGGTTAGGTTGATTGGTCACATTAATTATAGGAAGGATGTGGAAGCATTGGAAAGGGTGCAGAGGAGATTTACCAGAATGTTGCCTGGTATGGAGGGAAGATCTTATGAGGAAAGGCTGATGGACTTAAGGGTGTTTTCCTTAGAGAGAAGAAGGTTAAGAGGTGACTTAATAGAGGCATACAAGATGATCAGAGGATTAGATAGGGTGGACAGTGAGAGCCTTTTTCCTCGGATGGTGATGGCTAGCACGAGGGGGCATAGCTTTAAATTGAGGGGAGATAGATATAGGACAGATGTCAGAGGTAGGTTCTTTACTCAGAGAGTAGTAAGGGTGTGGAATAACCTGCCTGCAACAGTAGTGGACTCGCCAACATTAAGGGCATTTAAATGGTCATTGGATAAACATATGGATGATAAGGGAAGAGTGCAGATGGGCTTTAGAGTGGTTTCACAGGTCGGCGCAACATCAAGGGCTCAAGGGCCTGTACTGCGCTGTAATGTTCTATGTTCCCTCCTCCTCTGCCAGCTTTAAATTGATGACTGTGTTATGGATCCCTCAACCAGAGGAGATAATCTTCCTCGAATCAACTGATCAAAACTGCTGATAATTTTAATGACCTCTGTTAAATTTCCTAGCAGTGCCATTGGGATAACGATTTTAAACAGGCATAAATAAGGAAAAATAGAAGTCGGGTTTTCTTTTCTCCAAAAGCACATTACAAGGGAGGTAAGTTGGCTGGGATGTGGCCAACTCGGCTGCTTAAAAATGTCCCCAATGCAAGAAACTGAATTTTAATGGGAGCAAATCCTGTAGCCTTTAATTAGGCATTTGTGACCTTCTGAAAATGTATTCCTCAGACTGTTTCCCAGGGTCTCTGGACCTAAATGTGAGTTTAGCGCAGGACAATTAGCCCAGTTAGATTCAAAATGAGAGATAGTCAGCCTGATCTTGTGGTTAGAAGTACTGTTGGCCATCTAATCGCCTGAGGATGACAGGCATTACAGTTATTTCCATAAATTCCATACATCAGAGGTAATTTCCACATGTCTACTTAAAGCATGTAAAGAAATATGGACCAAGGAAGCTCAGGAGTTTATATTTTTACAATTGATTACACTGGTGCATAAGGGGGGGACAGATCCCTTCACTCAAATCAGTGCTCAGTGATTTTAGCCAACAAATTGAACAGATTTTAAAATCCTTTTTACACCCTAATCGAGTTGACTTTAGGAAAACTATGTATTAATATATGAAACTATTTCCACTGGCAGGAGGGTCAATAAGCAAAGAATGCAGATTTCTGTGTCTGTAGAAGGGTCATATGGACTCAACGTTAACTCTTGTTTCTTTCGCCACAGATGCTGCCAGACCTGCTGAGTTTATCCAGCATTTTCTGTTTTTATTTCAGATTTCAGATAATTGGTTAAAAGAAATTCCAGGGGGAAGATGAGGAGAATTATTTTTACACAGCTATTGTTATGAGGTGGATGTGTTGCCTGAAAGGGTTGTGGAAACAGATTCAAGTCACCTTAAAAACGGAAGAAAAAGGGGGGGAAACTGAAGGGTTACAGGAAAAAGGCAGTGAAGTGGGACGAATTGGGTAGGTCTTTCGAAGAGCTGGCACTGGCATTGTTCTGTCTACTGTATCATTCTGCGAATATAGAGTTGGAACATACATGCACCTGATGGGTTAAAACAGTGGTATTGTTAACCAGCTAAAGAGCAGATCTGCTTGACGTGGGTTAAGTTTTTGATTGAGTGGAATGGAAGGATTCTGCCGTAATCGGCGGGGCGGACTACTTCGGCGGGATGGAGTGGTGTGAACCACTCTGGCGTCGAGCCGCCCCAAAGAGGCCTGCCCTCAAGGGCAGCACGGTAGCATTGTGGATAGCACAATGGCTTCACAGCTCCAGGGTCCCAGGTTCGATTCCCGGCTTGGGTCACTGTCTGGGCGGAGTCTGCACATCCCGTGTGTGCGTGGGTTTACTCCGGGTGCTCCGGTTTCCTCCCACAGTCCAAAGATGTGCAGGTTAGGTGGATCGGCCATGATAAATTGCCCTTAGTGTCCAAAATTGCCCTTGGTGTTACTGGGTTATTGGGATAGGGTGGAGGTGTTGACCTTGGGTAGGGTGCTCTTTCCAAGAGCCGGTGCAGACTCAATGGGCCGAATGGCCTCCTTCTGCACTGTAAATTCTATGATTCTATGAAAAGGTGCGGAATCCTCCGCACCTTCAGGGGCTAGGCTGGCCCTGGAAAGGTTTGCGCCACATCGGCCAGCGGGGAAGGGGCTTGGCACCATGCCAACTGGTGCCAAAGGGTCTCCGCCGGCCGGCGCGAGTTGGCGCATGTGTGAGAGCGGCAGCGTGTGCTGGCGTCATCCCATTGTATGCGCAGAGGGCTTCGTTTCCACACCGGCCATGATGGACCGCTACAGCTGCCGGTGCGGAAGAATAGAGTTCCCCCACGGCACAGGCCGGCCCACGGATCGGTGGGCCCCGATCGCGGGGCCAGGCCACCGTGGGGGCACCTCCTGGGGCCAGATCCCCCCTGCGCGCCCCCGAGAACCCCGGAGGCCGCCCCCGCCGCCAGGTCCCTCCGGTAAGGACCTACTCTAATTTATGCCGGCGGGACCGGCAAAATACGGGCATCCACTCGGCCCATCGCGGGCCGGGGGACCGCTGCTTGTGGCTGCCGATCGTCGCGGCGCAATTCCCGCCCCCGCCAAATCTCCGGTGCCGGAGAATTCGGCAGCTGGCGGGGGCGGGATTCACGACGAGGGGGGGGTCGGAGAATCCCGCCCTATTTGACATGATCCTAGGACGTTGTAACCAGATACCACAAGCCCTGCGATAAAACTTTGAACATTGAGGAAATTCTCTCAATTTCCTTTGTTTGAACTTTGGAGCCATTTGGCTCATGAGCCACACTAAAGAGAAAAAAATACTAATGCCAAAACCTCAACTCGCTGCTGATGAAGCAAAAATCATTTCCAGTCCAGTCTCACACACTGCATAACGTAACCACATGTTTAAGTGACAAGGAAGCAAAGGGCAGTGGAGTGGAGAATGAGGGAGAATGACGTCTCTATAATTTGCGCTGCTGCTGTCGTGGAAATTACCTCCATTTCTCAAGCCACGCTCAGGGTTTCCATCCCCGTCACCATCCTGGTGAATCTATGCTGCATACTATCTTGGGCCTTAATATTCTTTCTATAATGGCGTGCTCAAAATTGCCCATAGTATAAATACTATGACTTAACCATGGCATGACCATTATGTCTTCTTTACTCTATGCACCATTACCCTTGACTAAAAGCCAAAAAGCTCCATGTGCGGAATAACCAAGATTCTATACAGTTGAAGCAAGACTGTGCTACTCCTGTACTCAAATACTGTTGTGGTAAAGGCTAACATATCATGAACCTTCCTAATTGCTTGCTGCACCTGCATGTTTTCAGTGATATATTGATGAGGACACCCAGGTCCCTTTGTATATCTACACTTTAAACCTCTCACCATTTAAAAAGTATTCTGCCCTTTTGTCCCCCCGACAAAAGTGAATAACTTCACATTTTTCTGCATTAAATTCCATCTGCCAGGCTCTTCCCTTCTCACTCAGTCTGTCCAAATCCCCTTGAAGCCCTTCTCACTCAGTCTGTCCAAATCCCCTTGAAGCCGCTTTGCATCTTCCTCACAACAACATTCCCACTTAACTTTGTGTCATTCGTGAACTTGGAAATATTACACTTGGTCCCCACGTCCAAATCATTGATATACATTGTGAACAGCTGGGGCCAAGTGCTGCTCCATGCTGTTCACACTAGTCACATTCTGTCAACGTGAGAATGGCTCATTTATTCCTACTTTCTGTTTCCTCTTGTTAACCAATCCTTCATCTTTGTTAGTTATTACATTACCTCCTATCTCATGTGTTCTAATTTTGCTAACCAACCGCCTTTGGGGGACTTCATTGAAAGTCATCTGAAAATCCAATCCATCCACTAACTCCCCTTTATCAATTCTGTTAGTAACATCCCTCAAAAATTCCGATAGGTTTTTCAAACATGACTCTCCATTCATAACTCCATGTTGACTGTGCCCAATCAGACTATTATTATTCAAGTGTCTATTTATCACATCCTTTCTAACAGATTCCAGCACTTTCATTACTACCAATGTAAGGCTAGCAGGCCTGTTGTTCCGTGTTTTCTCTCTCCCTCTTTTCTTAAATAGTGGAGTGACATTTACTCCCTTCCAACCTGCAGCAACTGTTCCAGAATCCACAGAATTTTGGAAGATACTCACCAATACATCCATAATTTCCATAGATGTCTTTCAACATGCTAGAATATCAGGGCAAAGGGATTGATCAACCTTCAGTGCTATTCATTTATCTAATACAACCGCCTTACTGCTATTAATTTTTTTCAATTCCTCATTCTCCCAGGTCCCTTGGATCTCTAATTCTGGGAATTTTAATGTATCTTCCTCAGTCAAGACAGTAATTATTTAGTTTCACTGCCATTTCTCTATGGGCCCACATTCGTCTTAGCCAAACATTTCCTTCTTACACACCTATAGAAGCTTTTACAGTCCGTTTTTATGTTTTTTGATCATTCTCTTCATATTCTATTGCTGTATCAGTTTCTTGGTCCTCCATTGCTGTATTCTAAAACCTCAGAATCCTGTTTACTATTATTTTTGACAAATTTATAGGCCTTTTCTTTTAAGCTTATACAATCCTTAACCTTCACTGTTATCCATGGTTGCCTGACTTTTCTTACTGGGGTTTGATACTTGAAGGAATGTATAATTGCTGTAAACTATATAATAATTCGTTAACGACTCTCCATTGTCTATGTAACATCGTGCCTTCTAATGTATTTTCCCAAACTCAGCCAATTTGACCCTCATATCTTAATGGTTTCCTTTGTTCAAATTTAACACCATGGCCTAAGATAGAGCTTCCTCACTTTCAAGCATGATGTACAATTTCCTCATATTATGGTCACTCTTCCCTAATAGTTCTTTTTACAACAAGGTTATTAATTAGCCCTTTCTCGTTACACCACAGAGATTAAATAGCCTGTTCGCAAGTCAACGCGTTGCTCTTAGGGTAGGAAACCATCCATAACATCTTCCAGAAGCTCATTCTGAACAGCATTAGTGTTCATTAGATTTACCCAGTCTATATGCAGATTGAAGTCGCCCATGATTATTGTATATCCCAGGCCTCATGCTTCACTAATCTCCTGATTAATACCATGCCCCACTCTGCCATTACTGTTCGGTGATCTATAAACAGCTCTTACCAATGTTTGCTGCCCTAATTGTTTATTAGCTCCACCTAAACAAATTCCACATTTTGTTTTTATGATCTTCCCTTGCTTATATACTAATCACATCCCCTAGCAGAACAGCACAACACCATCTCCTTTTCCTTTTAGTTTATCCTTCCCAAAATGTCGAATATCCTTGAATATTCAGTTCCCAGTCACCCTGCAGCCATGTTTCTGTAATGGAAATTGTATCATATCCAGTTATACCTATGTCTGCCATTACAACTTGTTGAAAGTGTTGCGTGCATTTGGGTAAATTACCTTTAACTTTGCCTTTTGAACATTTTTCTGCATTCGAAGTCTAGTTCATGCTTTTGTTTCACTTCCTACTTTTCTACTTCCTGTGACTAGCTTTACTTCCTTCCCATTTGAGCTACCTCTCAGGTTCCCATCTCCCTGAGAAGCTAGTTTAAACCCTCCCCAACAGCACTCTCAAATCTCAATGCACGGATATCAGTCCCGATTTTCTTAAGGTATTACCCAACCATCTTTGTACAGAACTGAGTCCACAGCCACCATGCGAGGTTCCCGACTGGCCATACGTGGTTAGAACCACGCTGTCGGGAACTCGGCCTGCTGGGAGCAGAGTATCGCTGGGCAGGCCTCTGCCAATGGTACCCCAGCTGCACGGCATAATTCGCGTCGCACGAATATTCGGGGCCCGGAGAATCACTGGAGTGGCGCCGGGCCCGATTCCGTCGTAAACTTTGATTCACCACCCCCACGCCAAACATGATTTTGGCGCAGGGCTGCAGAGAATCCAGCCCATGATGTCCCCATGAATTCCTGCATACAGTAGGATGCACATTCCACTCAGCCAAGCTGATTTGTCATACCATCATTATTGTTACAATTAGAATAGGTAGAAGAACTTGCCAGTTACTCACCAATCAGCTTTTCCCCCTGTATTGAAGTAAGAGCCAACTACTTGAGGCTGAAAAATGTTTTTTTTTAAAAGGAGTATCTTCCTCATTGAACTCCCTCACTTACCAGACTCCCAGTGTGATACTCCAGACATTCAAAGCTGTACTCAGGGTAAATCAACCAGCACTGAGGAAGCCCTGTTTTTATACTTTCAGAAAAACTGATTTACGCTTCTGAAAACCAGTTTTTGCTGGCTACCTAATTAATTAGCTGCAACTGCACTGTCTTAGGCTGGAATAAACAAAGAAGCTACAGTCAGTTTATTTCTACTTGTGCAATATTCCTATAATTTCTCATTCACACATTCTTCAGGCCAGCCATTCATAATAAAATTGAACACTTTACTGAGTACCACATCCTTATGAGTTCCTCATGCTTTATTATCTCTGGCAGATACCAGCATGCCATTTGAGTTTGTAAAGTAATTCACAGGCTATCGACATTTTTACAATCTTTTAGCTTATGATACTTAACCTCGTACTGATGGACCATCAAAATCAACATCCATCTCTGAAGCTGTGCTGTCGCTATGGATTGTACTCTCTTCATTGAACCAAATGTCATCATAAGGGCCTGGTGATTAGTTAACAAAGTGAAGTTCCTACCCTGTACATATTTGTGGAACTTAGGTTCTCCATAAATGTAAAGTCGCCATAGTCCTGGATGACCATAGACTGCTTTCCCCTTTAAGGGGGAGAGCTGACTGGTGGTGTTTTAACCCGAGGATCACCACACCTCGGGCGAGGGGCAAGGTTGAGACGACGGGGCCTTCATGAATAACCTCAGCCGGTACGGGAATTGAACCCGCGCTGTCGGCCTTGTTCTCAATCACAAACCAGCTATCCAGCCAACTGAGGATGCCAGCCCCAGATATGGTTGCCAAGCCTCTTTCTCTACTTGTGGTACATTTTGCTATTATTTTGTGAAACTATATGAAACATATGCTACAGGCTTTCCACGTCATCTTCTATTGTACCACATCTAACCCCTGTGTTGTGGAATGACATGCTAAAACCTATTTTTGCTTAAGATCATGTAGTCAGTGCATTCTTTACTTCTTTAAATAGCTTCTGGCACTCCACAAACCATTCCTAATCAATTCCATCTTTGAGCAGCTGATGAAGTGGAGCATATGCATCAGCAAAGTGGAGGATGAACTTATAATAATACGTAACGATTCCTCTGAACATTTTAAGTTCTTCTTTGTTCTCTGATCTCTTTCAAAATCCACTCACGTTTGTCCTGCATTAGCTGAATACTGTCACCATCTGTTTGGTGACCCAGATGTGTTACACTTGATACCATGAAATGACACTTGCCTTTTAGTTTTAATGCCATATCCTTGAACTTGATCTAGAACTTCATGTAACCTTACAACGTTGTTATAGCTCGCTTGGGGCCTATGGGGTAGGGATGATTATCTTCCCTATGGTTCTTATGGAGTACGAGCTCCCCCGTTAGGGGTAGGAGATCTCTATTAGCCTCTGTATTGAAGGTCAGCCAGGAAGGCACAACCCAGAACAGGAACCTGGTGGTGATCTACAGACTGTGTAAATATCATGTGTAAATAAAACTATGTTTCTATATTTTTCTTGGTGTGGACTCCCCGTGTCCTGATCAAAACATTCTCATCCTCTACATGGGGCTCTGGAACACCAGTATGCATCTGACAGATCCATCCCACTGAACAATTTCCCATTGGTCAAATTAGAATACAAGGTCAGGGTTCTCCGTTAGCCGATGTCCGAATCACGAAACTTGATTTGGCGGAGAATCGGTTTTGACGCCAAAATCGTGGTGGGCGGCGATTTCACGTCAAATTGCAATTCTCTGGTGCCTCGACACTGGCGTCAATGCATTCCACTCTGCACATACACTAAACGCCGTTGGCATATCATTAGCGGGCCTGACCCTGAATTACCCTGGGCTAACGCGATGCTCCACCTCCACTGGGACGAATTCCCAATGGTGAGGTTCACTTGTGCTTTTCAAAATTGTGAAACAGGCGCCATGGCTGCAGACGGAGAGAGAGGGTACAGAAAGTGTCTAACATCGCCATAGTTTGCTGACAGTTGGAGGGGATTCTCCAGGATCAGGGGGTGTGTAGCAGGGGATGGCCAGGATGTGAGCTGTGGGGTCAGAGTGGGCAGGCACTGAACACCGTTGCCGCAGTCTGCAAGGCAGCCATGCAGCTGCGCACACCACCTGACTGCCCACTGTGAACTTAGGGCCACAGTTCATATGGGTGTCCCCCTAGGCCACCCCTTTAGGTACCCTCTGGCCCCAGCTGAACCATCAGCGGGATGGGTGCGCTCAAGTACAACCAGCGCCATCTGTTGGCTGGGATGGTGTGTGTGTGGGGAGTGAAGTGTGTATGTTTGGCTGCAGCTTGTCGGCCTCCTGAGTGTCAATTACGGACCGGGCGAATCCTGCACCATTTCTCATTGGAATCGATTGTGTTCCACGTGGCGCCGGTGCTAGCCCCTTTACAGTCGCTGAATCGGTCCAGGTGCGGCGCCAGTTTTGCTGTCATGGAAATCCGTGAATCCTGCCACGGCATCAGCACTTAGTCTCAGGAATGGAGAGTTCCACCGCAAATGTTTACTGGTAGGCAGCAGTAAGTATCATTCTTGACCATTTTATTTACAGCTTTATCTTTATAAATTTGAACTACCACAATGGATGCTGTGCCTTCACTGCTCTTCACCTTTTTAATGGCTCTGGTTCTTTCTACTCTAGCCAACTCTTCACTTACTGCTTCTAACTGTGCACAAGGCACTGGCCTAACCTTCAAAATATTGGCTGTACATTGTTCTTGACTTTGGTCTTGTGCTGTCTGATGTTATCATTTGGTCGTCCATGCTCGTGGACTATTTTGTGCCCTCTTAGCACTTTCTCAATGTCAGACGCATTCTGAATGATTCCTACAGGAAACAACATGCCCAATTTAACTGTATATTCCCATCAAGGAATCTACCAATGACAAGTAATAGGATGTATCATCGTATTCTACCCAAACACTAACTTTACCAAATATTCGAATACTGCTTTTGCAATTGCCAGTCAGTTTTGCACCAGTTTTGCATAAAGGAATGTGACTTTGTGATTTCTGCTACCCTCCTGAGATAACAGACAGTGCTGCAGTTATATCATGGGTGAAAGTAAGTTGTGAATCTCTGACTTCCATTTCTGCTCTGAGCACTGAAATTTTATCTTCAGCCCAATTACTCTTGTCTCCCACTATTTTACTTGCTCGCTGACTGAGTGCAGTCTAGATCTTCCTGCTTGATAACATCAACTTCTGTTTCCATATCTGGTGTGCGCATTTGAGGATTTCCCATCCTCTGAACTAGTTTTAGATTTACCATGACCTCCACCTGGTGCATAGCTGCAACCATGACCTGAAGCATTATTGTTTTCTTTACTCCTGGGGCTGGGCTGGTTTAGCACACTGGGCTAAAACGCTGGCTTTTAAAGCAGACCAAGGCAGGCCAGCAGCATGGTTCAATTCCCGTACCAGCCTCCCCGAACAGGTGCCGGAATGTGGTGACTAGGGGCTTTTCATAGTAACTTCATTGAAGCCTACTCGTGACAATAAGCGATTTTCATTTAATTTCACTTCCTGCATACCTTCTGGATATGACCAACTTACCCACAGTCATGGCTCTTTGACTGGAAACGGTTGATGCTGCCATTGAAACTGTGACAGCTAATTTCTGGTTCTGAGGAATGTGCCTCGAAGGTGGATTTCTAAGTTTGCGGCCATGCCCACAGCGACCAGAGAGTTTCTTTAATTTGAGAATGCAATCAGCAGTCTGACTTGGCAGCTGTTTCCTTTCACGGAATGCGACTCTCCGTGCAATCTCATTCTTATTGGTGCCCATAATATGAATCCAGAATTTCATTAATCTCAGCATATTCCACAGCAATTTTGCTTAGAAACCACCACGAAAGCATCTGGCCTCAACATGGTGGGGAAAACGTTTATTTAACCTCATCTCCTATTATATTCCCTTTCAGCCAAATGTGTAAACTTTGTCCAAAATTACGCCAGCCCTGTTCTGTTTGCGTTGAATTTCCCCATTGCCCCAAATCTACCTTCATGCCATTTATTTTCAATTACATACTGAGCTGACTCACCAGAATACAGTGTTCACATGGAGAAACCTGTAAAATTGCTCAACCTTCCTCAAAATCAACTTTAGGTGTTCCAAAAATGCACCACAATGTTTTTCACACAGTAATTTCTCATATGAAATGCAAAGCAAAACTCCACCCCAGCCTTGTAGTCATCTTTCTGTTGTGCATTGCACTGAATAGGACAAACACACACTTAACTGCAGGCAGTCATTACTGAACTAACTTTATTTACACATCCCATAAAATGCTCAGCTCTTGCATCAATAAAAGGTCTAAATCACAGAAAGTCATTCTACTTGAGGGAAGTGTATGGTGTAACCAAAGGTCCGTCAAAAATCCTCTTCCCTGGTTCAGCTCATTAATTGCTTACACGGTCTAAGGGTGAGATTTTCTGGCAGAATTTCAGTTCCTGTCGATGGTGACCCCCTGCCGTAAGTTCCCTGGTGGCGGATGGTGCAAACAACAGGAAATCCGACTAAGAATGGCAGGATCGGAAGATCCCACTGATTGACAATGGCAGACCGCTTCTGCTGCCGCAAAACGGGAATGGAAAATCCCGCCCTGAGTTTCAATCTAAACGCCCAAGTCCAAAATCTGAAATGCAAATCTCATTGACTATTAGCATATACGTTTTCAGAATGTTTGTGAAAGTACATCTGTTCCCTCGCAGTTTATATTTGCGCCGAAAATAGCAAAGCAGGTGATAAGGTGTGTTTGTTATATTTAACTTAAAATTAGACATTCAAATCATTTGCAATTAATTTGTTAGCATATTTAGACAGCTATGTTGTTCAAGAAAAGAGAGAACTTCTTTACTGTGAATCAAATATTGTGCCTATTAACTTATAAAATTACCCAAACGATTATTACACTGAAATGTAACATCAATAACAGACCTTTGCACCATGGGTTTAATGCATTCATTTGTAACATGGATTTAACTTCAACAAGTACAATTCATGGGTGTTTGGTTTTCTGATAACTCAAGAGAATGTTTCACTTGAAATATTTTGGATGCCACTTTAATATGCATAATTTGAAATCCCCCTTTTTGGAATCCTAATTGGTTCGTACATAATTCTGTACAAATATTCTAATTTCATGCACATTGGTTCAAAGCGCATACGGTCATCTTTAATCAGGCCATTGGCACAAGGAAGCAAAATCTTTCAGAGTTATAAACTCAAAGCAATCACAATTAACCATTATAACAAAAACATTAGCACTGGAAGTATACACAGCGGATCTGTCAGCAGCCACAGAATGAAGAGGCAGATGAACATTTCAGGTGTACAGCTGTTGCCAGATCTTGGACGAGATTAGTCTTGTCGACAAAATGTTTCTGCAAAATTCTAATATCTATTTATTGCACCTGAGGTGTCTCGACCTGCAAGTGAACACTGATTTGTTATCAGATCATCTGTTATTACACAACTTGTAAGGTCACAAAATATTTCCCTGTGCCTCTTGTTATTTTCCCCTTCGAGCCCAATGTAAATGTAGTCACAGTCCCAGGGGATCATAGGCTTTCCTCCCCTTTGAGAGAGATCTGACTTGCGGTGATTTAACCTGAAGGTCACCACACCTCAGGTGAGGGGCAGGGTTGAGAAGGCGGGGCCTTCATGAATAACCTCAGATGGTACGGGAATTGAACCCACCCCATTGACAGCACTCCGCATCACAAACCAAATGACCAGCCAACTGAGCAACCAACCCCTGAACTTTTTTGTTTTAAAAAGAAGTGAACTTCCAGTTAATAATTAGAAGATGACATGAAAAGAAAAGGGGCTGGTTTAGCACAGTTGGGCTAAAGAGCTGGCTTGTAAAGCAGAACAAGACCAGCAGTGCAGGTTCAATTCCTGTACCAGCCTCTCCAAACGGGCGCTGGAATGTGGCGACTAGGGGCTTTTCACAGTAACTTCATTTGAAGCCTACTTGTGACAATTAGCGATTTTCATTTCATTTTCATTTTTCAAGATTTCATGTTTTAAGACATTTACTGTAATATAAGACTGAAAACACTCATGACTAAACACCGGCTTTACAGGCTACTTATATTTTAACCAACAGAACAGAATAGCCCATTTTTTGAGCACAACTAAATAAACAGAGTTGCAGTCTTTTAAGTAGCCTCCTGAAATCAGTCCAAAAGGATTCTTAACTCCTCGGGGTTTACTTCTGTTATTTTATTTTTCCAGCTTCATAACTTCTAATCCCAGAACTGTCCTTCACAGTGATATTATTAATGGGTTATTAATGGATGGTATGGTGGCACAGTGGTCACTGCTGCCTCATAGTGCCAGGGACCCAAGTTAAATACCGGCCTTAGGTGACTGTCTATTTGGAGTTGCACTTCTCCCCATGTCTGTATTGGTTTCCTCTGGGTGCTCCAGTTTCTTCCCACATGCCAAAGATGTGCAGGTTAGGTGGATTGATCATGCTTAAATTGCCCCTTCTTGCCCAGGGATGTTTAGGTTAAGGGGTTATTGGGATAATAATCTTTATTCGTCTCACAAGTAGACTTATATTACACTGCAATGAAGTTACTTTGAAAATCCCCTAGTGGCCACATTCCAGCGCCTGTTCAGGTACACAGATTGAGAATTAAGAATGTCCAAATTACTCAACAGCACGTCTTTTGGGACTTGTGGGAGGAAACCGGAGCATCCAGAGGAAACCCAGGCAGACACGGGGAGAAAGTGCAGACTCCACACAGTGACCCAAGCGGTAATCGAACCTAGGACCCTGGTGCTGTGAA
The DNA here is from genome assembly GCF_902713615.1 of Scyliorhinus canicula. Lineage (NCBI taxonomy): Eukaryota > Metazoa > Chordata > Chondrichthyes > Carcharhiniformes > Scyliorhinidae > Scyliorhinus > Scyliorhinus canicula. The sequence goes on from NC_052156.1 coordinate 26,141,136, forward strand.
GCAACAGTGCTAACCACTGTGCTACCGTGTTGTCATAGAGCGGGGAAGTGGGTTTGGGTGGAGTGCCCTTTCAGAGGGTCAGTGAAAACTTGCTGGGCCGATTGCCCCCCTTCTGCACTCCAGGGATTCTATGACTCTATGATATGAACACTAAGCAAATTGATCCACACTATTGACATCCTTCCTCCGCTGCAAGCAAGCCAAATATTTAGCTTCATTTACAGCCCAACATTCTCAACAATGTTCTGAGCTGGAGAGTTAGTCTGTCCATTCATCAAATGTGAATATCTTGTGCACTTCTCCGAGTAGAACAATTTCGGCCTTTTTTAACTTTTAGCCACCCCATTATTGAGACATGTTGTCAGGCAGACATCAGCACAGGTCACATGACACCTTCATTTTTTACCTTATATTTAAAGACACAGCATCAAAACACAGGGTGGGATTTTCCATCTGTTCCTGCTGGTGGGATCAGCCAGTCCCGCTGATGGTGAGCCCCTGCCGCGGAGTTTCCCCAATGGGAAACCCTGTGGATGGCGGCAGCTCTTCGGACCACCCCTGCAAAACAGGTCGCTGGGGGGAGGGGGGCAGTGAATCATGGAACAACAACAGTGCAGAAGGAGGCCATTCGGCCCATTGAGTCTGCAGTGATCCTTTGAAAGAGTGCCCCAACCAGGCACCTGCTCTATCCTTGCAACCCGATAACCACCTAACCCCTGGACACGAAGGACAATTTCAGCACGGCCAATCCACCTGCACACCTTTGGATTGTGGGAGGAAATCGGAGCACCCAGAGGAAACCCACGCAGGCACAGGGAGAAAGTACAAACTCCACACAGACAGCTACCCAAGGGTGGAATTGAACCCTGGTCCCTGGTGCTGTGGGGCAGCAGTGCTAACCACACTGCCACCGGGCTGCCCCATAATCTTATAAACCTCATGATTGTGGCACCCTGGAAGAACTCCATTAACGCAAACATATTCATTTTAATTAGAGTTCAAAATGCCCCTATTTAAAATTTGAATGGTAAAAGTTTAAAATGCTAACGAATGAATCTAAGTTGTTAATTTACTAGCTGGTTGTACGTTCATCAACCTATTAATTGTTCAGAAGTATTGCTCTTTGTTGTAGGAATTATTTTATCTGCTCTAAGGCAGAGCCCGGACTGGATGAGGTAACAGCAGACTGAAGGCACTTTTATTTTGCAGCGTACTTGTCCATGATGCTTAATTAATGAACTGCTGTCAATTAATAATACATGGAGGGAGTGTGAACAAACGCACTTTTGCCTGTAATTTTTCCGGGTGTTTGTTTCTATTTTCTTTCATAGATTTGTTTTGATGCACAAGGCCACAAAGTATGAGCTCAGGGGATGAATTTCCTTGAGGTTCCCTCCGCGTCACTATTCCAACTTTGGCAAAATTGGTTAATGCCAAAGCCAGGTTAATGTTAAGAGTGCAACGTAGGGAAGTTCGCCTTACTGCCACCGTCCCATCCAACACCATTATTTCTCGCTAGGTTTTCCTGGAAGCAGATTTTGAATGTGAGAATGATATTTAAATTTCCTTCACCCGGATCATTCATTGAAACACTTTCTCAGCCTTACATTTTTCAAATGCTATATTCCTCTGAAGCCGTGACCAGTCAACAAAAAGCCAGCATATAAAAGGCTACACTTAGGGGTCTTGTGCTCAGTCCAGTTCACATTACACCGCAGACACAGTCATATTTTTTAAGCTTTCGAGGATGGACAGTTGAACCTGTAAAAGCTATAAGCCGCAGAGTTTCATTTCTTTTGCTGACTCACTGATTATCAGTTTCTGATGATGTATACACCCCCCCCCCCCGTTCAAATTCCCTCTATTGAAAAGAAAATCCCGTCACTGTCTCTGGCCAGACGTGCGGCAACTCATTGTCTATCATATGGGACTTCTATGAAATGAAAATAAAAGCAAGCTACAATGCACTGAAAGGCCAATAGTAAAGTTCAGAAACAGAGAGCCAAGAACTAAGAGTCTCTGTTGCTATCAGTTGAATGGAGGTTGTTAATTTTATATTTGTGAGTCGAGCATGGTACCTGTACATTAAGAAATAATAGTCCAACAATAATAAAACATGCTTGATACTGCAAAAGGATATCCTTTTTAATTGATTTTCTATCCTGAAGTTGTGAGGGTCCTGGACTCTCCTCTTCGAATTACTGGGTGAGATTTTCCACATCTCCCCTCCCTCCCCATGGTATGTTTTGCGTGTGGGCAGCCGGACGTTAGCCAGTGGCAGGATCATCCAGTTATGCTGCTGTCAATGGAATTCCCCATTGTTCGTGCCCTCCTCCACCAGGAAACCTATGGTGGGGGGTTTCTGTTGAAGGGAATAGCTGGAAAATCCCACTCACACTTAGTGACTCTGTTCTTAAGATCTTAAGACATCTGGATTTCACATTAGACCCAGATTTTTGCCTTTTTTGGGGTGCTCGGGGCCCGGGAGGAGGGGCGGTGTGGTAACATATATGCAAAAGTTAAATGTATCTTCCCATTAAGTTCCATGTCTCAAATTCATGCAAACATATCCCGGCGTTCTGATTTAGGATTTAGCTATTAGCAAAGTGGAAGGGCTAGGGCCAACTATTTCCTCACCTTCAGGTCCATGCATTTCAAACTGAATCGGGATGGGGGAGAACAAAACGAGTGCAAATCAAATTGAATTGGTGGGCTTTAGGGACTGGATTGGCCTGGCTTGCAAGCCATGTCTGGATTGTAGGCCGTGGGCAGAATTCTCTGATAATGGGGCTATGTCCCCACGCCCGCGAGAAAATGGGCGAGAATCACTCTGGACTTTCCTGGAGAAAGCCGCACCTCCGAGTGCCCACCGGGTGGAACCATGAGTGAACCACGCCAGCGGGAACTCGGCCAGTTGCCGGCAGAGAATCACCATGGGGCCTTTTTCAATGGCCCCCGACTGGCGCCGTGTCGACCGCTCGCATGCGTGATTGGCGGCGTCGGACCCGATCGCGGGTCTGATGCCCATTCTCTGCCCCCGCGCCAAGTGCAATTGCGGCACGGATGCTCAGAGAATCCCGCCCCGTATCTTTGACACTCCAGGGTTAATGAAACATCCTCCTAAAATGTGGCTGTTTACAAATTAATATACATTTAAGGAGGTGGTAACTATAAGGGACCTGCCAACTATTTTGAATAAGGACAGTACACTTCAAATAATTTATTGGGTAGGTTATTACATTTTTAATATAAGTACTGTCCCCAGCCATTCTGTTAAAAACAAATCCCTGCTTTGATAGACATCGGTATGGTACCTACAAGCAAACAGATTTTGCAGAGTATTATTGTGTGACCTCTTCAAATGGGCATGTTTCAGTATGATTGGTTAAGATGTGAGTGGTGGGAAAATACACCCTATTGCCCTGTACATGAAATATTTCTGAATATTTTCAGGTTGGTTGTGATTTATAATTTAATATTTTGATTGTATTATTTGATCTATGTAATGCTTTCCGCCTGACTGATTTTGTGATAACAGATCCCACATCACCTTGGTACACAACTTTTTCAGTCGTTTAGGTTTGTCAACAGCACTGATCAGCTGCTGTAAAAGCATTCTTATTAAAAATGTGCTGTAGCAAAAGGTTTTTTTCCCCTCTGCATTGTTCTTTTGTAAGGTGGATAATTGGTAAGGCCAGAGCATGTTTGATTAAGGACGAAGAATGAGCAGAGTTAAGAGGCTGTGGCTATGTTCCTTTATATTTCCGTCTTTATTAAGGACTGAAGAAGCCATTTTATTATATTGTCCATTGATCAGTATCGTAATTGTGATGAGTTGGAGCTTTCAAAGAATAGGCCGATATGCTCACTGATGTTTCATTCTCTGTCTTGGAGAGAGGCGAAAAAGATGACACGTTCAAGATTTCGCTCGGTAACTTTGATTACCTGAGACCTTGATGTTTGACTAAAAGAGACCTGAGCAATCATTTTCAAAAGCCGAGACAAGCCAATTAAACCACGTTTCTCTCAACTTAGATATCCTGTTTTGATATTTTTCACAGGCGGCCTTTCAAATATCATCACTGAAAACGTCATGGAGTTTCGTTTTTCTTAAAATGCTGAGTATGTTGACAGTGTTGCAAATACGTCTGCTGGAAGAAGATGAAAATGCAGCTACCGCCTGCCTTTCCAGATTAATAAATAAATCCACCTCATTTTTTTTTCAGTGACAACATGAACCATCTCAGTAACATCAGATGAAAGATTTATTTGATGGCACTTTAAGCCAGGAAAATGATACTGTCTATTCCAATTAAGTACTTATCTGTTAAGTGTATAACATTGTATGAATCCAAATCTCCCTGCCCATTTGTCTGTGAGCTTGTCCTGTTCATTGTTCAGCAGTTAGACTCTGCTTATTTAAGATGATGTTCTTCAGTTTGTGTTCACAGTACACCATTGCATTGTGTGGCTCAGTTCCTACCCATACAAATGTTGCTTTGCTCATTTGTTCAGAGATGTATCTCTCGTCCTTGCGTCAAACAAGATAACATTTTAATTTTAATGACGTTCTGATATTGCGAAGAGAATAAATAGTCTTAAATAAACAGTTTATTTTCTTCCCATCCCAGGCTTTTCTTAAGTCACATAGCAGTCGCTGGCAACGGAGACAGGTAGATGGCCTGCCTTTGGTCTCGCAGTCAAGATCTAGCAACGCTGTTCTTAAGTGTCCTTTAGGAATAGAATAGATCCCAGGGTTAATTGCCCATTCATTTATTTTTCCTCTCCCAATGAAAAAATACCTAGTTTCCACTTCTCCCAATATTAACATAACTTAGATAAACAATTTTCCCCTGGAGAAGAACGACCCTGATGTTTGTTTGCCACTGTTAGCTCATAAAGCACATTGGTGGATCTCCCATACTATAAGTGTGCACTCCTTGGGGTTTGAACAGGATAAGTGAACATAACAATGGGAAATCAGTCAGATAGGTAAAAGGAATGCATTGCAGCACTTTGGGTGACATTCATTGCTTGAACATTTTAATTGGGCGGTCAATATTTGAGGAAAATTGTGCAAGAGTATTGCCTGATAGATGACATACGTTAGCAGTGGTACATTGTTTTAAGTAAAGGGATGAGTAGAATATTTATATATTTGGCTGAACTCTTCCACTAATCAGCAATTACGTTCTGTTTTTTATTCACTGTCACTGTGTTAACCCAATTTTTCAAGGCACGAAATGAACTCTTGAATGAAATTAAATGTTAAAAAAGCAAAATTAGTGAAAATACAGGCAAGACCTACTGAAAATGTAGTTGCGCATTCCAATAGGTCTATTTGATATCATAAATATGGGTCAGGATTCTCCGCGAACCGGCGAGGCGGGCCACTCCGATGCCGAGGAGTGGCGTGAACCACTCCGGCATCAGGCTGCCCCAAAGGTGCGGAATCGTCCGCACTTCAGGGGCTAGGCCGGCGCCAGAGTGTTTCGCGCCGTGCCAGCCGGCGCGGAAGAGCTTGGCGCCACACCAACCGACGCCGAAGGGCCTCCGATGGCCGGCGCAAGTTGCCGCATGCGCGAAAGTGCCAGCGTGTGCTGGCGTCATCCCAGCGCATGCACAGGTGGGGGTTCTTCTCCGCACCGTCCATGGCCGAGGTTGACAGCAGCCGGTGCGGAGGGAAAGAGTGCCCCCACGGCACAGGCCCGTACACGGATCGGTGGGCCCCAATCGCGGCCAGGCCACCGTGGAGGCACCTCCCGAGGCCATCCCCCCCCCCCCCCCCCCCCCCCCCCCCCAAGGACACTGCAGGCCACCCGTGGAGCCAGGTCCCACCGGTGAAGACCTGTTGTGATTACCGCCGGCGGGACCCATCGAAAACGGGCGGCCACTCGGCCTAGCTTGTGCCGGAGAATCGCTGGGGGGGCCGCTGCTAGCGGCCACCGTCCGGCACGGCGCGATTCCCGCCCTCGACAAAATCATGGCCCCTGGAGAATATGACAGCCAGCGGGGGCGGGATTCACGCCACCCCCCCGGCGATTCTCCGACCTGGCGGGGGTTGGAGAATCCCGCCCATGATTCTAGAAAAGTCCTGAATGTAGAAAAGATAGACCTTTTTTCCTTCCCAAAGGTATCATTTGTCCCTACATAATCCCTTCACTGCATAAGGTGAATTAAGATACTGTGAATATTTGTACAACATGTCCTTCAAGTGAGAAGGAGATGGTGAGCATGATATTTTGGGGTGCAGATAGGTCAGTGAGAAAGACTTGCCTCACATTACTTTCTTTTAGCTAAAACCACTTTATGGCCACTTACGGCCATTTTCCCGCCCAGCCACAACTTTAGGCTGGTGGACGTGGGCCAGAGCAGGGTGGGAAACCGAGAAATGGATGAATCTCCACCAATGCCGAGACGTGGGGGGAGGGGCGGGTGTGCACCTCAACCTGAAGGACCCGGGATCATCATAGCTTCATCTCAATTTAACCTGCAACTCCACCCCGAATTGAAATATCACTGCCTTATCATTTGTAATATACATGGTAGTATAACTGATTACAGTCATAAACCTCCTGTTGAAATCTAGTGAGTCTAAAATTATGCAAATTTTTCCGTTGGTAGTATAATTGCTATATTGGAATCTTCAATTTTCCTCTGATCCTATTTGTGGGCTAGTAATTTGGTGAGTTCCTGTGTTTTTCTTTTTTCCTGATTGATGGATCCCTTTCTTCTAATTAATTTCCTCCAACCACCACCTTTCACATATTTAAACTGATAGACTTTTCTTATGCACCTAGAATCTATCTGAACGTTCAACATTATGTAACTCTATCTCTATCTATGTAACTCTATCTCTATCTGAGCACTCTTTCCACTATTTTCCATCTTCCCACCCCACCCATTTTTGCATCTCTGAAATAATTAAATCTCTTTTCCTTAAGTAAAAGCTCTTTTCCTTAAGTAAGGACCAACAAAAGTGTGGAATAAAATGGAAGGTGATCCATTTTTTTCCTATTAGATTTCCAAGCCCAATAGCGAACCCTCCCAATAGTTGCTCAACTGACCGTTCTTTATGTGGGAGCTTGGGGTGAACATTGGCAAAGAGGAACTTTACAGCTGAGCATTCGCATGCTCCCTTCCTCTACCCACAGATGCACATTTTACATCAGGGGTCTCAGAAGCAAGGATCCCGATGGATCTTGTGTTCACTTGTCAGTGTTTACTGAACCCAAAAATAGAATTCCTTCTGCTACTCTCAGGACCTTTCCAATCCTCTCCTGTGACTCAGGTGGCTTTCCTAGGTGCACCAAGTTGGGAGGGAGCAGGGTCGGGGACAAGGGAGGAGGTGGAGCTGAAATAGTTCCATTCTGCTCTGTGAAGTGCTCCTGTTTTGTTCGAACTAACACAACCTTTTTATTGAAACTGTTACAAGGTTTTTAAACGTTCAAGAGCTTGATCTGAAGGTATTTTTGTTTAAAAAAAGAGATTGTACCTTTTTTGAGTGCACATCAAGGTTTTGCCTTTCTACATTCTTAACATTTGCAAATTACAATACAGGTCAAACAACAGAAGATGAACGACAGTTACCAGGTATTGTACATACTAACCAGCTGTAGAAATGAAGACATAGCAGTAGCTTGCACTGATTTTGGAATTCATTACAACAGGGCTGCAGCAAGGGGCTTTGGCTTCCCCTCTCTCTATCTAACTGGCTCAACTTTGGCTACCGCACACGTGTTTCAACACTTCCTTCTAACTGAGCTGTAGAGGCCCTGCCGCTTTGTGCTGCCGCAGGGAAGCTTGCAAACATTCTGATGATTATAATGCAATGCCTCGTGCAGACAATAGCTCCCATGCTTGGTCTTGCTATGCCATCACATCTCTTTGTGTGTTTTGTGATGACAACTGCATTGACTAACGTGTTGATTCTACATGTTTCATGTTATTTATTTAATCCATTCAAGAGAGAAGTTTGTCCTTTCTTGCAGGACTGTTTGCCTGTGAAAGTGTATGCTTTTTCTGTAAAATGTGGATTTTGATGCTTATCGTGTTTTTGTTTTGCTTTTACAAAGTTAAATAATGTGTTTTGAGCAAAAGCCATATTAATCCATTTCATTTTTCTTTCCCCATTTGATCTATTTGCTTTTCCTTTGATCCATTGCTACCAAGTAGAAGCTCCCCAGCCTCCTGCCCATGCTGTTCCCCCCCAGCCCCTGTCTACTGCAGGTACAGAAGGCGCTGCAGGTGCAAATGCCACTGATAGTACCAATATCAGCTTAGTCAATGGTATGTTGAGAACACCTGGCTTTTTATTATTTATTTTGATGAATTTCTCATGCTCCACCTGTCCTAAACCTTATCTGCGAACTGCACAGATGCTTTTGTATGCATGCGATAACAGTGTACATGTTGGGAAAATATATGAGCCAATAAGGTTCGCCATGATAATCCAATTGTCAGCAAATGTACGCCAGGCATTTTTCAATATTTCAAAATGGAACGTCACATGAGAGTCGAGAGGAACACTCTCAGATAAAAGCAATAGACAGCGCCAAAGATTTGATTGTATCAACAGCTTTTATTCTGTGAATGCCCCCAAAATATTGCAAAGTCCTCTCTATAAGACTTGAAGGGTTATTGCACTGTCAGCGACTGACTCCTTTTGAGGGGTATCACTTGACATAGCAGCTCTGAGGCACTGGTGAGGTAACTTCATTTGCTCATTCGCACAAACTGATCCCGAGGGATGGCACATTTCAGCGACAATAGGAACATTTTAAAAGGTCACATACATAACCAGCCTCTCTCCATTTATTTTTGACTGATAAACAATCACCCCTTTACAGATTGGTTTCTATTCACACATGAAGGTGAATTTTGCAAACGTGTGTGACTAGCAGTGAACCTTGCCTGCAGCAACTTCAGAAAACCGCCCCCATATTACATGAAATCTAAAGAAAGTGTTGCTGCATTTCAGTAGGTGATTATTTTTTTATATCCTTTTTCACATAATGTAATAAAAGTAAAAATGTAATAAGTGTAATAATCAAAGAGAAATGTCACATTCTAAACGCTCAAGTTTAAAATGGGTGAGTGTTGTTGCAAAGCTATTTGTCCAAGGACTGGCAAGATTCTTTGAGCGCTCTGGGTTCACAGTCTTGTCTAACCATGTCTCACGCGGGTTGTAAACCATCGAGGCTGCTTCCCTGAGCACACAATGGTCTGTTAATTATGTCATTAAATTGCTGACAAATGTTGGAATTTTGAGACACATTTAACATTGTTTACTGGCCCGTTAGCCATGGGTGCAAATCCCATCATGGTCGCAAATGGGAAATCCCATTGAAAAGTGGCGGGAATGGACATTCCCACTGCCAGAGAACAGCATGCCACTGAGAAACACGCAGCTGGGGGACCGGAGAATCCAGCCCACTATCTCCCATATTTTCTCATCTTTAATGTGAGGTGATTGTCATCTGGTGTGGAATTCTCAGGTCACTGCTAGTGGTGTCCCAAGAGAATGATTACTGTGATTTTTGCACCCTTCAGCAATGTGGGGAACAAAGTGGAAACTTGTGTCCTCATCTGCTATGGTGCCTTACTTACAGTACCACTGCAGTGCTTTCTGACCAAGTTCCACTGTTTCAGTTTTTCAAAGCATTTATACAAAACTAATTCCTGTGAGGTGGGTTTAACAATCATCCATATTAGCTGAAATCAGTTCTTTGTTGAAACTAGGGCCCTTTCCCAGAGCGTATCATCAGATCACAAGTCACTACATTTAGTAAAAGCTATTCAATGATTCTCAGAGCCTCTTTCATAGTATACAGGGGAATCTTAACAAACTTGTGATTGTTACCTTCCTTTTGGGTAACCTGAATGATGTGGTGCTACAATTTCAACAATAGCATTTTGGTATAATATCTTTATTGGTCAATTTCTGATGATGTAACAGAAAGACCAAAACACTGATGAGGCTTCACTCTAGACGTAATGGCAGTTTATACAATGATGAGTGATTAAGTATATTGTGGAAGCGTATGTTTCAAGAGTTTAGCTCCTGGGCTCCTGTTTAACTTTATACTGGCCTGGATTCTCCGTTGTGAGTTTGCTGCTAGCGAGAACAAGAATTTGGCCGCGCCGTTCGCTGGTGGCAGGGTTCTCTACTGCCGCAGCTTGTTTATGGAATTTCCAGTTGAAACCACCACCACGCCGTGGGGACCAGAGAATCTCGCCGCCAGCAAACGGCTGGAGAGTTCTGCCCACTGTCAGGGAAATTGCTTCCAGCAGGATCCCCATTGACCGATTTATTTGAAGTGACTTCCATTTTGTTTAACTCCATTGACTTAAAATCAGAGCCTCTGAAATGAAAACTATCTTACCACAAAACACTGTGTGGGTTTATTTTGCAATGCTAATCCCTAAATTTTATACTGAGATTGTCCAATCCTAACACTAATCACCCATGAAAATGCACGCACAACATACTTGAGTGCTCTATTTTGCTCTAGTTTTCTTGGATCTTCCCAAAAGTGTAGATTTTGAGTGTCAAATCCATCATTATGAAACATCTGACAGTTTTATTTAAGCTTGCGCATTGTTGAGTTACATTTCTGTTGGACAGCATGCTTGTCTCGTATAGTGCATGAATTTCATATTATACTTCTGCCTCATGCATTTCTAGGATTGTACCAGCGCGAAGTGTCACTGATCTTTCTTAGCAGAGATAATGTTGAGATCTGGACTGTTTTTGTTCAGATGAGTGTTTCATATATTTCAAAGTGCATTACTGATGTAAGAAGGTATCCCTTTAAACATTTTACAGATTCACTTCACACAGTCTTGGTTTTAAGACAGCTGAAATTAGAAAGTTATTTGGAAAGAAAAATAGAATCAGTGTAATCTCCAGTTATGGTGACAGGATGAGCAGTTCATATTGACATGGATCTATTTAATTGTGCATGTCTGAGTGTATTTGAAAGCTAATATGCATCAGTACATACACGAGCTCAAAAATGCAAGCATTTTAATGATAGAGTAGGAGGACAATGACTCAGCATTGACGTCATTAGTGCATTACTGATGTGTGTCAGGAATGGTACATAACCATGTTGCTTATAATTCCCACTTTTGTATGGAACACTAAAAGTCCATTGACCATAACCACTTGGCTGCAGAATTCATTTTCAGAATGTGCACTTAAATGTTTTATATTCAGTATAGGTAATTCTATGAAATGCATATGACAGATGTGAGGCAAAATTAAAATTGCTCTTCTAATACCGGCTACTGATGCCAGCGATAAGCTGAATCTTTCATGCAAGGGGGATTTGCATGATGTTCCATCGACTGTTTGCTCATCCAACTGTTTTTAGTTCTGTGCCGTTTTTAAGTCTTCACTTCACCTTTTTGTAAGACATTGATCCAAGCAGAGAGGTTCAAAAATATGAGTTGCTTCCTGCTAAGGGAATGACCAGGGTTGGAGGAAATCTGACATAGGTTACAAGGGCAGCAATATTCCCTCCCCCCCCCAATTTTTTTTCCTTTCAAACATAGACACCAATACCACAATACTTAATTGGAATAAAATACCATCTCATTTCACCGTACTCCAAATATTTAACTTAGCAGTTCTTGAAACGCATTTCACATCATTGGGATGTGATATCAGTGGGTGCAAGCTGATGTGGTTTTGTGGAGGTTGTAGAAACAGATTGGAACTTGGATAATCAAACAAGTGCTGTTGGCTTAAGTCATCGGACAAAAGAACTGTGACTTCTCGAGACACAGGTTCAATTCGAGCTTAGGGGTTGGTCTTCCATTCGGCAATTAAACTGAGGTCAGAGCTTTATAAGTTCACTTCAGCAGTGTAGGTGAAATAAAATACTGCATTCTCCTCGCAGCAGTGATTGCAGGTGAGCTTGAAATTATTTGACGACTGAGCAAAAATTCCAAGATTAGCAGAAGTGATCTTTTCACACAGTTATTTCTCAGGATGCCTCAGATTTGGAGATGAGGGAACCTCAATTAAGTTGTTGGAACACATGGATTTAATGCATGAAATTTCTCAAAGGCTAAAATAAATCTAAGACTAAAGTAAAACTGAGGGAATGGACCCGGCTAACAAGAATGTACCCTGCACAAATGCTGCCCCGTTTGAATTCTCTTCAGAGATGATAGTCATCAATCTTCATTTCCCCCCCCACCCCCCCATTTGACTGCCAAAATAATGCCCCAGCCAACCATCGTTAGCACTATAGTATTCATTTCAGTATCTGTGTACCATACAATCTCAACATTATCACTTTATTTGTGGACATAGAGCAGTTCTATTTACTGACAACCACTTGAGTGATACCTTTTCACCTGTGCACATGAAACGATCATTAGTCACTTGGACTAGATTTTCGTTGTATCAAGCTTCATGGTGTACTGTAACCAGTTACCCCTGAGTAATGTGTTCAAATATTTTTGCAAATATGATCCTTGAACTGGTGAATTCTTGTGCAGCTAAATAGACTGCTCTCCAATCAGTTGCAGATTTCTGGCCATTAAAAACTGTTAAAATTTTGTCTATTGTGTCAACCATTTTTTTTATTTTCGGTTGCAATGTAACACTATATGTGTTGTCTCTGTTGTGACTCTTCACTGTTTGTTTCTGTTCTGTTTGTTGTACTTTTTCATCATAGGCAAAATGCAGGATGGAAATATGGAGAACAGCCAGAATAAAGGTAACCGTTCTTCTCGACAGTCGATCAATCTCTGTTTATTTTATACTGACATCAATGCTGTTCAATTAAGATGTTCCTTTTCTCTAGTTCCCGGAAGTGACGACCCAGTATTTACTAACTATTTCCAATTCTTTTCAGACAGGAGTTTTGTTTTTACTGATATTGAAAATAAATGTGGTAATGCAGTCTGCCACATCTCTGATGATTTTGTAAAGGATCTTCTCGTTTTATAAATTTCTAAAATATCCTCTAGTTCCACTGCCTGTCATTTAATTCACATGTAGCCTTCTTATAGACTGTTTTGACAGATGTCTTAATATCCGTAATAGTTTGAAATTTTCCATAAATATGCGTTTGTGAAACTATGCAAATACTTTTCCTTTGAAACATTGGGCATTAGTATGGCACAGAGCTGTTTACTTAATGACCAAATGGGAAGGTATATAATAGAGTACCGCTAGCAAACAGTACAACAGCTACCTGATGGATATTTAACCATCCATTAAAGTTTTGCAATTATTGATATTGCCAAATAGAATTTTGGTCGAAAACATGTGAAAAGAGAGCATAAAAATCAAATCTACAGATGTTAGACTTTCAAACATAAACAAAGGGACAAAAACAAAACTTTCAAACTTGAACAAAAGGATACAAAAAAGTAATAAAAAGAGGTAAATTGCAAAAGGAAACTAGCGCAAAATATCAAAAAGGATAGCAAAATCTTTCTTTGTTCTTTCTTAGAAAATAGACGACAGTTTTAGATAGAGGATCTGGATTGGCACAGGCTTGGACGGCCGAAGGGTCTTTTCACGGACAGGAGCAGGAATGTGGCGACTAGGGGCTTTTCACAGTAACTTCATTGAAGCCTACTCGTGACATAAGCGATTTTCATTTTTCATTTCATTCCTGTGCTGTAATTTTTATTTGTTCCTTCTTAGAAAAGTTTCTGTAAGTACATAAAAGGGAAGAGAGTTGCTAAAGTGAACGTTGGTCTCTTGGAAGATGAAACCAGAGAGTTAATAGTGGGGAACACAAAAATGGCAAAGATGCTAAATTGATACTTTGCCTTAGTTTTCACAGTGGAGGACACTAGTACCATTCTTATAAAACAGGCAGTTCAGAGGTAATGGAAAGGGAAGACCTTAGAACAATCTGCATCAATAGGGAAACAGTACTCAACTAACTATTGGGATTTAGGGCCGACAAGTCCCCCGGGCCTGATGGCCTACATCCTAGGGTGTTAAAGGAAGTAGCAGCCGAGATACTGGATCCATTGGTTATAATATCCCCATATTACCTGGACACGTTCCTGTGGATTGAAAAAATGCTAATGTAATGCCCTTATTCAAAATAGGATGGAGGCAGAATGTGGGAAATTACAGACCAGTTAGTTAACATCTGTTGTTGGGAAATTGTTAGAATGAAGTATCAAGGAAGTAATATCAGGACATTTGGAAAGTCAAAACGCTATCCATCAGAGTCAGCATGGTTTTATGAAAGGCAAATCCTGTTTGACTAATTTGCTAGAGTTCTTCGAAGATGTAACAAGCCAAGTGGATAATTGGAGCTTTAGATGTGGTATATCTGGACTTCCGGTAGGTGTTTGATAAGGTGCCGCACAAAAGGTTAATTCACAGGGTTAGATCACATGGGATTTAGGGTTCATTTAATAGCTTGGACAGAAGACTGGCTGACGGACAGGAGACAGAGAGTCGGGATAAATGTTTTTTTTTCTGGTTGGCAAGATGAAAGTAGTGGGGTGCCACAGGATTCGGGTCCTTGAGCCCAGCTATTTACAATCTATATAAACGATTTGGATACAGGGATAGAAGATTCTATAGCCAAATTTGCAGATGACACAAAAATTGATGAGACAGTAAGTTGCAAGGAGCAAAGAAGAACCTTACAAATGGGTATAGATAGGTCAGGAGAGTGGGCCAAAATGTGGCAGATGGAATTTAATGTGGATAAGTATGAGGTCATGTATTTATAAAAATGAGAAAGTAACGTATTATCTAAAGGGGAAGAGAATTTGGCTTCTCCGTTCAAAGTGATCTGGGTGTCCTCCTTCATGAGTCACAGAAAATTAGCGTGCAGGTACAGCAGATAATAAAGAAAGCGAATGGAATATTAGCATTTATAGCTAAAGGAATAGAGTATAAAGGTAAGGAAGTCTTGTCACAACTATACAAGGCATTGGTGAGACCGCACCTGGAGTATTGTACACAGCTTTGGCCACCTTATTTGACAAAATATGTCGTGGCATTGGAAGCAGTTCAAAGGAAGTTCACTAAATTGATTCCAAAGATGAGGAGTTTGTTATATGAAGAGAGATTGAACAGTTTAGGCCTATACTCTCTAGAGTTTAGAAGAATGAGGGAAGACAGTTTGAGGTATGCAAGATGATAAAAGGTATGGAAAAAATAGACGTGGAGCAGATGCTTCCTCTTGCATAGTCTTCTAGAACAAGAGGTCATTGTCTTAGGATAACAGGTAGCAAATTTAAAACTGATGAGGAGAATCTACTTTTCCCAAATTGTGATTATGTGGAATTCACTACCCCCGAGTGCGGTGGATGCTGGAACAGTGAGTAAATTTAAGGCAAAGTTAGACAGATTTTAAATTAGTAATGGATTGAAGGTTTATGGAGAATGGGCAGGATAGTGGAGTTAAGGCCAGGGTGAGAACAGCCATGATCGAATGGTGGAGCAGACTCGATGGGCCAAATGGCCTAATTCTACTCATATAAAACTTATGAACTTATCTTAGTTGTTGAAGGTCTTAATTGCATTGGGTTTCCTCCTGAAACGGTTTTTAATCTGTCTACTATTTTGCAAATGATGGATTGCTGATCTTGTCAGGATAAAGTGCAGAGTGGAGGTCAGGTGCATTCCACACAGAGAGAGATTAAAAATAAACAGATTTACCAATGACTCATGCATTAAACAGGAGACCAGCGTAGGCTCTTTGCCTGTTCCCTAGAGACGAGCATATGAGGACGAATCAAGTGTGAGAGGGGGGAAAAGAGAGAAACCTGTAAATATATTTTATAAGAAAAAAAATGAGAAACATCCATATATTTATTTACAAATAGTTTCAGCTGGGCTTCTGTTAAAAATAGCTAAATACTAAAAGCTGTTAAGAGGACTATGCCAAACAGTGTTGGATATTAAGTGCATCATAAAATCCAACCATTAAATGAAGCCTTTTCTTTCGTTAGCAATGTGGCCTACAAAGACAGGTTAAGTGTGAGACTGCACAGAATGATCTGTTACTTTCTGTATATGTTGAGAGTCACGTGCAAAACAGAATTAAGCCACCATCTTTATTTAGCACGCAACTCCAGTTTTGACAGCAATGCTATCTGTACCTGGTTTAATCACTGATGAAGGATATCTGAAGCAAGATGCATTAGATGATTTGGAGGAAATTTTAACTCCTTCCATCCGAGTGGTATCAATTGAAATGGTGGACCTCCCGCCTTCCACCTGTTCTTCGCCTATTCTTCCTGCCAAATTCTGCTGGAGGTGCCCACCCAAGTTAGATAGCCTCATTAATCTATAGAAGTCAAAGTCCAATGCCATACCTGAGGCAATCCATGGGATGGAGCAAGCGCTGCAGATATAAAAAAGAAGTGCCAAGAGTGGTAAGTTTCAAGATTACTGCAAGACCAGGAGGAAAGCTGTTGCCCCCGCCCCACCACACTCCCACCACTACAGCTGTGCACCTCACCCCCAGGATTACCTGTTTACCAGTTGGGTCAGTCTTCAGATCACTCGGGCTGGCAATGGGCATCCATTTGGTGGCTGCAGCTCACCACCAAGAATGCGAACAATCATTCCTCAGAACAGGCCAGGCACCCCCCCTGTCAACCAGGCTGAGTGTTCAGCCAGCAACGGTCCTCTGATCAATTGTCCATAATTAACATTTATCTCACCGATGGAGCAAATATTGAACATTGAGGCGTGCTGCAACTCTGCGTTTGTCTGCACCTTCATTTCTAAATGTTATCGCCGGAGATTTGAAGGAAGATCGCCTTCTTGCAGAGCGCAAATAATTTTTTTTTAAAAATCGATTTTGAAAGCTTTAGTGCTCCGGTGATTACTGAAGGAAACCAGATGTATCTGTTCAAAGTATTTCTGACTAGCTTTCTTTAATTTGTTTAAATTTAGCCAAGAAACAAGACGGCGCAGCTGCCATGGAAATGCAGCCCCTCAAGAGTGCGGAAGGTGGCGATGGAGAGGAAAAGGAGAAGAAGAAGGGGGGTGGACCAAAAAAAGAAAAGTCTGTTCTGCAGGGCAAGCTCACCAAGCTGGCGGTGCAGATAGGAAAAGCAGGTGAACCGATTGCTAACCCAGAGAACTATTAGCCTTGAGCAAGTGAAATTGTACAAAACCTGCCGTTAACTGACCACAGTTGCTGCTAATGTTCCTTCAGGGAATCTTCAGGCAATTGAAGTTTGCCAAGTCAGCGGCTCCGAAACAAACCAAAATGCTGCAGATGCTGGGAACTTAAATAGAAACAGAAAATGCTGGAAATGCTCAGGGGGTCGGACACAGACTGTAGAGCGAGAGAGAGAGAAACAGTTAACTTTTCAGGTAGATGACCTTTCATTAGGAATCCTTCTGATAGGTCATTGACCTGAAACGTTAACTATGATTCTCTTGGGGCAGCATGTGGCGCATTGGTTAGCACTGGGACTGCGGTGCTGAGGACCCGGGTTCGAATCCCGGCCCTGGGTCACTGTCCATGTGGAGTTTGCACATTCTCCCCGTGTTTGCGTGGGTTTCACCCCCACAACCCAAAGATGGGCAGGTTTGGTGGATTGGCCACGCTACATTGCCCCTCAATTGGAAAAAACTATTCTAAATTTATTTTTAAAAAAACTATGATTCCCTGTCCGCTGATGCTGCCTGATCTGTTGAGTATTTTCCACATTTTCAGATTTTGGGATGCTTTATCAAAACCATGTGAGCTACCGGGGAACTTATCTCTAGTGCTGCGTGAACTCCTATGGTCCAGTTTTCGTGAAGCTATCTTGTGATGTCAGTAAATTTAAAAGGATTACTGTGCAGATAAATGAACCATCAGCAATTGTGCCATTGTGCTTCACATTCACACTTCAACTCATACCTCAATCAATTTACTACGAAAAACAACACCTTCCTAAAACAAAAACTGATACAGGTAAGCAACAGACCAATGCCAAGAAATGACGTTAACTCACTCAGGCCATACACATCCATGATAGTAAGTTTGCTCAAAATTTGCGGGGCTGAATTTTACAGGCAGACCCTTTACAAAAGTTAGTGTTCATTACAAGGGAATTTGAGTACAAGAGTAAGGAAATCTTGCTGGGGTAGTAGAGAGCCGTGATGAGAGTGCACCTGGAGTATTGTGTGCAGTGTTTGTCTCCACACCTAAGATAGGTTGTACTGGCCATGGAGGGTTTGCAACGAACATTCACCACACTGAAACCTGGGATGGTGGGATTGTCCTATGAGGAATGATTGGGGAGTTTGGAAGAATGAGAGGTGATTTCATTGAAGTGTACACAATTCCTACAGGGTTCGACAGGGTAGATGTAGGAAGGATGTTATCCTGGTTAGATGGTTTAGGACCAGGGAACATTATCTCCGTGTTAGAGGTAGGCCATTTAGGAGTGAGATAGGGAGCAATTTCCTCCATCAGAGGATGGTGAATCTTTGGAATTCTCAAACCCAGAGGGCTGTGGAGCCTCAGTCGTTGGGCGAGATCTTCCGACTGTTTACGCTGGCGGGATCTTCCCATCCTGCCGACGGCGCACCCCTGTTGCGAGTTTCCTGATGGCGGTATTCAATGGGAAATCCCATTGACAGTGGCAGGACCAGGCGATCCCATCGCTGGCCAACCGCTGCCGAGGAGCAGCCAAAATAAATCACCAATTTAGTATGCTAAAAGCAGATGTTGATACATTTCTAGATACCAATGGCATCAAGGGATATATGAGTATTGTGGGAAGATGGCATTTAGGTTGAAAAGCAGCCATTATCTAGTTACATGACAGAACAGGCTTGAGGGATTGAATGCCTACTTCACCTCCTATGTTCCTATGATAGATGGAATGGCCCACTTTCATTCCTTTGCTCCTAAATATATATTCTGATTGATGAGCCAATTAGTGAGATCCATTCTGAGATTCACTTTCTCATTGGTTTTGCTTTTTAAAGATGAAAATATCAGAAAGCTGGAGCATTGGAATTTGACTATTTGAATTCCATCAGAGGCAGAAATACTAACAATCTAATGTTCATGGGTGCTGACCTGAATACCTTTTGCAACTTCGATGGAAGATTAATCACAACTCCCAGAGAAACTACAGAAACAGAGGATTGAGGCCATATGTCCAGTGTTTCCTGCTGTGCCCAGAATTATGCAAGTCACTCTAATTTAAATAACCAGTACTGGGTTTAAATTAATCATTCCCTGTTTACCCTTGGGTATGCACATATTTACAGAACCCCAAATTCTCTTGGCTTGTTACAATTGAATCCCCACTCCCAGGGAATTGTTTATTTAACCCCTCAGTTACCCTGTTGTCCCGCACTGCTCAGCCTCTTTATATTAAGCGGATAACTGCCAGTCCTTGTTTTCACTCTCGCAGAATATATTACCTCACACTTACCTACATTAACTAGCATTGCCACCTGCCTGCACATTCTGCCAACCTGACTTGTCTTCCTCAAGTCTTTTACAGTCCTTCTCAATGTTTGCTAAACCTCCTACATTGCGTGCCTAAAGTTCTCAGTTAAGATGTTAAATATGAAGCAAACAGTTGCTGCGACAGTGACTTAGTATTTTTTTTTATTGAATCTTCTCTAGGTTTGGTGATGTCGGCAATCACGGTCATTATTCTTGTGTTATATTTTGCCATCGATACTTTTGTGATTCAAAAACTGCAGTGGATGCCTGAATGCACACCGGTCTACATCCAGTTCTTTGTTAAATTCTTCATTATCGGCGTCACCGTCCTTGTTGTGGCTGTCCCAGAGGGTCTCCCACTTGCAGTCACCATCTCACTTGCCTACTCTGTGAAGGTATGAAAATGTACACCTATACTTTCCTACTTAGCTCGCAGATAACTATCACAGACCCAATTTCCTCCAGAATGGGTTTTCAAAAACAAAAATCTGCTTTGGTGGTGTCAAGTTGCATATTGCAGTATTTTAAAGTCTATCCATTGACACGTGGATTGAGGGATGCTTGAAGAAATCCAGTGAAGAGGTAGGCCAATGCTAACGGCCCCACGAAGGTTGTGGTAATAATGAATGAATAACTAGTAAAGTCCATCCAACATCATGCTTAAACTATGTTATTTACATTAGCAGCAAAGTGGCTGTGGTATTAAAACAACGTTTGATTGGATTAGCTTTGGGAATATACAAGTGAGGCGTCCTTTATGTTGTCTATGTTGAAATAAATAAATAAAGTGGAGGGAACCAGAGGTCTTGAAAAGTAAATTAAGAGAATGGTTAGAAATACGTCACAAGATGTATAAAGAAGTAAAACTCTGCAATTTGGAATATTTTCAGTGTCGACGTAATGTGAAGTTGAATGGGGAAACCGGCTCTGCAGTGTAGTTGGAGAGATTGTGCGAGGAAGGGCCTCTAGAGTTGTGTTACAAGCTGTAATACTTTAATGTAGAAGAAGAAATATGGTAGATTTAAACTCCAGGAAGGGCAGGTGGGGAGAGATGGCTGAATGGCTGCAAGTTCCTAGCATTACTTTAGTCACCACTCCTTTCCAGCTATGAATATGTGGTTTGATGAAGGCTTTGGAGATGTACCTGCTTAATTGCTCAGCCAGGGAATTAGGGGGTTTATCAGTGGAAGAAAATTGGAATAAAAACAGATTAACATATCTGCAAATAAAGGATATTTTCAAACAGTCTAATATTGGTAAGCTGTTACTTACTGTTATATTGTCACTCTTTTGACCAGAAAATGATGAAAGACAACAACCTAGTGAGACATTTGGATGCCTGTGAAACCATGGGTAATGCTACAGCAATCTGCTCTGACAAAACAGGCACTTTGACAACAAACCGAATGACGGTTGTACAGACTTACGTTGGGGATGTCCATTATAAAGAGGTCCCAGATCCTGATGTCCTCTCAACAAAAACACTGGACGTGCTCGTTAATGCAATATCTCTCAACAGTGCTTACACTTCCAAAATACTGGTAAGCTTTTCTTTCTTATTAATGCGTTAATTACTGTGTGACTGGCATGTCTTTTGGGAGCAGATTGTTTCCAGATTGCATTTTGTATTATTGTAACTGACTATTGTACAGTCACTTAATGTGGCAAATAGAGTTAGAAAATGCACAAAGGATAGATATTTTTGCAGAGGAAGTTGTTGATGGAATTAAGAGGCACTGAGTGGTAGTTTGTGAATGTTTGTGCTGGCGAGTAGGACTACAACAATCTCTTTGGACTTGCCTGCTCCAAATGCTGTTTGCAAATGTAAAAATTAATAAAATTGGTCACATTCCAAACCTCTGTCTTAGATTCAAAGTTTTGTCAAGAATTTTCAAGTGATTCATGCAACATTTAATGCCCCATTTAACCCAACGCTGTGCTGATTTTTCAGCTTTGCGTGGCATAGCAATACATAGAAGTCATATCACAACAACAGTCCTTTCAACTCAACTAGCCTATGTTGGCGTTCACGTTTTCTGAAAGCAAATACTTTACCCAACCTGTCCCCATATCTGGAGGTTTTTTGGTGCAGTGGGTAGCGTCCCTATTTCTGGGCTTAAAGCTCTGGGTTCAAGTCCCACTTCAGGACTTGATGGCCACAGAAGGTGCATTTGTAACGTGGCCAACAGGTTGATTATCAGCCTGTAAAACCTTCCAGTATGTATGTTGGCAGGTGGTAAGAGCGGGAGAGTTTCCTAGTCAACCATACTGCAGAAAGCAACGGTAAATCACTACAGTACTTTGCCCAGAATAATCATGGGCCAGTCCAATGGAAGTTCATGTTTTCGGCAACAAACCTGCCTTCATAGGCCATGGCAACTGAAGGTGGAGGAAATAAGTTCCCCATATAGCTCATTTTCCATCACCTACCTATCCAATATAATTTTAATGCTTACAATTTCACCACGTCAATCACTAACCTGGAAATGAATTCCCCGGCTGTGCCATTCTCGATGTGAACAAAATCTTTCTGCTGTCTTTTTCTCCTCTCTCCCACCTCCTCCTCCTCTTTCACTCCCTTCCCCCAACATGCATCATGCACACACCCTCTGGACTTGATTCAAACCTCCTCCATCCCTCCCAGCACTGATCCATCCTTGAACCTGCTCTCAATTTCTGCATGGGGTCCCATGATCTCACTGAGATACTTAGCACATGCTCTACTCCTGATAATATTCCGCCTTCCACAATTAGGTGTTTCTCTCTCTCTCTAGCCCCCACACTCTCAGTTTATCTTTCTGAATATTCTTGTGTCCTTTTTCCATTACTTTTCTCCTCAGCCAACACCACTGCCTTCTTTACTTTGGTGCGTACACATGGTTCCTTTTCACTGCTTCCTTGAACTTCTACCCTTCTATCTTCCTTTGCACCATGCTCCCATGCTTTTCAAGGTCATGCACCAACACCCTCCACCCTCACTTAAGCAATTCCAGGGAACCAGTTCTTTTCTTGGCTGCTAAAAAGAAATCTACTGTCCCACATTAGGAAGTATAATTACAGTGTTGAAGATTGGTGCTAAGTTTGGGATCTTTCCAGCAGAAGAAGAGGTAACCCAACTATGGACACTATTCCAAGGAACTTTAAAACATGATATTGGATCCCTTGAAAATTCCTGATAAATTATAAAAATCTAAGTCTTATGAAAGGCTTAGTTTGATTCTTATTCGTTCAAGATCTGCCACTTTCCCATTTAATATGACTTTATTCAAGATGAAGGATTAAATTGCATTTAGGAAATATATGTTTTCTGTCTTACATAATACTCTCAGGAAACACTGAGTGGCTTGCTGTCCTGGGGCATGCCAAGCTTCAATCCTGTTACCAAAATAAAAATTTCAACCTCTTACAATGCTACTATGGATTTATCTCTTACTTATAACTTGCTGTGTGACAAATGCTGTTTATTTTGGCTGAACTGGGGCTATTCCGAACGCAACCTCGATAAATTTGGGCTGTTTTGTAAAATTGTTCAAATTGAAATCTTGATGTGACTGCTCGATGCCGAATGGATGCAAGTTGATCATTTGAAATGCTGTTGGGTTGATCGTCAGCTGATTGGAAAACAAATTGAAGGAACTGATTGCACTGAATCAGAGTAGTTATTAGCGACAGTCCATATAGATTTGGCTGAGATAAATGGGTCGTGATTTTGATAGAGATCTCCCGATGTAACTGTAGCCGTGCTGCTGCTATTGTGGATGTTCCACATTACCAAATTAATCTCATCCGAAATAGACTGCCTCTAATGCAAATGAAAACGGTATGACGTCAAGGATTTAGATGACCAGGGAAGATGACAGCTGATGTGACAACGTCAACCCCACTAGCATTAGCAATGGCATAATAATTTTGAACAGGCTGTTGCAGAAATTTCTCCCGGTTATACTGCAGGATGCAACATGCATGACCCCCAATTGTCCCAGGGGTAATTTTAACTTGTTCTGCATGAAACAAGGGGCTTGGGTTGGCCACTCTTTTGCACCTCATTTCAGTGTTCACTTTTCATACATTTTACCTGATTTTACTCTCAGTTGACGTTTTTTAAAATTTAGAGTACCCAATTTGTTTTTTCCAATTAAGGGCAATTTAGCATGGCCAATCCACCTAGCGTGGACATCTTTGGGTTGTGGGGGCGAAACCCACGCAAACACAGGGAGAATGTGCAAACTCCACACGGACAGTGACCCAGAACTGGGATCGAACCTGGGACCTCAGCACCGTGAGGCAGTAGTGCTAACCACTGTGCCACCATGCTCCCCTTTCTCAGTTGACTTGAGGTTAAAATTACCTCCTTAGTTTTTGGATTTCTATTGAACTCCACGATCTTAATATGAATATTCATTTTTTTTTATCTTAAAGTGCCATTAGTCATTTAAGTGCATGAAAAGAATATAAGGGAACAACTTGGATCAATGAACTACAACATTTTAACCAAAAATGGCAACTTTGAATTTGGAAGTGGGCAGGAATTGCACATTAAGGACTCCTAATATTCAGTGTCACATATAAATAAATAAAATATGTCTTTACTTAAACAAGTTCAGCAACGAAGCTTTTTCTTGAGCAGTATAATTTTAGATAAAATAATTGAAATGGAGCTGGATGAATACCTGAATGAGGTTTATACCAATAACTTTTAAAAGATATTTGAATTCCTGGCAACCAACTTAAAGGAATAGCACAACAAAAATAATTCAAATGTTAAGACTTTTACTGAAACTAACTAAAAGCAACATCGACTAAACATTACTTAGCAGGGTAGCATGGTGGTTAGCATAAATGCTTCACAGCTCCAGGGTCCCAGGTTCGATTCCCGGCTGGGTCACTGTCTGTGTGGAGTCTGCACGTCCTCCCCGTGTCTGTGTGGGTTTCCTCCGGGTGCTCCGGTTTCCTCCCACAGTCCAAAGATGTGCGGGTTAGGTGGATTGGCCATGCTAAATTGCCCGTAGTGTCCTAATGAAAGTAAGGTTAAGGAGGGTGTTGTTGGGTTACGGGTATAGGGTGGATACGTGGGTTTGAGTAGGGTGATCATGGCTCGGCACAACATTGAGGGCCGAAGGGCCTGTTCTGTGCTGTACTGTTCTATGTTCTAACTAATACTCAAAATGACAGAAAAGATAATCCCTATCAATGTCTTAATAATTACATGTGCATTACAATATGCTCTCCATAGGATTACAGTCTTTATGGGAAACTGTCTAAAGTCACTCCGAGAGTCCAAAGGGTTCATGTTTCCTCATTTCACTGGGGTTTAATGTTGAGCGAGTGCCGGATGAAAGGCGCTTATTTCAGATTTCAGCAAACTTCCAAACAGACTACCAGCAGTAAGGCCCAATCCGTTAATTTCTCTTCCTGACTTCGGCAGGGCAAATCTTCCAGAGTCTTTCGAGAGTCATGGGACACATCGCCTCAACCAGTAGCTTACCAAGGACTCACAGCCTTCTCTCTATTGACCACACCAGCTGCAGCCTTTTGTCTCTGACCACTCTTTCTTCTGCCCAAAACCTTGGAGACCAAAAGTGTATCCATGTTAGTCCAGCTGCTTCAGCCTTTGTTTCTTTGTTGTGAGCATTTTCCATCTTGTTGCCTTGCTCCCTACCTGGAAACCCCCTGTCCCTATGGCAATCAGGTCACCAGGCTTGTTTTCAGTCAAATTTTGAAGCAGATCACATGATGTTCTTTGTTCCTCCATTTTCGCTTGAATTAAAGAGACAGTGCAAAATATAACCATCTTATGAAACCTTGCTTTCTTAACAGTCTGTATAAAAGATGTTTGATGTTACTGTTATTAACCTCCTGTAACTTATTTTTGATCGCCTTTGGCGATTAGAGAAATTTACAAGTTTTTTCCCCCTGAATTCACCTTGAATCTTTAAAGAAAACTATTGTTTTGTCTCTCCAAGAAGATTATATTACTGCTAGCGAGTGTGAGGATCAGTGGGGTCACAATGTTCAGTTGCAAGGTAACTGCATAAGAGAGTGGCAAGCAATTCAGAAAATCGAGAGGGTGGGCACCTTCATCCCTCTCTACAACTTAAGTTTTAAGTTAAAAATGGCCTCAGTAGCCAGGCGACTATTATGGTGGGAAAACTGCTGCTGTGTAGTGTTGGTCAGAGCCATGTGTAGAAGCAAGCATGGAGACAGCTCCTTACTTGGACCTTTACTGTACCTATCTATATGGTTTCTAGTCATTATTAAACAGTTTCAACTACTTAAGACTGTGAATACCTTACTGAGACCTACCGAACAACAACAACACCTTGCAACAGAAATCAGTTTAGAGCAACAACTTATGATTGAAAACAAAATAACGTTATGTTGAAAAACACAAAGCATGTGCTTAGATAGGTAGGTTATTTTGCATTGTGATTCTGTTCAAAACAAAAAGGGTGTACACTGAAAGTTGTTCTTGTGATTTTGAAGTTTCCATTTCTGATGTTTGCAAGTGCACAAGAAAACAGTTGGATTGGAGTGCATACTGACGATTTTTACAAAGGATGCCGCAGTTAAATAGTGAAAGAAGTAACAGTTCCAGAAAGTGGAATTCTGAACAAAAGTGGGGACGCATATTGGACTGTGATGCACTGAACTTATCTGACATTTTTAGTTGAAGAGATTATTCTACTCAGTGTGCTAGGAACATAATGATTTGTTAAGTTTATTTGCGACATTTGTTGCGGTGTGTTCCGTAAGGGATGGAGTCGATACCAAGGAGTGTTTTTGGTCTATTAAGGGAGGGATGTCATGACAGCTGGTTATGTGTGTGGACTTGAGTATTAGATGCCTTATGGTACTTGGATAAGATACGGTAAGGTACACTCTGCCCGATATATGGGGTCAACTGACCTGAGGGTCAAAGGTCAGATAGCACATGTTAGAGAGTGGGCCAGCATGGCAGATTAAATTATGTTGTTCTTGCAGTTAAATCTGTGACTTCTTTCAGCCTGAGATGTGAGAGCAGAGAGGGCCGCACTGCCTGCCTTGAGCACTGGCCCCTAGGTCTGGGAGAGGCTGGCTTCAGGCAGATTATTTTGTAAATGGGGAAATGCTTAGGAAATCAGAAGCACAAAGGGACTTAGGAGTCCTTGTTCAAGATTTTCTTAAGGTTAACGTGCAGGTTCAGTCGGCGGTTAGGAAGGCAAATGCAATGTTAGCATTTATGTCGAGGGGGCTAGAATACAAGAGCAGGGATGTACTTCTGAGGCTGTATAAGGCTCTGGTCAGACCTCATTTGGAGTATTGTGAGCAGTTTTGGGCCCCGTAGCTAAGGAAGGATGTGCTGGCCTTATAAAGGGTCCAGAGGAGGTTCACAAGAATAATCCCTGGAATGAAGAACTTGTCGCATGAGGAACGGTTGAGGACTCCGGATCTGTACTCGTTAGAGTTTAGAAGGATGAGGGGGGATCTTATTGAAACTTACAGGATACTGCGAGGCCTGGATGGAGTGGACGTGGAGAGGCTGTTTCCACTTGTAGAAAAACTAGAACCAGAGGACACAAACTCAGACTAAAGGGACGATCCTTTAGAGATGAGGAGGAATTTCTTCAACCAGAGGATGGTGAATCTGTGGAACTCTTTGCCGCAGAAGGCTGTGGAGGCCAAATCACTGAGTGGCTTTAAGACAGAGATAGATAGGTTCTTGATTAAGAAGGGGATCAGGGGTTATGGGGAGAATGCAAGAGGATAGGGATGAGAAAAATATTAGCCATGATTGAATGGCGGAGCAGACCCGATGGGCCGAGTGGCCTAATTCTGCTCCTATGTCTTATGGTCTTGTAGTCTAAGGTGGCTTAGTTCCTGACACCCCGGGGGACATGCAGGCTGACTGTCAGAGGCCGACTAGAATGTCCCAATCAGTCCTATTTACTAAATTTTCATGCCTATCCACCCCTGTACTCGTCCCCTTATTGGGGAGAACATCTTGCCCATGGTGCTTTCCTGTCTGTCTTTTTTTTAAATATATGCTCGCGTATTGTGAACAATGAAATGCCCCCAAAACACAGTAGCGTCACTGTAGAAATCAAAGCTGATAGTTCTGTTTAAGCGTTACAAAGAGAAAGCCGCGGAACCGAAAATAAAATTATCTGTCGATTTCGGGGGCAAAGGGGGTGAAATGGGTCAATACCAGTAACACTGAACCATTACTAATGAGCAGTTGGTTGAACACTGCAGTCAACTTTCATTTCCATTGATATGCATTTCATAGTGGCCACATTCTATGTAGATTGCAAGCATGGGCGGTTAAATCGAGATCTACAGAATGGAAAGCTTTTTACTTCATTTAACACCAGCAATAAATTACCTATTTTAATATTCCATCAATTGATGACCCCGGTACAAAATTTTGCATAAGGGTAAACTATAAATTAAAGCAGGTCATATTAAATTCAGGAAGACTTAAGCACTGGCTCGCTGTAATGCTATTATCCTAATGTTCCCATCATGTGCAGCCACCCATTAGTTTGAACATCATGCCCCTCTGTGGATGTGAGTTAATCAAAATGTACTCTTTCCACGAGAGCTGGCCAACAGTTACCGGATACAATTAAAGGGTAGTGCAGGAACAGTCTGAAAAAGCACAAATGCCAAAAGCTGTGTGGAAACCATTTCATTCCATCTGCCTGACACATTAGGAAAGGGATTTACTCTGCTGGAACCGAGGAATCATTAATGCAGTCCTTTGTGATATCTTTCAAGGACGAACAATGTGATATGTCTTCCAGGTTGTAATAGCGTTTCAAAAGCCATGCTAATATGCCAGTGCCCCTACGCCAAGCCACCCTCTGGAAAGCTTTGTCTTACAAGAACTATTTGATAAAGGAGCCGATGCTATTATTCTTGAGAGATGATTGTGCAAAGGAAATTGACAGTCCGAACTTGAATGAATCGCAGCACTAAAAAAAAAAGATCTCTTGCTGTGCAATGAACAGAAGGAACTGGAAAGGCCAAGGGACCAAAACAGTGCTCGTGCCAGAATTGCAATTTAACACCTATCTCATTGGGATCACCAAAGGAATGTGTTTTTGAAATGCTTTCTGTAGCTGCTTCGTTCTCGTCTTCATTTCAAAGTGATTCTGCTTGTCCCTGACGTTGATGCTATTTAATGGTATGGCTGTATTGAGCAGTATATGGTCGTCAATAGATATCATCTTTTAGTCACACTGTCCTGACCCTGCTAATATAGATGTGGCCTGTGCAGAAGTGAATTGGAAAGCTGAGCTTGTGTTGGCTACGAAGAATTGTGATGTGCCATCTGCTATTCTGGAATGGTTTCTGGTCCCCCTGATGGGCAAATTGTTGAGTTCTGACAATATGACCTTTGGCCTATTTTCACTTGGTGTAGATTTCTAAGGGAATAACAATTCTGCCCCTTTCAATTCAAAGCACCTGAAGTCAAAATCAAAGGTTAATTTAAAGAGAAACTACTTGTAAGCTTACATTTTGAGTATGCTTTTTAGTTTCTTGTTTAAGTTCTTTTTAACGAGGGAAGTGAGGGTGATTGCCCTTGACATCAAGGCAGCATTTAACTGAGTGTGGCATCAAAGACCCCTGACAAGATTAGAACTCTCCACTGGTTAGAGTCGGACCTAGCACAAAGGAAGATGATTGGGTGTTGTTACAGGAGTTCCTCAGGATAGTTTCTGAGGCCTAACCATCTTCAGCTGCTTCACCACTGGAGAGAGGGTGGAACACTGGTAATGCCACTGGACTAGTAATCCAGAGGCTCAGGCTAATGCTCTGAGAACCTGGGTTCAATTCCCATCATGGTGTTTAAATCCATTTAAAACATCTGGAATTAAAAGATAGTCTCAGCAATGATGACCTGCAACCAGTGTTGATTGTTATTAAAAAAACATCAGGCATTAATATCCTTTAGGGAAGGAAATCTGTCATCCTTGCCCAGTCTGGTCTGCATGTGACTCCAGACACATTGCAATGTGGTTGACTCTTAACTGCCCTCCAGAAATGGCCTAGCAAGTGGCTCAGGGGACTGGTGGTGGGTGGTCTGTGGGTGGCGAAGTGGGTACAGGGGGGGGGAACTATCTGGCAGGCCAGGTCCACGCGCCCCCAAAGCCATGTTGCCCGGCGCGACTGCTGCAGGTTGTCATGTGCGCATGTGTGGCCACGTACCCGGCCATTCTCCGGCCGATTTTGGCATCGGAGCCGGGAGTGCTACCTGGCGCGGCTGCTAGCCCCTTACCGGTCCCAGAATCGGTGAGGGTTCGGCGCCGATTTTGGCATTGTAAAACGGCAGAGTTTCCACTCCGCCGTCGATACTTAGTCGCAGAATCGGAGAATCCAGCCCTATATTTTTGCGCAGGAACTGAATTGCACCAGTTTTACAATCTCCTTGCTGTCGTAAAGTGGGATGCAATACAGTGTTCCACACCATGCAAATTGAGCTGGCAGTGTGAGAGCAAGAACCTGCGGCCAGCCATCCCTCCCACACCGCAAATAAGTCCCGGTTGCCACCATCACACAGAGCAGCTCCTGACCCCAGAATCACCTGGGTACCACTCCCGCCACCCCCAAGTACGAAGGTGACCCGTCCTCCCCCCCCCCCGCAGGGATCCCTGCATTAGTGGGACCTCACACAGACCCCCATCCCCAACACAGACCCCCTTCCATAAAAGGGACACCTGTCTGGAAGCTAGAGAACAGTCCAGACAGGGGCTGTGGGAAGCATGATAGCTATAACACTTACCTTGCATCTCCACATGTCCATTCCTCGAAGGAGAGAAACTGTGCCTGCATCTGGTTCCCAGAGATCCATTGTCTGCAGGCCATTCATAACTTTCGAGTAGTGGTCTGTGATTGACAGCTTGTAAAAATCATCTGCAGCTTTGATCCATTCATATCCATTCACGTTTCAGTGGCCGAAGTGATGAAACCCAAATGTTTGTAAACATTGACCACATCAAAGAGATGTAGGTGCATTCCCATCATACAAGCGTGTGATTTCACTGCACTTTCCTATCTTTGATGTGGTCAATATTTACAAACGTTGGGGTCTCACCACTTGGGCTACTTTGGGGTGTCTTCCTATCACAGTGGACTTTGTGAGGGGTCCCCCTATCGAAATGAAAATTAAATGAAAATCGCTTATTGTCACGAGTAGGCTTCAGTGAAGTTACTGTGAAAAGCCCCTAGTCGCCACATTCCGGCGACTGTTCGGGGAGGCTGGTACGGGAATCGAACCGTGCTGCTGGCCTGCTTGGTCTGCTTTAAAAGCCAGTGATTTAGACCAGTGTGCTAAACCAGCCCCTAGGGATCACAGGGGTCTCTGTGGGGTCTTCCCCATTACAGGGGTCCTTGCAGATGGTCCCCCTATCGGAGTAACTGGGGGGTGTCTCCATATTATAGGGGTCCCTGAGGGGGAGGGTGTGGCAGGTCAGGTCACACCCATACTTGTGGGTGGGGGGGGGGGGGGGCACTCAAGCAATCCAGGGTTGGGAGCTGCTGTATGGTGCTTGGGGGGAGTTAGCGTTTGAGGCCAATTTGCGATGCAGGAGGGGGGTTAGGCCTCGGATGGTTTCTGCCAATGTGCCCCTGGCATGTTGAACCTTGCCTGTTGAACCTCGTTGCCCCCTTGCCCCACAGCAAGGTCCACCACGTCAGGTTCACGATTGTAGAGACCACAAGTGAACCGCGCCCACGTGCTTTCCGGCTGCGGAGAACGGAGATTCACGGGAGGGCGGAGCACAGGGCGCCGGACACGTGAAATAGATGCAACTGGTTCATTACAACCCATTTTCATTTAGTTACATGCTCCTGCTGCCGTGTGGCATGGAGTTCATTCACATTGCCAATGGGGGGGTCGAAGCATGGTGAGTCCCGATTTCTCCCCGACGCCCAATTCTCTGTCCCATTGGGGGACGCATTCTGGACATTCAGGGAACGGGGAATCCCACCCAAAAGTACCATGACTTCCTTCCATCAGAAGTGCCGATATTTTTTGATGACTGCACAATGTTTTGTACCATTCACGACTCCTCGGAAACCGAAACAGTCCATGCCAATATTCAGCAAGGCCAGGACAACATTCGGGCTTTGGCTGATAAATGATAAGTAGCATTTGCATCACCAGGAAATGGCCATCTCCAGCAGGAGGGAATCTAACCATCTCCCCTTGACATTCAATAGCATTAGCATTGCTGAGTCCCGCATAAGCAACATCCTGGGGGTTACTACGGAGTTGAAACTCAACTGGAGTAGCCATATAAATACTGTGGCCACAAAGCAGAATTGTAATGCTGAGATGAGTAACTAACCCCTGACTTCACAAAGCCTGTGCACCATCAACAAGGCACAAATCAGGAGTGTGATTGAATGTTCTCTGATTCAGTTCTCTGCTAGTTACCTCCACTTAGCTCTTTAAGCTTCTCCCCTCAGGTCTGTTTGTCTGCTTTTCTTTGTCACTTACTTGTCTTCTTTCCTTCTGGATGGAGAAGGTAGGTGGTTTGGTGTGGTGTGTCATGGAAAGCAATCATCAATGGTTGTGGGTTTCATTTGGGAATTCAGGATTTCAGGGAAAATATGGCCATCAGCAACATGCTCCCAAATTCGTCTCCCAATTATCTGTAGAGCAGACGTTACTCGTGCTAAGGAGGTTTCAGCTGCCTATCTATTACAGTTTCTTGTAAAGTATCTCCACTTGATTCTCTTGCTGTGATTAAACGGCATCGTCGCGCCCGGCTTGGTGATGCAACGAGGTTGTTAAATCTCGCGAGATTACCGACGCTTGGGACACCTCGTGGGATCTAACGAGATCATGCAAGACATCGTGATCTGGATTAAGACAGAGATAGATAGGTTCTTGATTAATAAGTGGATCGGGGTTATTGAGAAAAGGCAGGGGAATGGTGTTGAGAAAAATATCAGCCATGATTTAATGGCGGAGCACACTCATAGGGCCGAGCGCCCTAATTCTGCTCCTGTGTCTTGTGGTCTTATGGATCTCACCCTCACTGGGCGCGATCCAGATTTGCATACTTAAGTGTGCAGTTAGCCTGACTTAAACATGTTCACGCCGGAATCTCCCAAGGCCTGGGATTGAACACCCATGCCTTGGAGACCTCGTTGTGGCACCATTTAGCACTGGTCCACACAAATGCGGACCAGGTGTAACGGCAACAGGGCTGGGGTCTCCCAGGAGATCGGAGGCTCCTGGGTGTGGGGCTCTGAGCAGGGTGGTACCTTGGCGCTCCCAATACCACCTTGCACCTTGGCGCTGTCAACCTGGCACTGTCACCAGGACCATGCCACTCTGGCAAAGCCATGATTCCCAGGTGGTACTGGCAGGCTGACTGGGACATTGCCAGGCTGCCAGTGCCAAGGTACCCAGGTTGCAGGTTGCCTGAACTGGGGATTGGGCCCGGAGGTGCTCTGCCCTTATGGCTTGGGGTATGGGGCTGTTGTGGACCCCCTAATTGTAAGTTGGGTGTTGAGGGAGAGTCTGGAGACCGCAGTGGGGGGTTCGGGAGATCGGGGCAGCATTGAAAAATGGTGCTCCGATCTCTTTCTGTACTGACCAGCTGAGCAGGAAATGAATATAAGTGTGGCCTCGCTGCACCCCAGAAAAATCAGAGCCCTTTTTCATAGCAGGGTGGTTCAGCACTGCAGATGGTGAGAAACACCCCGCTAGCACCACTGTCTGTGCGGAGTCTGCACATCCTCCCCGTGTGTGCGTGGGTTTCCTCCGGGTGCTCCGGTTTCCTCCCATAGTCCAAAGATGTGCAGGTTAGGTGGATTGGCCATGATAAATTGCCCTTAGTGACCAAAATTGCCCTTGGTGTTGGGTGGGGTTACTGGGTTATGGGGATAGGGTGGAGGTGTTAACTTTGGGTAGGGTGCTCTTTCCAAGAGCTGGTGCAGACACGATGGGCTGAATGGCCTCCTTCTGCACTGTAAATTCTATAGCCTTGCCCAAAACAGCACTATAGTTTTTCTTTTGTTAAATCACGTCCTATACTTTTTCTGCATCTTTCTCCTTATTTTGTTTCTCTCTGTGTTTTTCTTTCTTGCCTTTTCGAAAGATTGTGAATTATAAGGCACAATGAATGTGTGGGTGGTGTATGGCGGGGCGGGGAGGGGGGTGGTGAAAGTAACTGAAAATAAAACTCTTATCGCTCATCACTTTTCTTCCTGACCCTACTGTCTCGTGACACCCACCTCTTTCTCTGAATTTGCTGCTCACATCCTGAGCTTAACATGCTTTTTAAAGTCTATGGCCATGATTCAGAGACCTGCTGTCTCATGAGGCCTCTTGCGGTGCTCGAAAGATCACGCGAGATTCAACAGGGTGCCGAGGTGCAAAGTTGGCCCCAATTCACCTATAAGGGGGTCCTCGGACCCTCCAACACCCCACCTCACACGCACAGGACAGCCCCGAGCCCGATACCCGGTGCAGGAAAATGCCAGCGTGGCACCGTGGCAATGCTAAGGTGCCCAGGTGGCACCAGCAGTTCCAGGGTGCCACCCTGACTAGTGAGCAACCACTTGGGCCCTCAGATCCCCTGGGAGGCCCCCACAAGTGCTGTTCCATCTGGTCCCCATTTATGGGTAACCGCACTGAATGGTGCTTGCTCGAGGTCTCCAACGCAAAGGGATTAGGTTTCAGGTAGATCAGGGGAGTGCATATTAGAGTGAGACCAGCTGACTCGCTTCAATATGGACACTTGCAAACGACTGATCCTGCTCGCAATGGGCGGGATTCACATTGCGACATCTCACGAGACCCCATTAGATCTCACAAAGCATGGCGAGCTGGTACATTCCGGAAAAGGGATCTCTCGGCATCTACTGTCTGCGCCGCCTTTTGGGCCAGTAGATCGCGCCCAGTGTTATCTGTAGGAGGTGCAAGTACTGAATCAGTCGCACAATCCCAACCCAGCTGAGGAGAGAGCATTATCTTTCAGGAAAATGATCGTGTGAGATTTAGCAATAACTGAGCAAGGTTTAAAAAGCATTCATCTACACTCACATATCTCCCAGGGCATATTGTAAGTTATTTTGTTCTGAAAGGACAGAAACACTACCATGTAATGCACAATGAAATCTGCCAATGGAAATGTATGAGACCAGACATGTCTCTTTGAGATTGCACAATTTCTGTGCAGAAATAGACAAATCCTGCTATCAATTACAAGCTAATTGCTGGGAAGTTCTTGGTAGATTTACTACTTGTAAATGCTTAGATGCTCCCCTGGGTCTGAACACACGAGCTGGAAGTGGCTAGTTTTGTATCTCTTTAAATCTGATGCATATAGGGGTTGGCATCTGCAGTATTGTAACAGTAACACACAAATCTATTTATATCTCTTTTGAAGTGACATGCATCAAAATTAGCTACATTTTGATACCAACACGAGCAATTGCGGCTCTGAAGAAATTAAACTTGCTGAATCTAATGTTTTTTTTCTCAGCTTTGGCTCATTTGGTAGCATTTCCGACTCCGGTTAGGAAAGTTTTGTGGTTAAATCTCACTCGAGGGATTTGAACATAAAAGCTACTCCAGTGCAGTATTGAGGAGATGCTGCACAGTTGATTGTTGTTTTCGATTAAGCAAGAATCTGTCTCTCTGGACAGAAAAGATCCCAAGATAGAAAAGAAGAGCCCTGTTTTTTTTTCCCTGGTGTCTCAGTCAACATTGCTCCTTCAGCCAATTCAAAAATAGAATGTAGTCATCTCGCCAAGGCCAGTCTCCCAACACCATACCGTTCTATTTACTTAACGGCAAAGGCAGCAACCACGGTTTACAGCACACAAGGTCAAGCTCAGGGATCTACAGAATGCCGACCCTGGGTTGAGGCAGCGATTTTAAACCCCTGCTGCTCGTTTCCCATTGGCCCAGCTGCCAACTGCTCAATAAGGAGGTTGATACTCCACAAAGCCCACGGGGAGATCTGTTGATGACCTCCCGTGCCCTCCGTGGCCACCGCAACACAGGTGACGTCGTCATTTATTTTCTCCAGTGCTTGTGGGAGCTTGCTGTACAAACATTGGCTTCCACGTTTTCTATCTTACAACAATGATTACACTTCAAAGGAACTTTGCTGAAAAGCACTTGGAACATTGTGAGGTCATGAAATGTATTTCCAAAAATTCAGGACTTTCTTTTGTTTGAAGCACTAATCTCAGACAAACGGGGAACAGTGTTTCATTTTTTTGTCTGGTGCTAATAAAAATGTGGCGAGGTGGCATGGTGGCATGGTGGCATTGTCACTGGAACGCTAATCCAGAGACCCAGGGTAATGCTCTGGAGACCCAGGTTCGAATCCCACCATGGCGGGTGGTGAGATTCGAATCCAATAAAATCTGGGTGATCCTGAAACCATTGTCGATTGTTCTAAAAACCCATCTGGCTCACTCTAGGGAAAGGAAATCTGCTGTACTTGCCTGACCGACATGTGGCTTCAGTTCCACAGCAATGTGATTGACTCTTAAATGCCCTCTGAAATAGCCTGGCAAGTCACTCAGTTCAAGGGGGAATAAAAACTGAATATCTCTCACAACTTCGAGCTGATTGGGGAAAGGTGGGACATCGGCAATAATTTGACCACCTTTAATAGCTCCTCTGTCACCCTTTTCACCCCCTTCCCTAGCTGCACCTCGAGCTCCTCTAGGTTTCCCAGTAGGGTGGTTATAATGGGAAATCCCATTGAAAATCGGTGGGAAGATAGAATCTCGCTGCCAGCGAGTGGCACGTGGCCGGGAAACACGCGACTGGCGGACCCCAGAATCCCACCCCCGACTAAGCAGGTGGATGGGCTCTCGAAACTGGAGGCAAGGGAGACGGCGTTTAAAACGTCAATTAGAAAATGGCATTTGCAGCCATGCCAATGCTGTTGGGGTAGGGGTGGTGGGAATTCCCTGCATAGCGCGGCCCATGGCTGCTGCAGCAGGAAGGCAAGGAGAGAGGGCCAGGAACACTGGGCCCCCTGATCTGCTGCTGAGGGAGGCCACCTTCAGACAGCTAAACTGGCCTGCTGCCCGCGGAAAGCTGGGGGCTGAGTGGAAAATCCCCCTCTGTTGAGGCTCAAAATCTAGCCCTCGTTGGCAGGCATAGCTGATGAACCTACCAGCTCACGTGAGGTCATCTTCAGTAGCGGTGGTACTGAGGGATGAAAGAATCCCAAAATCTAATGGTAACAACATTATCAGCACGTAAAAGTGTCTTGGCACGACCTCTTACTTCCATTAGCCAAGCTGCATGTT
This sequence comes from Scyliorhinus canicula, assembly GCF_902713615.1. Taxonomy (NCBI): domain Eukaryota; kingdom Metazoa; phylum Chordata; class Chondrichthyes; order Carcharhiniformes; family Scyliorhinidae; genus Scyliorhinus; species Scyliorhinus canicula. The sequence continues at coordinate 26,177,828 of NC_052156.1, forward strand.
GCCTTGTTCTAAGGACATACATTATATACGGTGTATAACTTGAAGGTGTTGGTGTTTCAGGCACCTGCTGCCTCCTTTGCCCCTCTAGGTAATCGAGGTTGCAGGCTTCGGAAGTGCTATTGAAGAAGGCTTGGCGATTTGCTGCAGTACATCTTGTCAGTGGTGGAATGGGATCGAGTGGGCTGCTTTGTCCTGGATAAGCAGAAGCTTCTTCAGTGTTGTTGACAACGCACCTATCCAGTGAGTGGAGTGTATTCCACGCACACTTCTGACTTGTGCCTTGTAAATGTGTGCAGCGGAAACTTGCCCACTCTACCTAAATAGATATCATATTTCCTGTGTGCGAATACTAAGAAATGAGTAGTCTAATTTAATTCTCCTGATTTCCAGTAAGTCACCTGCAGATAGGATCATTTTGAAATGAGATATTAATCTGGTCGGAAAAGACATCTGGCTTCTTGAAATTAGTATTCATGAGAAGCTGAATTACTGTCAAGAAGGGTAATTTAAATTTCATCTTGTTCTACATTCTGGAGTATTTCTTGGTGCGCCTACTTCTCATTGGAGTCTGATTGGCAGCAAACTATAGTGCAGTTGTCTTTCAGCTTTTTGAAGGAAGTGTAGGATGATGTTCAAGGTTAAAGTGTTAAGACTGTAACAATGGGCAGGAGTTGACCTAAAGGTTACCAAAATAATCCACAGGAAGTTACAATACATACAGCTGAGGGTCTGTAAATCCGCTACAGAATTTCTGTAATCTTCCAATCGGAAAAGTGAAATATTATTACTCGTAGTTTTATTGGATTTATTGCACACAATTAAAGTGGGACGAGTTCCAGCTGTTTTGGCGGCATAAACTGCATGTTAACAAAAGACAAAGCATGTAAAAACACAGCAGGTGCACCAGTATCTGGAAAGGGAGAATCTAGGATTATATTTTGAAATTGATGGGAGGACAATGGGCCAACTGCTTTATAGGTCTGAGTAAAGCTAAGTGGAGGAGAAAACAGCATGTAAAGGATATGAGCCAGGTGAGTTCCTTACGAGTACAAAGGCGCAACTGATAGGTTTAATCGCCTGCACACAGGTTCTTTTCAAAGAGGGGAAACGTATTGAAAACTGTTGGATGGTAAATAAAGATCACTGGAGTGAGGCAATGAAAAGCAAAGAGAGAGTGTAAAGCAGCATTAAAATGGAGGTGAAAAGAAAGCCAATGGGAGCACTGGTGTTAGAAATGGAGACAGCTAAAGTCTGAAGTTGCTGGAAGCTAGGCTGGAGAATTGATGAGACCATCAATTCACGCGACAAGTGGTTAGAAGTGAACAGTGGTTTTAATCGTTTTACAACAGAGCCTGCCTGTGACAAGATGAACTGGCAGGCAGGCTCTCAGCATCAACCTTTATACTTCCGGTTAGGGGGAGGAGCCAAGGGTGGAGCCCAGTACAAACTCCCGTACACTCCCAGTGCATCTCCCACTAGTGGCAGAGCAGCGCAACTGCTCGTGTGCCGAGCTTACAGAGACATAGTACAACATGTGTAATACAGTGTGAATTACGCTACTGTGATTCACCACAAGAATCAAAGGCTAAGATGGAATGTCCTTGAAGCTGGCATTGAGCTTGATTAGAGTATTGCAGGCGACTATAAATGGAAAGGTCAGAGCGAGCATTGGGAGGGTTCGGAAAAGTGGAGAGCACATGTCGCTCAGGATCTGGACAAAATGGAGATGTAGTGCTGAGCCAATCTATGCTTAAACTTTCTGTTCCAGAGGAGGTGGCACACTGTAGTTTGTAAAGCAGAGAGATCTGTCCGATTTCTGGGCACTTATTATATTTCTGAGCATACAAATTCATTGTATAACTTTGTTCTAAACTTGTAGCTTGTCCGTATTGCTGTACATTTAGAAAACTCCCCTGTCTTATTGTTCTGTTCCGGAAGAAGGTGCTGGAACCCACATCCCTGACTTGCACAGATTTCTTAGAGACATTCTCCAAAAGAACTTAAATGTTTATGATTGAGTTAGTCATCTAGCAGAAGAATGGTGACAGCTGCAAGTGTGATAGAAATAATTAATTCCAGTCACTCGGCACTCTGCATCCACGAGTTGAATCTTTAAGGCACAATGGGGGAACAGCAATGGAAGCAGGTGGGATGTAAATTCTTGCTGCTGGCTGCATGTGGTGGATCCATCCTAGCCCCAGGCTATTTTGCTGGAGAGGGAAGGGGCGTGGCAGGACTACCAACTTACACTGGGCGGGTAGCCAATTGACCTTGATAAAGACCTTTTGAGACCTATTGTTGGAGGGTGACTGGAATTTTCCAGTTGGCTTTCTGGTCCACGGAGGCCTTATGGAGGCCTCAGGCATAAAGCAGAAAACTGGGGTGGGACCATGCCCCAGGCCTTCCCCATCTGTGTGGCTGCAGTTGCTGGCTGCCCTCCTGAGGCAATTTTTCAGCAAAAAAATTGGAGAAACGTACAATTCCATCTTGGGGCATCGTTCCCCCTCACTTAGCTGAAAAGGCATCCTGCTGCTTCTTCAGTGCTAGAGAAAGCTTCAAGAGAAAGGATGATGAGCCCCACTCTCTGACCACTAATTTAGGGAAAATCCCGGCTGGCTGACTGTTCGCCATGTAGTGTGGACTCTATGCCACATTTGACCATGACGGTGGCATTCTGAAGCCTTGGGGAAAAATCCTGTCCACCTGCCTGGTTATAGAATCATAGAATTTACAGTGCAGAAGGAGGCCATTCAGCCCATCGCGTCTGCACCAGCCCTCATAAAGAGCACCCTACTCAAGCCCACGTATCTACCCTATCCCCATAAGTAATCCCCACTTAACCTTTTTGGACACTAAGGGCAATTTAACCTGGACAATCCACCTAACCCGCACATCTTAGAAGACCAACTATTATTCATGTTGGCCATTCAACATAGTTGCCTAATAGGCTATCTTTGAACTCTTTCTTCACTGATTAATTGGGAACACGCTGATTTATCCTTCATTTTGTATTATCAAAAGAGAAGGGAGACTTCTAAAAGAGCCAGGTGTCCGTTATCCTGTGTTACCGTACTGATACAGACTGGAATCAATTGGATGGTTCAGTCATGTAAAACCTTTTCATCAGGGTCACATCGTCCAATTGGTAAAAGTGTTGAAGAAAACTCTGAAAAAAAGTTTGGATTTGGAAGAGACTCTGCGAGTTAACTGAAGTATTGTGGTCCAAGTATGCCTGCAGCATTTTTGATCACGCTTCTTTTTGATATTATTTTGTATTTAGCTTAAAGTTATTGGGTGGCTGAATTTTGGTTTGGTGTCCTGAGCAGGAAGATGGTGGAGTGAGAAACGGGGCCACGTGTGTGCGTCAGGTTTTCTGGGTTGCCTTTCGTTTTTGCATAACTTACACAAGCTGCCAGTGTGCTTGTGATCAGTAGTTCCCTGATTAGGGGGTTGGGGAATTGGGTGCCATTTCCTCAAGAGTCAACTATACCTTCGAGAGTCTGACAAACGTGTGAACAGAGTTAGCAAAGCCAAATTAAGGGTTGTTGGACATGCAGAGTGCCAGCTTCAGATTCAGCCACAAAGGGTCAGTGTGCCCTCTAAATGCCATGGAAATGCTCCACTGTATCTCTTATACTTTTAAAAAATCCGTTCATGGGATGTGGGCGTCGCAGGCTTGGCCAGCATTTATTGCCCTTCCCTGAGAGCATTTTTAAGAGTCAGCCACATTGCTGTGGATCTGGAGTCACATGTAGGTCAGACCAGGTAAGGACAACAGATTTCCATCCCTAAAGGACATTAGTGAACCAGATAGGTTTTTACGACAATCGACAATGGTTTCATGCTTACCTTTAGACTTCTAATTCCAGATTTTTATTGAATTCAAATTTCTGCCATGGTGGGATTTGAACCCAGGAGACTCTGGGTCTCTGGACTATTGTCCAGCGACAATACCACTACACCACTGCTTAGTACGTGGGTCATGACAGTGACATTACTGGGGCAAAGAGGTTCCAATACCATGTGACCTTGATTGAGATATATATATGGGGCTTCCACCAGGATGGGATGGGAGGTCTATGTGCCACAGGTACGCTAACCCCAACCACCGTCAGCACAGAAGGTCAGGCATCTTTTCCAAACACACAAAGTGAACAACTGATTCTACTCCATTTTCTAGCCGCTATTGGCCTATTATTGGGGTGAATGGGTTCAGCCTAATAAGCTGCTACGGTGTCCATTTTTTGTAAATAAAATGAAGAGTTCCCCTTTCCAGAATCATGATGGCGGTAAGGATGGACATTGCTTTCACGATCAACCTTCTGGATACTGAGAGTGCAAGTTCCAGTTTGAACTCATTTATTTTTCAGTGAAGCCGGCCTATTGATACAGGATGAGCCATGAGCAAAAAAGGTGCAAGAAGTAAGGTTAAACCATGACAGGTGTTCTGAGTCAACACTTGCTGCAGATATTTACCTGCTGATGTTAATTTGAGAATTAAATAGCTCTTCAACAAATCACACTGACCGTTTCAGTTCAAGCTAGTATAATCGGCCTAATTGAGTTCTTTGTTTAGTTAGAATGAATAGGTGTATTTATTCTGCAATATATATTTTTTGAATCGCACCCTCAGATGGTTCATTTATGCTCTGATGGAATTGCTATTTAAATATCCTGAAGGGAAGGCACCTGTTTCTTTAATAATCACACTGAAAAAACAAGTGGCATAATCCCTATAATTGTTCCTCGCTGTTCGTGCTACAGAGAAAGAAATGATTGGGTTCCTGATCCTGTTTGTTTTTCAGGGACTCTTGTTGAACATTGTTTCATGTATAATGGCAGCGGCCTTCTTCAGTGTCTTTCTCTGTGAGAGACTTTACCGAACTCCATAGAGATGGCAGCCTACTGTGCTTGCCTCATGGCAGAGTCACATGACCATGGATAGGTCGTAGACTTAGCAAAGTTGCATTTTCAAACCCCAAACTTGTGCCAGGTTGATGGCGCTTCCTATTTTCAAATACCTTGCTAGTCTTTATTAGTGAAGCTCATACATGAGGAAGAACGTTTTGATTAAGGACGTGATGCCTGCCAGTTAACACAAGGCTGTATTTGTACTGAATTAGTCCCTTAGGAGAGGAGGGTGGGAAAGGAAGCAAATCAGAGAAGAAAAAGGATTTCTACTTATTTCAGTGCTGGGTGAAGCAAATAAGCAGTTTCTTTGTCAGGTTGTCTGTCACGTTCAACATTGCAAAGGCAAAGGGCTTAAAGCTGGCTTTGGGCATGGAACCATAAATGCCTTTTCAGGAGCCTTTATACTGTGACAGTCATCTGTCTTCTGCTATGAAACAAATACCATCTACCATGATAAATACCCAGTGCCAATGAATTTCTAGACCATACAAATATATTAATTAGGGGCAGAAGTAGGCCACTCAGCCCTTCTAGCCCACGCCACCATTCAATAAGATCATGGCTGATCTGATTGTAACTTCAACCCCACCTTCCTGCCTTCCCCTGATAACCTTTCAGCCCTAGTTATTCAAGAATCTATCCAGCTCTGCCTTAAAGATATTCAAAGACACTGTTTCCCCTGCCTTTTGAGGAAGAGAGTTCCAGGTACTCACGATCCTCTGAGAGAAAATAATTTCTCCTCACCCCTTAATGAGTAACCCTTTATTCTTAAACAGTAACCATTAATTCCAATGAGCAGGAAGTGAAATCTTAAAAACAAATCACGCAATGATAGTGCATCATTACAACAGCGTTATTGGGCTGGATTTTCCGGTGCCCCAGCCGCGTGTTTCCTGGCGGCACACCGTTCGCTGGCGGCGGGATTCTCTGCTCCTGCTGCTTGTCAATGGGATTTCCCATTGAAGCCATCCCAGGCCTCCGTGAAAGCCCCAGGCCAGGGCGCACGACCGGTGGGCACAGAGAATCCCGACGGCCAAATTCCGGCCTATATCTGCACGTCAGGGTGGATTTTCCTGCACATTTATGCTCAGAGAGGCACACAGTATAAAAAATCGAGGAACCCCAGCTGCAGGCGTGTTCCTCAAGTAACTGTGCTACCTCAGAACTTTCGGCGCCCGTTTACCGTTATTTACCAACCATTGCTCAGATTATTATAACGGCCTTCTCCTGGGCTAAAGAACAATACACATTAATATCTTGCAATGAACCCGCTTCAAAACGGGTGTAAAGTTAAACCCAGAATTCTTATGTGAAGCAGGAAACAAAATGGGAATACTTGAGAGCTTTTTACAATCCTCACTGACACTTTCCTTCTGACGCATGAAAAAATTGACAAGCTTCCCACAAGGTTGAAGCCCATGCCATGTTTAATGTGCATGAATGTTAGTTTGTAAGCTTGAAACTTTAATTTTCATAGTTAACTAAAGTATGTACGGTGTGGGTTTAGCACATTGTTTCCACTGAATTTTCCCATTGTGAAATGCCCATTTTTACATTCTGCGCATGCTGGTCAGATTGGCAGGATATTTGGGTGTGAATAGACATTGGGAAAGCTGGTGCATGAGTGAGTGCAATGTCAGGTGTAGTTTGCAAACATATGAATTAGGAACTGAAGTACGCCATTTGGCCCTTTGAACCTGCTCCGTCATTCAATAAGATGATGTTGGTTCTGTTTGTGTTCAATTCCACGTTCCCATGTGCTCCCAATCAACGTTAATTCTCTCGCCCAACAAGAATCCATCTACTTTTGCCTGAAAAACATTCACTGACCCTGCTCCCACCGCCTTCCGAGACAGAGAGCTCCAAATTCGCACAACCCCCTGAGGGAAGGAATTCTCCTCATCCTCATAAGACTGCCTGCTCATTCCAGGTATCAAGCTAGTAACCTCCTCAGAACCACCACCAAAGCATATACATCCTTCCTCTCACCAATGCCCTTGGTAATACCCCTGCAGGAACTCCACCTCATGGTTTTCCTGGTACAGTCGTCCGGAATAGAGGGCAAAGATTTAGCGAACCACGTCTCCACCCCTTTTAGGTTGCCTGGGGTTTCTGAAACTTCCCACAGGCCAAATGTCACTGTTTAGATGAGGTAGGGTTCAAGGGTTGCGTTCCTGGCCTCCAATCTAATTTTTACCTCCTTTTGCCTACTGATGTCCCGACCAGAGTACAGTCTTGTTCTGGGGTGCCGCGGTGGCAATTCAGAACTAAGAACAGTGCACTTCAGTCCTGTCTAGTGCCCGAAGTGGAGGTGGTGAGTTTGGTGATGGTTTCAGATAATGTACCCTACTGCGTTCCTTGCCCCTGAGCAAAAAACTGCAGAAATTAATTAACACATTTGGTTTGACACACCAAACCTCCCAAAATCACTAAGTTCTTCTGCAACATGATACATATGCACAACTATGGTGCTGTCAAGCTTGAAGAATTCTTCTCTAATCTTTTTCTTGATAACAAACTGCTGGAGGGTTTCTCCAAACTAGGTCAGCTGGGAGTTGTGCTGATGTCTCCATTTTCCTTGCCTCCATTCCGTTTCCAACTTTAACCTGTGCCAGTTGGCATAATCCTTTGCACATTTAACATCAGTTAAAATTGCCAGTCCACTTACTTCAGGTTCTTAAGTGATCTCCTGTGGCTATCTTCATTCTCATTAGAAACGGCAGCATTTATTGGTAGTTAAGACAGTGCCTTATTTTCTCTGAGACTATCACCGTCGTGGTTCCTTGGTTGCCACATTTCTTCCCGAGCTTTAAGATTATCTTTTTCGGTTGTTATCACAGCTTTCAAATGCAGACACCATTTTACCATTTTTTATTTCATACTTTAAGGACTGTGGCAATGTGTAAAATTGGGTCCTCCTGTCAGCACAGTTGCTCTGTAAAATATTGTTTAGATTTTCTAAACCGTATCTGTTCAGGTGCCTTTGACTCAGGTTGTTGCAGATCTGACTGCGTGGGTTTCCTCCGGGTGCTCCGGTTTCCTCCCACAGTCCAAAGTTGTGTCCGTTAGGTGGATTGGCTATGATAAATTGACCTTTAGTGTCCAAAGGTTTGGTGGGGTTATGGAGATAGGGTGGGGGAGTGGGCTTCGGTAGGATGCTCTTTCGGAAGGTTGGTGCAGACTCGAAGGGCTGAATGGCCTCCTTCTGCACTGTGGGGATTCTAGATTCTATAGTAGTGACTGATTAAGATAGAGCCACGTAATGTATGGTGCAATAGCTGAATTGCCCAATGTGCAGACTCCTGTGGGGGCAGTGGAGGACTCAGCTACCGGCTGGATAGTTGGCGAGATTCCTGGGTCACCTCTATTTGGGAAGGTCTGAACAGGCGCCGGACTGTGGCGACGAGGAGCTTTTCACAGTAACTTAATTGAAACCTACTTGTGACAATAAGCGATTATTATTATTAGATTTATGTGGTGGAATTTTATGGCCCTGACAACTGGTGGGATTCTTCGCTCCCGCCGAAGTCAGTGGAATTTTGAGCAGCTTGCCGCATCATACGGCCTAGTACCCGCAGCGACAGGGCAGTAACACTCCGTTCGCAGTCTGACCATTTGAAAAGCCACCTGTTCTGCCCAATTTGGAACTGTTGGGTGGAACCTAGTGACTTCCCTCTTGGTTGGGTAGGTACCTGGGGGCCATTTAATCAGGCAGAGAGGTGGGAATCTCGCCACTTTCCCACCTTTGTCCAGATTAAGTCCACAGTAGGAAGGCCTGTGGACAGCCTTCCTGCCCAGCTACCAATTGAGCCCCTTAAAAGGGCAATGCATGCTTACTTCAGGGCCTCATCCCACCGCTGCTGGTACCAACCCAACCAAAGGGGAAGACACTAGGTTCCACCCAACAGTTCCAAATTGGGCAGAACAGGTGGCTTTTCAAATGGTCAGACTGCGAACGGAGTGTTACTGGCTTGTCGCTGGGGGTACTAGGCCGTGTGATGCGGCAAACTGCTCAAAATTCAACTGACTTCGGCGGGTGCGAAGAATCCCACCTGTTGTCAGGGCCATAAAATTCCACCACATAAATCTAATAATAATAATAATAATTGCTTATTGCTAACAGGCTTCAATGAAGTTACTGTGAAAAGCCCCGAGTCGCAACATTCTGGCGTCTGTTCGGGGAGGCTGGTATGGGAATTGTACCTGCGCTGCTGGCATTGTTCTGCATTAAAAGCCAGCTATTTAGCCCACTGTGCTAAACCAGCCCCTGGTCTTAAAGGGATTATGGGATAATTTGTTTTAGCTGAAAATAGTTTGCTTATGAGACTGTTAAACACCTTCATTCTACATTGTTAATTTGACCAGGTTGGTTATTATGTAAATTATCCTATTTATTTTTTTAAATGTTGTAAGTTTAAAGAAACAGTGAAGATTTGAAGAATAAGTGCAGCTGTTGGTTCGTTTGATGGGCTTTTACTAATAGAGTTACTTAAAAAATATTCTTGTTCAGTGGAGCCACTTGGAAATATTCCACAAGAACTGTCGATGAGGAATTTGAACAGCAGCTCATCTCTGGCATTACAAATAGGTTATGTCATTTTGTTTTAAACTATATTAGAAGGCCAGGTTAGATCAAGTTGTAAAGCATAGCACGTCTAATTTCCTCTTCTGGAACCAATGGCCTCACAAACCCTATCCCCTTACCACTTACCCCACCCACACTATTCCCTTACCCACTTACCCCACCCACACTATCCACTTACCCCACCCACACTATCCCCTTACCCACTTACCCCACCCACACTATCCCCTTACCCACTTACCCCACCCACACTATCCCCTTACCCACTTACCCCACCCACACTATCCCCTTACCCACTTACCCCACCCACACTATCCCCTTACCCACTTACCCCACCCACACTATCCCCTTACCCACTTACCCCACCCACACTATCCCCTTACCCACTTACCCCACCCACACTATCCCCTTACCCACTTACCCCACCCACACTATCCCCTTACCCACCTCCCCCACCCACACTATCCCCTTACCCACTTACCCCACCCACACTATCCCCTTACCCACTTACCCCACCCACACTATCCCCTTACCCACTTACCCCACCCACACTATCCCCTTACCCACTTACCTCACACATCCTACCCCCATAACCACTTGCACACCTTCACATTCACCCATTAACTCATATGTCTAATACATTGAGAAGCTTTGGGAGATTGCAACTGTCACTTAGCAGAATAGGGCAGCTAACGCCGCAAAAAAGTGGGTGCCGATTCTCTTTGTTGCTCTCGCCGAGTTTTCTCACGCTGAGTGAGTTTTGCAGGATCCTCCATCGGAAGATTGGGTAGGAAAATCAGAGGAAGATCAATGGGTATGTTCCTTACTGATCAGGGGCGGGATTCTTCGACGCCCCTCCGGGTCGGAGAATCGCCGGGAGGGGGGCAGCGTGAATCCCGCCCCCGCTGGCTGCCCAATTCTCCAGCGCTGGAGATTTAGCGGGGGCGGGAATTGCGCCGCGCCAGTCGGCAGCCTCCCCCGCCGATTTTCCAGCCCGTGATGGGCCGAGTTCCCATCTGTTTTTGCCGGGTCCCGCCGGAGTAAATTAAGGTAGGTTCCTACCGGCAGGGCCCAGCTCTGTGGCCGGCCTCCGGGGTCCTTTGGGGGGCGCAGGGTGATCTGACCCCGGGGGATGCTCCACGGTGGCCTCGCCCGTGATCGGGGCCCACCAATCCGCAGGCAGGCCTGAGCCGTGGGGGCACTCTATTCCTACGCGCCGGACGTGTAAGCCTCCGGAATGGCCGGCGCGAAGGTGAACCCCCACTGAGCATGGGCGGGGATAGCGTCAGCAGAGTTCTCGGGCATGCGCGGACCCGTGCTGGCCGGCGGAGTCCTTTCTGCCCCGGCTGGCGTGGCGCCAAAGGTGTTCCACACCAGCCGGCAGGGTGCAAACCACTCCGGCGCTGTGCTAGCCCCTGAAGGTGCGGAGGATTCTGCACCTTTTGGGCGGCCCGACGGCGAAATGGATCCCACCACTCCACTGCGCCGTTTCTGCCCACCCCGCCAATTCCCGGAGAATCCTTCCAGAGGTAGTTTTTAAAACATATTTTCATGATACCTAGCACAGTTGCACAACTGCAACCATGATCAAAACAAGGGTGGGCGAGAAATTCAGAATCTATTTTCAGGTTTGATGAAGTGGTTCGTGCAGAGTATTTTGGAATTGATCTTTCGCCTTCCTGCCTCACAAATAGAAGGATCTAGTTTGTGTCGAGGAAACAAATATATAAATATTGCCTTGAATGAATCTACTTCTTAAAAGATGAGGAGGTTTGTGCTCGAGAATGGTTCCTGTTGTTTTTTGCTGTATCAAAAATTGATAATTCTAATAATATCCAGCAACCCAAGCAACATCTGTGGAGAGAAAAACAGAGTTAACTTTTCAGGTCACCTTTCAAAAACTTAACTCCTGTTTTTCTCTCCTTGGATGCTGCTTGGCCTGATGAATATTTCCAGAATTTTCCATTTTTCTTTCATAATTCCAACATCCACAGTATTTTTTGCTTTTGTACTGCTGGCTTTGCTTATTGGAAGAGTGATTCTGAATATATGTGGCTGAATAACACAAATTTACTTTTGATAATAATCTTTATTAGTGTCACATGAAGGCTTACGTTAACACTGCAATTAAGTACTTTGAAAATCCCCTAGTTGCCGAACTCCGGCACCTGTTTGGGTGCACTGAGAGAGAATTCAGAGCGTACAATTCATCTAACATGCACCACTTTCGGGACTTGTGGGAGGAAGCCCACACAGACAGGTGGAGAACGTGCAGACTCCATACAGGCAGTGACCCAAGCCGGGAACCAAACGTGGGTCCCTTCCACTGTGAAGCAACAGTGCTAACCACTGTGCTACTGTGCCACCCATTTAAAAGTTGCCTCCTTAAACTACAGGAAACAAGGATTATGGGCTCAATCTATCGGCCTTGTCGCGCCCGACTCGGGACGTGACAAGACTGGTAAATCTCATGAGAGGACTCTTGCGAGATTTAACGACCTCGACACACCTCGCGAGATCGGTGGCACAGTGGTTAGCACTGCTACCTCACAGCTCCAGGGACCCGGGTTGAATTCCGGTCTGTGTGGAGTTTTCACTTCCTCCCCGTGACTGCGTGGGTTTCCTCCGGTGCTCCGGTTTCCTCCCACAGTCCAAAGATGTGCAGGTTAGGTGGATTGGCCATGCTAAATTGCCCCTTAGTGTCCAAAGGTTAGGTGGGGTTACTGGACTACGGGCATAGGTGGAGCCATGGGTTTAAATAGGGTGCTCTTTCCAAGGGCCAGTGCAGATTCGATGGGCTGAATGGCCTCCTTCTGCACTGTAAATTCTATGATACTTCTATGATCTAACGAGACCTCGCGAGGCATCGCAATCTGGATATTGCCCATTGAGGGAGTAGTTAGGCTCACTTGAATATGTCTGTGCCAGAGTTACCCAAGGCACGGGGTCTAACAGCCTCGACTCGGACACCTCGAGCAGGTGCCGTTTAGTACTGGTCTCCACAAACATGGACCAAGCATAACAGCACTTGGGGGTGAGGTCTCCCAGACAATTGGGGGCCTTGGGTGGTCGGCTCTCTGCAGGGTGGTACCCTGTCATCCCTGATGCCACTTGGACATCATGGCATTGCCAACCTGGCACCCTGGCAGTGCTGCCCGGACACCTTGCTAATGGTTCCCCGATCTCTTCCTGCACTGGCAATCTGAGCTTGTTAGTGCAGGAAATGAACCTAAGTGTGGCCTCGTTAGGGCGTTCCTCACCCCATTTAATAACGGGATCGTTCTCGGCGCTGCAAGCTGCGGGAAGCACCCGGCTAAACGCAGCCAAAACAGGACTTTGTTTTATTTCCATTAAATTGCGCCCTACTTTTTATTTTGAAGATGCAATCTCTTGAATTAAGAGTTTGATTGTATTTTCACTGAATGATAGATAATTGATAGATTGATATGCCTAGCTTGGACCTAGAAAGAAAGTATTTCTATCCCCCAGGACCTGTGTATTAGACTCGATCGATGAGATGAGCATTTAAGATGTCGAAGATTTTCCAAACATAATACTTCCCTGCATCAATTAGCTGTCTGAACTGTGTAGTTTATTTTTGCAAAAATCTAGCAGAGGCCAAGGCTGAAAAGAGGATGAGAAAAGAAACAATATTTTAATAAGCGAAGTTTAGCTAATGCTCCGGTTGTGTTTTGAATGGGTACTGATTGTTATTGATGAAGGAAAGTCTTAGGGAGTTTGACGGATGAAAGTTCAAGGGAGGAAAGAAACAACTTTCCGTATCCTTTTGTTCAAGCAGGCTGACATTGACAAATAGTATATCTTTAAATACTGTTTACAGCGGCTTGTCATTTAAATAATTGTTTCTGAAGCAAAGAAAACATAGATCATAGAATTTACAGTGCAGAAGGAGGCCATTCGGCCCATCGAGTCTGCACCAGCTCCTGGAAAGAGCACCCTACTCAAGGTTAACACCTCCACCCTATCCCCATAATCCAGTAACCCCACCCAACACTAAGGGCAATTTTGGACACTAAGGGCAATTTATCATGGCAATCCACCTAACCTGCACATCTTTGGACTGTGGGAGGAAAACGGAGCACCCGGAGGAAACCCACGCACACACGGGGAGGATGTGCAGACTCCACACAGACAGTGACCCAGCCGGGAATCGAACCTGGGACCCTGGAGCTGTGAAGCGATTGTGCTATCCACAATGCTACCGTGCTGCCGGGATATAAACATGGCCGGGATCCTCCCCTACCCGGCGCGGCGGGGAGGTCCCAGCGTGATGGAGTGGCGTGAACCATGCCGGTGTTGGGCCGCCCCAAAGGTGCGGATGTCTCCGCACCTTTAAGGGTCAAGCCCACACGGGGTGGTTGGCGCTCCGCCGGCTGGCGAGAACGGCCTTTGGCGCCACGCCAGCCGGGGCCGAAAGGACTTCGCCGGCTGGCGTAAGTCCACGCATGCGCCGGAGCACAGCGGCTGCTGATGTCATCCCCGCGTATGTGCAGGGTAGGGGGTCACATCCGCCTCCGCCATGGTGAAGACCATGCCGAAGAAGGAAGGAAAATAGTGCCTCCATGGCACAGGCCCGCCCGCCGATCGGTGGGCCCAGATCGCAGGCCAGGCCACCGTGGGGGCATCCCCCGGGGTCAGATCGCCCCGCGCCCCCCCCCCAGGACCCCAGAGCCCGCCCGCGCCGCCAGTCCCACCGGTCAGGTAGGTGTTTTGATTCCCGCCGGCGGGAGAGGCTTGACAGCGGCGGGACTTCGGCCCATCGCGGGCTGGAGAATCGCCGGGGGTGGGGTCCGCCAACCGGCGCGGCGTGATTCCCGCCCCCACTGAATCTCTGGTGGCGGAGAATTCGGGACACAGTGGGGGCGGGATTTACGTCCCATATCTGAGCCTTAGAGCTTTAAATTACTTGCCTATGGCTTTGGTGAGAGTTTGCACTGTGCTTCCCATTGCCAGTTGTGACCAAGTAAAATAAAGCATTTAAAGCCAGCTCTGTATAAGGACCCAATTTTCCAAAATTTGACCAAAGATTTTCAGCTTGCTGCCAAAAGTGGCGACAGTCCGCCCTTAAACTAACCTCACATATGTCAGCGTGTTCCAAATGGAAATTGTGCTCGCCGTTTTCAGATGTTTCAACCGCGCGATAAGACATTATATAAATATAGATCTTCCTTTTAGCCATTATTTGTTGTCAATAAGATTGGTAATCATTGGTAAATTGAGAGAAATAGAGGGAATTGTGTGACTTTAGTTTTTAAAGGTTTAACCTGGTGTTGTAAGACTTCTTACTGTGCCCACCCCAGTCCAACGCCGGCATCTCCACATCATGGCTACCATTCACTCAGAAAAACATGCCTTTGGTTATTTTTTGTACATTATAACAATAATTATATTAGTATTATTTTTTAACTTTGCTGACTCAAACCAGGGAGTACGTCTGAAGCCTTCAGAGTGAAATGCAAACGTTATTTTGTTCATTCCTGTGATGTAAGCGTCGCTGGCAAGGTCTGCATTTACTGACCATCCTTAATTGCCATCGGGAAGATGGTGGTGAGCCTCTTCTTGAACCGCTGCAGTCCATGTGATGTATATACCCATTGCACTGTTAAGGAGGAAGGTCCAGGAAGGTCCAGAGCAGAGGAGACTTGAAGGGCCGAGTGGCCTACTTCTGCTCCTACAGACCTATGGGGTGAGATTCTCTAATAATGGGGCTATGTCCCCACGCCGGCATGATAACCAGCGCCAACGACTCCGGTGTCAACGGCCCCTGAAAGTGAGGACTTCTCCCCTTTCTAGGGGGCTACGTAGACACCAGAGTGGTCCCCGCAGCTCCAGCTGGCACCGAACTGCCGTGCGAGTCTGTGCATGCACGGATCGGCTGGTGTATTTCCGCACATGCGCGGCGGTTCCCTTCTCCGCACCAGCCCCTGGGTAATATGGCGGCGCCCTACAGGGGTCCGGCATGGAGTAAAGTAGGCCCCCTCGGAACCAGCCCGTCCGCCGATCGGTAGGCCCCGATCATGGGCCAGGCCACTGTGGGGGGCCCCCCCGCCACCCTCCAGGTCGGCCCCCGCACACTCACCTTCCAGGTCCCGCCGTGTGGGAGGTGAGTAATCCACACTGGCGGGACCCGGTGAAACTCGTCGGACACTCGGCCCATCGGGGTCTGGAGAATCGCCGGGGGGGGCCACTGTCAATGGCCGCCGACTGGCGTGGCAGCGATCCCGCAGGCGTCTGAAAAACAGTGCCAGAGAATGGGGAAGCCACATCAGGGCAGCGTGACTACTATTCATGATATAGTTAAGCTTAGGTACAGTTGTAGCCTCTAGTGTGTCATGGTTCATTTATTCTTTACCTTTAGTAAGTTCGGTACATTAAAGCTAAAAGAAAAATGTAAAATGGTTAAAAACCTAATCTTGGTGATTAAATTCATCCTTCTCAGGAGGGAGCTGACCTCTGTATCCTCAGAGTGACTAAATTGTAAATCTGTTTATTAAGTAGAAGATTTGTGAAATTGTTAAATGTACAGCATCAGGAAATGTTTCATTTTGATTTTGATCAGCTGAACCATTTGAGTGCTTTGCAATCTCTCCCAGGTGTTCACTAAACTCCATATAATAATTTCCAGATAACCGGTGTTTGCAATCCACAGCACTGTTTTGGCTAAGGTAATGCTAATTGTACCATTTGCGAGAGCTCCCTAGATTGTTAATTACTCTCCTAATTGCTGCCTTTGTGACTATTTTTGTATTTCCAGGGGATAATTAAATATTTTTTTCTCAAAGATACGCCTGCATCACTCCTTCAAAGCTGGGGTAAAACGAAGTTTACAGATCAATATTTATTTATTTCCGATGCAACGTTGACTAGTTTGAATGGTACTTAATAAGTACTGCAGTAAACTGAAGAACTTGTAATCAGTCCATCACCAAGTCTGCTCTTCATGCTTCACTGCATAGACTGTCGGAATCACTCTCCAGGAGCTCAGAGAACAGCCCTGATTTCCATATCATTTTCATTTTCTTTTCCATTATGTGGGCTGAAGTTGGCATGAGCTTATATTAAATGAGCTGCATCATTGCTAGTTTTCTACTTATCTGTGTTGATAAAAATGTCAGAAAACCACATTATATAATTGGAACTGACAGTTTATCTTAAAATAATTGAGCTGTTGTGTTCTCGTCAGTTAATGGATGCTATTAAATTTTTATTTTATAATTTAATGAGAAGGACAATTAGAATATGCTGCCATGCTTTTTTTTTGTTTTTTGATCACCTGAACATTTGTATTCTACCTTTTTAAGGCAAATATCGGGGCGAGGTTTCCTCATATCTGAGCAAATTATTCAAACATTGATTCATAATTGAAGTAAATGCACAGATGAAAGAATTTTTTTAACCTCACCTGACACATGGGTCACTGTCGTGGTCACTTGATCCAATGCAGATTGTAACACAATGGGCATATAGATGAGCTGTTTGAGTGATTGCTGATTGCTTTCATACTGTTGGAAATTTGCTCTACAAGACATTCCTGGTGTCTGGTTGAAAATAATTCAAGTTCATTGGCATGATCTTGATGCAGTCTCTTCAGCAATAGCCTAGTCTGATTGGGAAGAGCAGTTTGACATGCTGTCTTTGAAATGAGAATTTTCCAATATTGAATTGCACTGTTGGAGAGGAGTTCAATTGCATTTTATTAGAGGAAGTAAATATGTTGATTTTCTATTCAATCTGGATGGGGCGGGGGGGGAAGGAAATCACCGAAACAATAGAATAATATTGCGCAACAGCCATACATTGGGATGCTATGGCTGCATTGCTCAATGGAAGATCAATGCACTGCTTTACGGTGGTGCTGTTAATGTTGGGAGACATTATGGGCTGCATTTGCCGCTGGCGGGAATTTCCGTTGTGCCTGCAGCGCACCCATACCCCGGGTTTCCCAGCGGTATGGGGTGGCCGCAATGGGCAATCCCATTGGCAGGTGGCAGGAACGGAGAATCCCGTTGCCGGCGAGGGCGCACCATCCAGGAAAATGCGGCTGGCGGGCCGGACAATCCCACCCTACATTAAAAAAAAATTTCACACCATTGCCACAGAGGAATTGTCAATCTTAGATTCACTACTCTGGGGTGACATGTGGCCCGTTCTCCATAATTCTTAGATAATGGCTCAGAATGACATCACTAGAGGCCTGGGAACACAGTTGTTGATTGTATACCGGAGGAGACCAGAGAACTGAGGAGCAAAT
The DNA here is from genome assembly GCF_902713615.1 of Scyliorhinus canicula. Taxonomy (NCBI): domain Eukaryota; kingdom Metazoa; phylum Chordata; class Chondrichthyes; order Carcharhiniformes; family Scyliorhinidae; genus Scyliorhinus; species Scyliorhinus canicula. The sequence continues at coordinate 26,195,593 of NC_052156.1, forward strand.
AGATTTCAGCGCCTCCCAAGAATTACAATTAAACAGGTATTGATGCCATTTTGTTGGAATGCTTCAGAATATTTGAGTATTTTGGATGAATTAGCATACATAAGAACAGGAGTAGGCCATTCAGCCCCTCAAGCCTGTTTTACTACTCAATTGGTTAATGGCTGATCTGACCTTCCACTCTATTTCGCTTCCTTTACTTCAAATCGTTTGATGCCTTTTACTTAATAAAAATCTATCATTCTGAGCACCAAGAAGGAGAGGGCACAGATTTAAGTGATCTGCAAAAGTAGCAAACGGGACGTGTGAACAAACTTTTCACACAAATGGTTTGGGTCTGGAATGCGCTGCCTGGAGGAGTGGCGGAGGTAGTTAAATAGAGGCATTCCAGTGTGCAGCATATGATTATTTCAATAGAAACTGTTATGGGCCAGGGTTTAGAGAACCCCAAAGTGTATCATGGAGTTCACCTGACCCACAACTTTTAATAGATTGTGGTATGGGGAGCACTTGGCCACTCTACAGGTGTGGTAGAGCAGAAATGGAAAAGTATTTTTTAAAGCAAAACAATGTTTATTCTATGAACTCAAGTTAACCTTTTTAAAACATACAGTGAACATCTTAGCAACCATTAATTCAAATACAACCCCCAAAGAATACAGCACTAAGTAATCCTTAAGCTGTCCTTTTAACGTCCATAAGATTGAAAGAACCCATTAAACAGACGCACATCAGGTTAAAGTCACTACTGAGAGGAGTTATTAGTTTTAAATCACCAAATGATCGATTTATAATCTTTAGATTACAGAGAGAGAGACTCATACACCTTCTGGCTGTGACTGCAGCTATCCAGCTCTGAAAACAAAACTAAACACACACCCTGCAGCAAACAGTCTAAAACGAAAGTAAAAAGCTGACAGACACCCAAGCTCCACCCACACTCTGACATCACTGATAAACGCCCATTTCTTAAAGGTACATTTCTTAAACACCCATTTCTTAAAGGTACTCTCACATGACAAAACAATATGCAGGGGTGCGGTGGAAATGCTGGGGAATGGCACTCGTTTGCAGAGGCAGTGCCAATGAGATGAGCAAATGGCCTCCTTCTGCACCGTAATAATTCTGTGATTCTGTGATTTTCAAGCCTTGCTATCATCCTGGCAAATTTGCACTGTGTCCCTTTAAAAGCAAACATATCTTTCCTTGGTTCGGTGCCCAGTAATTGAATGTGATACTCGAGATGTGGTCTAAACAAAAATAAGTACAACTGGGCGGGATTCTCTAATAATGGGGATATGTCCCCACGCCGGTGTGAAAAGCGGCGCAAACCACTCCGGCGTCAACGGTCCCCGAAAGTGAGAACTTCTCCCCGTCCTAGGGGGCTAGGTTGGTACTGGAGTGGTCCACACAGCTCCAGCCGGCGCGGAATGGCCGGCGCGAGTTCGCGCATGCGCGGAATGGCTGCCGTATTTCCATGCATGCGCGCTATGGCCAGTGTATTTCTGCGCATGTGCGGGGGTTCCTTTCTCCGCGCCAGCCCCCGGGAAATATGGCAGAGCCCTACAGAGACCCGGCGCGGAGTAAAATAGGCCCCCACGGAATCAGCCCGCCTGCCGATCGGTAGGCCACGATCGCGGGCCAGGGCACCATGGGGCACCCCCCACGGGGGTCAGATCCCTCCCCCCCCCCCTCCAGGATGGCACCTCGCCTTCCAGGTCCAGCCGTGTGGGACCTGAGTAATCCACGCCGGCGTGACTCGTCCAGACTCATAGGCCACTTGGCCCATCGGGGCCTAGAGAATCGGTGGGGGGGGGGGAGGTCGGAGAATCCCGGCTGAAGAATCACTTCCCAGTTTTGATTTCCAAATGTTTTTAAAGCATAGATCGTTATTCCATTAGCCTTTTTGATTATATATTCGTACCAGTGTACTAATTTTTAGTGATCTTTGTGTGAGGACAACCAAATCCCTTTGACCCTCATATTCTCACACCATTAGAAAAGTATTTTGATCATCTTCCTCATGTCCGAAGTGAAGACCCCACGGTTCCCCACATTGAACTCGGTCTGTCGTAGTTTTTGCAACTCTTAATGCGGTCTTTGGCCCTATTCCCATCCACACAACGTACCTCGTAACTTAAGGTACTATTTATTCCTTTTCCAAGTCATTAACACATGGAGTGAAAACCTGAGGCCACAGAATCAATTTTTGAGGAACACTGCTTGTCACATTCTGCCAATCAGAGTTTGAACTCTTTGTCTGGCTTACTCTTAGTCTGGGACCTTCGAACTAATTACTGACCCACGTCATAAGGTTATCTCTAACTTCATATACTTGCATTTAGGCTAATGATCTCTTGTGCAAAACATTGTCCAATATATTTGGAAAGTTCATTACAGACACCTCCCTATCCACCAGGCCAGTGACATCCTGAAAATAACCAACTAGATTAGACAAATGCGACCTAGGCTTTGCATATATATCTGATAGGCTATTTATTTTTTAAAAAACGCTTTGATGGGGTGTACGGTAACAATAGCTCAATTCTCACTTTTTACAATTAACTTACTATGAAATGGTTTGCTACAATATAATGAATGATCTCAATTTTTGATTCAAAATCTGGTTGCCAAGATCAGAATCTGAATCACTGGTGCCAACATAGCAGAAAGGCCCAGAACATGAACCAGCTGACCAAATAATAACGTTTATCTAGTTTTGAAATTCAAAGAGAAGTGAAAGAGTTAAAATAGTGAGGCTATTAGATTGTACTGATGCTAAATTGGACACATTTGTATCAGTCTTGCCCGTGGAAACTAATGCCAGCATTTCCCGTAGATCTCAAATAAAAACCTACTTAAAACAAGAGCCAATTCTGTACAGCCAAAGGCGGTAATCACAAGAGGGCTGCTGTCATCTGGCATGACATCCCAGTGTCAGAGTTTCTTCCTCATCCATTGTTACGTGGAACATGGGTCTCCCCATTGGGAAAGCCATTCCTGTGGGTTAAGTTTTCTGCATCCAGGAGGAAAGGGCCTCTATCATGTCCCAGCAGTACCCACCGCAGTGGCACCTCCTGAGTGGGGGGTCTGGAGTTCAAGCTGGCATAGCACAGATCGCAATATGAAAATTCTATAAAACTCGTTGCCATACCTAAGAAATCTCAGGAATGTTGCCAACAGTTGACATTGGGCTGTGCTCCAGCGAACTCTTTGGCTGTAGATGTACGGCAACGCATTATTCACATAAATCCACAAAACCAGTATGAACCTGTCTTTTACATGGGAATGGAACTATGGAAATGAAGTAGAGAGTTTCATGGGACCTTTCATTGGAGTTTCCTGGAATTGGAGTAAATAGTCGGGGAGATTCGGCCATACCGATATATGTCAGTTATTTGCAAATTTCTGAGGATAGAAACAGTGGAGCTTTTAGACCGCAGTCAGGCTGAACTTTTTCAGGCCATTCTGAGCCAACGTGAATTCCACAGAATTCATTGCTAGAAGTCATATTCCTCATTCCATCAAAGTTGGTGTTTTATTTCAGGCTAAATATAACTCCTTTGGGGAGTAGATGGCATATTGGATCACAAAATGCTTCTGTGTTTTATGGGATCATGCTGTGAACCAGCCTAAATTTCTTCCTTTTATTGGTTGTAAGAGCTGTGCTTCAAAAAGAAGTTGATGTTTTCCAGTTCAGGTCCTAGTAATCATTGGCCAAAGACGCAGACATATATTTTGCCCAGAATAAAGAAAAAACATGAAATATAAATATTAAACAGTGTCCCTTTGCGCCTGTATAATTACGCCATACACAAGTTTCCATGAAGTAAACCCTTGACCACCTGGTGACTTCCTTCACTTTAAGCAAGGCTGACAGGCCCAGTCCCCTGCAAGTTAAAACACACTAAGTTTTATGCCCTAGAGTTACTGTCATTACAGAGCACTGATAAATCATTAACACGTAAAATATGTCAGTTGTCTTTGCCACCACCCTCCCACCAATCCATAACACAGGGGCTGGGAAAGGCACCCACTAGCCCATTAACCCTTAGGTCAATTGAGGCACTTGAGTGGCCCATTATTATCTACTTAAGGCCCTCGATTTGCCCCCACTGTCATCATGCACTGGGCAGCGGAAGATGGGTGAGAGTGAGAAGGTATTTTTCTTTTGCCGGAGTGTAGGATTTTCTTCGCCTGAAGGGTAGAAGTCCCATTCTCTGCTGGTTAAGGCTTGCCTCTAGTGTGTTATTGCTGTGGGCAGCCTTATTTAAAGTATGTCAATTTGAGAACGACATTTCTTCTGGGGTTGAGGGGTCTGGGAAGCAAGCAGTTTGTCACCACCCTCCCACTGTAAAATGCGGAGTTGATTATCAAAGGAAATTAAATTCAGTGGTTTATTTACTAAACATAGTGGGCAAAATTCTGCGCCTTGCGATGCCGCAAACTTGAACTGCGACCGGGCGGAGAATCGGGCTCCAGCCAAACTTGAGTTGACCACCCGTCGCCAATCCGGACACCATACTTGGGTCCCTCGTTGCTGACAATAGCGAGGTTTGCTTCCACGGCGACGTGTAAAGCCGGCATTTTCATGCATTTAATTCTGATCAGAACAAAGAACAATACAGCACAGGAACAGGCCCTTCGGTCCTCCAAGCCTGTACCGGTCATGATACCAACCTTTGCCAAAACCCTCACCAATTCCTTGTGCCGTATCCCTCTATACCCATCCTATCCTTGTGTTTGTCAAGATGCCTTTTGAATGCCGTTAATGTATCTGCTTCCACAAACCCCCCTGGCGATGCGTTCCAGGCACTCACCACCCTCTGTGTAAAAAACCCTGCCTCGCACATCTCCTCTAAACTTTCCCCCACGGACCTTAAACCTATGCCCCCTGGTGACGGACCCCTTCACCCTGGGAAAGAGTGCCTGCCCATCCACTCTATCCATGCCCCTCATAATCTTGTAGACCTCTATCAGGTCACCCCTCAACCTCCGTCTTTCTAATGAAAACAGTCCGAGTCTATTCAGATTGGACAGGGAATGCTCTGTTTTTACTTTCTGGTTTGCTGTCTGTGAGGATACTAGAAAGTCATTAGCTGCTTAGCCTGCTTGAAGACGACATTGTTGCTGGATATCTGAAGATTCCCCCAGATATAAACTAGGACAGGAAATCTGGTGTCACAGAGATCACTTCTTTATGGGCAGCTATCTTAGAGGTGAGCAGTAAGCCCTGATGCTAATTCGCTAACATCAAAATCCAGCCCAATAGGTTTGGTCAAGTATAACCTTCTTGTAATCCAGGCTAACTACTCTTTATTATATTTTCAGTTTCTAGATGTTTTTTGATTATACCTTTGAGGATTCCATCCTGTTTACTGTCACCAACATTAAACCAATTGGTCTATGGTTCCCTGGATGTGTTCTGTCTTCCTTTTTACATGCTGGAATCACATTGGTTGTTTGCCAGTCGCCTGGCACTATTTATTTCTCTAATTAATTTTTGTAAAACATGGAAGGTAAAATATTGATGTTTGTAACTTTTTGGGGAACACTTTCCTCTTTATGTAATGAGCCATGATCTGGATTGTGTGCTTTGATTTTGTAGCCGTGGTCAGAGAAACATTCAAATTATTATTACTGTGACCATTTGCCCATTGACTACAAAAACCTATGGCGACACTTCCGTACACTACTGAAGGAGTACTGCATGGCTGGAGATGCTGTTTTCGGGGAGGACATTAAACCAAGGACGTGACTGCCCTCTGGTGGACGGAGAAGATCCACGGCAGTATTTCAAAGAAGAGTAGGGAAGTTTATCCCTTGTATCCTGGTCGATATTTATTCTTCAATCACATAAAACAGCAGATAATCTGGTCATCGTCACATTCTGTTTGTACAGGTTTCCTGCATTATAACAAAAGTGCTCCATTGACTGCACAGTGGTTTAGAATGTCCTGAGGTTGTGAAAGATGCTGTCAAAATCAAACTTTTCTATTCTATTTAATATTGAAGCTAAGCCCAGGAAGCTATCTTTGTAGCCGAATAAAAGTAACTATTTTAAGATTGCAATTATTGACAACAGTTGGACATTTTAGCCTCAAAATGATATGCTAGATAGTTCTACGCCAGCAACAGGATTAGACATGGCATGTTTCATGGGCATCCTACAAACAGTATCCCAGCATGTTTAAGGCATCCTTCAAACAGTATCCCATTATAAACTTGTTTTCCTTGGAGCAGAGGAGACTGAGGGGGACATGATTGAGGTGTATAAAATGATGAGGGGCATAGATAGAGTAGACAGGAAGAAATTTTGCCTCTTGGTGGAGGGATCAATGACCTGGAGGCATAGATTTAAGGTTAGGGGCAGGAGGTTTAGAGAGGATGTGAGTAAAACCATTTTCATCCAGAGGGTGGTGGGAGTCTAGAACACGCTGCCTATAAGGGTGGTAGAGGCAGAGACCCTCATAACATTTCAGAAGTATTTAGATGCGCACTTGCGATGCCAAGGCAAGGGGCCAAGTTCTGGAAAATGTGATTAGAGCACTTAGGTGGTTGTTTTTGACTGGCAAAGATGCGATCGGCTGAAAGGCCTTTTCTTTGCTGTAGACATCTATCGCTTTACAAGTTCTTCATGCGACAATGAATTTTTTAGCAATGCCTCTAACTTTCATGCCTGCAATATTTTCAGTATCAAAAGGATATATTCTGTATTGATTCACTTTTAATCTTTTGCTGTTTCTGGGCTACAAGGATTGATTCATAAGGACCATTTTCAAAGTGACACTTATACCAATAACAATGTGATACACTTGCAATCCTCTTTGGGTTACTTTGTGGAATGCTTTAAAATGTGTTTTTGTTGCCTTTAGCTGCATAGGTGACTGTAAATGAAATACGTTTAGGTTCAAATAAAAGGTTCATGAAATAGAAACATGATTCATAAAGGAATCACTATGTTCTTGATGCTATAATAAATATATTTGGTTCGATGAGGTGATGAACCAGAAATGTTGTTAAAGTTTAGCAACAGAGATAAATTGGAATTGAAACCAGATACTTAATTTCACAGTTTGGAACATTTTAGTGTAAAATTGTATTTGAAGCTTTTCGGTGTTACTACGATGAAACTAACTGTAACTTAGGCTGCACGGTGGGGCAGTAGTTAGCACTGCTGCCTCATGGCGCTGAGGATCCAGGTTCAATCCCTCCCCTGGATCACTGTTCGTGTGGAGTTTGCACATTCTCCCCGTGTCTGTGTGGGTCTCAGCGCCACAACCCAAAGACGTGCCGGATAGGTAGATTGGCCACACTAAATTGCCCCTTAATGTGAAAAAAGAATTGGGTTCTCTAAATTTAGTTTTTAAAAAATTAATTTTAATACCTTTTTAAGAAGAAACTAAATGTAACTAAAGTATTTGACTATAAATAGTAACAGTGGGATTCTCCGCCGGCGGGATTCTCCATTGCACTGGTAGCGCACCCACACCCGTGGGTTTCCCGGCAGTATGGGGTGGCCACAATGGGGTGGCCACCACTGGCGAGAGCACGCTGCCCACGTGGCTGGCAGAGCGGAGAATCTCACCCTATGTTTTTGAGTATAAGCAACATGAGTGTTGCAATATATTTATTTTGGTAGATAGCATGCATATTATGTAACGTTCCATCAGTTGACTAGAAATCACCAATAATGCTTCAACCAACCAAATTGCCAAGGTCTACAATTTACATATTGAGTCAATTTGTTGTTTCTTCTAAACTATCTGCTGATTGCTGTTTGGTTCAGAACCACTGGTTATCCTGGAAACCAGGCATTGTCAAACTTAGGGACGCGACCCGCGGGCGGGTGTCGGGAGGGTCGCGGAGCCGTCCGTCGCGGCGCTCCCGATCACGCAAATCCACACGCAACAGCCGCAGCAGCTGGCTTTCAATAATGCCGGCTGCAAGCGGCCTTCAAAATGACCAGGAACAGATAAAGAAAATTCGGCCGCACTGCGCATGCGTGCCCGATCATCGGTGCACATGCACAAAACTATGCGCATGCTCAAAACTATGTGCATGCTCACTGATGATCAGGCACACATGCGCAGTGCAGCCGCACTTTATTTTATATGGTCGTAGCCTTTTCCTTTCAAGTTTGGGGGGCCAAAGGGACTAAAGGAACATAGGGACCATTGGGGCCAAAGGGACCCAAAACCATTGCCTCCATTTTTGTCAGCAACAAACAAGGTAAGAGAAAATGGTGGGTCACGCAGGTCGGCCAGCGTGGGCCGCAAAGGTCGGCCGGCGTGGGTCGCGAAGGTTGGCCGGTTCGTAAAAATGGGTCGCTGGAAAAAAAGTTTTTAAAACACTGCTGTAAACCACCAGCCAAATTCTAATCACTGTGTTGCAGACGTATGCTTCCATACATCATCTGCATGACCTTCCAGTTGTTTAAAGCAATGACACATTGACTAAAACCAGGCTGTTGGCCTTGTTAATTGGGCAAAATCTATTTTTCTACAGCAATGGATTAAGTGGAGGATCTAGAAATGTTTGACTGGTTAACAGTTGCCATTAATTGCACATTGGCCCTAGAAGGTTTATTAATGCAGTGAATCAAATCAACATTTTATTACACAGATTAGGAACAAAAAGAATGAACATGGAGACTAATTGAAACAAGTAACTCAATTGGCTGAGGAACAGATATTGATGAATGGTGAAATTTCACAGTGTTAAAAGAAACCTAGCAAGCCAGCATGTTACTAAATGCTGAAGAGCAAATTGGAAAGCTAGGATACCTTGTGGCACAGTGGGTAGTGTCCCTGCCTCTGATCCAGAAGCTCTGGGTTCAAGTCCCACCCTAGGAATTGATGACCAGTGTTCTTAATGTGGCCAAATTGGTTCAGTATCAACCTTCCAACATACCCCAATGTCAGGTGGTGGGTGGGGGAAGGAACTCCTGGTCAGCCAGGCTTGATGCGGAGTGGTGCCCCTCAAACCATAAGTCTCTGGTGACAGCCTAGCAATCCGTTCCAGGTAAAACTCGCTGTTGGATCAGATGAAAACCTCCCAAGTGCGCACACTAGGTGTGGGAACAGAAACAGCAATAAACAAAGTAGAACACTGCCCCAGCCAGTAACAGTTAGAACAAATATCACAACATTTATTTTTGCAAGAGAGAAGATTTTTATTATTTATAGCGCAAATGCATCCTTCTGTTCAGAAGGTGAGATGATATTAATCGACAAGTGAGGAAGTTTGGGCCATTCTACTTCACCCATCTAGAAAGTGAACTCCCCCCCCACCCACCCACCCACTCCGCTTCCTTATATCAAAATCCATTTTTCTACCTCGCTCTCCAAGAAGAATAACTTTCTTATATCACTTCTAAATCTGATTTTTATTAGCTTAAGCTGGCCCCTACTTCCTTCTTTATCTAGATTTACCTATTACATATTGTTTAGAATTTTATTTCCCTCAATAAAATCACCTACTTAGTTGCATACTTTCAAGGCAGAAAATTGCTTTCTTTCCTGGTAACTCAGCACTTCAACTCAGATAATCAGTCTACTTCTTTTCTGTACTGTCTTCAGGGTGCGAATATTTCCCCAATGTTTCAGGTGATCAGAACAGTACTCAATGTGTTCGGATCAAAATAATCTACAGTTTGCGCATGACGTCCTCTGACCTGCTATTGATAACAATCTAAAATTTTATATGGTTTGGCATCCTGTTTGCTTTATTAATTGCTGTTCTGCATTTGTTGAACAAATTGAACAGTGAATCTAATAGGACTCTCGGGGCCACTGTTTACTCTGATTGGCAGGTTAACAGTGGGCTTGGATTTCCGGGACAACCGTATGGCCCTATCACTAACCCACTTAGGTTTCCTGGACTGGCACTTATTATTTATGTATGACACAATGGCATCAGTTAAACCACTACTTATTGTTTTACCCGCACTAGGAGGCTAATTCAGTGCTGTTGCATATTAAAATGCTCCCTCTGAATAAAGCTCTTGGTCTGTTTCCTGGGGGTCATGGCACCTCAAATGCATATCCAAGTGTTTTTTAAATGCGACGAGGGTTTCTGCCTCTAGCAGATGAGTTTCAGACCTCGCATTGGGGGAAGAGGGTTACTCCACAGTTCCCCTCTAATTCATCTACCGATTATTTTAACTCTATATCCCTTGGTTATTTACTTCTCTGCTAATGGAAATAGCATCTTCCCATCCGGTCTATATAGGCCCCACATAACTTTATAGATCTCAGTTAAATCTCCCCTCAACCTCCTCTGCTCCAATGAAAACAACCCCAGAATATCCAGTCTTACCTCATAGCTAAAACTCTCCATTTCTGGAAACATTCTCATCCATTTCCCCTCTACCCACTTTAGTGTGATCACATTCTTCCTTCAATGTGGTGGCCAGAACTGTGTGCAGTGCTCGAACTGTGAACCAACTCTTATCTTGTACAGTTCTAACATAAACTCCCTGTTCTTATACTCTAGGCCTTGGCCAACAAAGGAAAGCCTTCTTGACCATCTTACCTTCCTATCATGCTACCTTCCGCGGTCTCTAGCTGTACAGTCCAAGATTCACGGAATCAGATTATTTATGGTGTATTCCCCCACCAAACACATTACCTCACGCTTTCCTGGACTTTGTGCAGTCTGCAGCTTTCTTCCTCACTGTCAAATACGTGGGCAATTTTTGTATCATCTGCAAACGTCTCAACCATGCCTCCGACATTTAAGTCTAAATCATTGATATATACCATAATCAGCAAGGGACCCAGTTCTAAGCCCTGCAGAATCCAATAAAAACAGCCTTCCAGTCATGAAAATATCCATTGGCCATGGGTGGGACCTTCCGGTCCTGCCTGGGGACCAAAAGTTTCTGCCCGAGGTCAATGGACCTTTGAATGCTTCATTAAATTATCCATCTTTCCCACGACGAATCCCATGGTGGATGGGTGGGATCAGAAAATTTACCCCTATGTTCATTATTTGGATAAGGATTTGATTTATTGTCAGGTGTACTGAGGTACAGTGAAAAGTATTGTTCTGCGTACAGTCCAGACAGATTGCATAATACATGAAAAACATAGGACCTACGATAAATAAGAGATGTAGGAAGAGGATCTGTGGGAGAGAGCTCGCAGAGTCACCACACTCTGGCGCCATCTTGAACATTTCGCCATTCAGACCGCCTCTGGACACATCGTTTGTTACTTGCCCCATTTCAACTCGATTTGGCTCACCCACCCCCGTCATTTAATATCTCCTATTTCTGCCCTATCACAGATCTTCCCTTGTTCATCTTGCACCCTCCATGTGATATGCTGAAAACCTATTAAACATATCTAACTTTTCCCAGTTCTGATGTCAGTTCATCAACCTGAAACATTAACTGTTTCCCATTAGAGATACTGCCAGATGTGCTTATCACTGAGCCAATTTTGCATCCAACTTGCCACTTTCTCTTGGATTCCATGAGTTTCTGATGTACTTCCTATTCGCCTATGTAATCTAATCTTTATTATTGTCACAAGTAGGCTTACATTAACACTGTAATGAAATTACTGGGAAATGCCCCTACTCGCCACATTCCGGCGCCTGTTTCGGTACACAGAGGGAGAATTCAGAATGTCCAAATTACCTAACAGCACGATGACACCTTGTCAAAAGCCTTGCTAAAGTCTTGTAGGAGAAATCAAATGTACTACCGTAATTGGCCCTCCTTATTGCTTCCTCAAAAAAAATTAAATCAAGTTTGTTTGGCATAGCCTTTCCTGCAACAAAACCATGCTCACTGTCTTTGATATAATGCATGCCTCTCCAAATCACAATTTACATTGTGTCCCAGACCAAGTTTAGAGTGACTGGCCTGTAATTATTGAGCAATCCCTCCCTCTCTTTTTATGCAATGTTTACAGTCCTCTCGTGCTGTCTGACATTGTTAATTCCATTCAAAATACTCCTTAATTCCAATACCCATTTACCTCTCTTTTGTGGAAACAGAAGTAAAAAGTATTTGTTAAGAACCACGCCCACATCTTCCTCCTCCACACAAGTGCTAACTTTTTGGTCTTTGGCTCTATTATCCTCTTGCTCTCTATGTATTTAGATAACTTCTTTGGTTTTCCTCGACTTTACTTGCCAATGTATTTTCAGGCTCTCTCTTTGCTTTCCTGGAGTTAGTTTTTAATTGCACCCCTGCCTCACTCTATACTCCTCTAGGCTTCCTGCAGAATTGAGCTCTTGGCATCCAACATGAGCTTTCTTTGCACCATTAATTCATCCATCTTTGCTACAGATGCGTCGTGCATTCAGATAAAGCACCTCCAATTTGAACTCTTTACTGCTCTGATCAGACACTGATGCACTATTCCTATCAATTCCTTCCTGTCGCACTGTTTATCCTCACCCCAAAAAAGCGACACTGTCACTTTGTACTTCACTGTACTTGTCCGCTTTAGAAATGTCTCCTCATGTGAACTTTCCCCCACCATCTCCCCTCCCCTAGCCTGCCTACTTGTTGTCTAAACCCTTTCCACAGCTGAATGATGTATTTTGCCAGCAATAAATATTACTGATCTGTTATGGGCAGCACGGTAGCACAAGTGGCTAGCACTGTGGCTTCACAGCGCCAGGGTCCCAGGTTCGATTCCCTGCTGGGTCATTGTCTGCACATTCTCCCCGTGTCTGCGTGGGTTTCCTCCGGGTGCTCCGGTTTCCTCCCACAGTCCAATGACGTGCAGGTTAGGTGGATTGGCCATGCTCAATTGCCCTTAGTATCCAAAAATGTTAGGAGGGGTTATTGGGTTATGGGGAGAGAGTGGAAGTGAGGGCTGAAGTGGGTCGGTGCAAACTCGATAGGCTGAATGGCCTCCTTCTGTACTGTATGTTCTATGTTATCTTTAGTGATTGAACACCGTTTAGCTGCAATTTAACTGGCTGCTTCTGGTTTCAATTTTAGTGGCGCCAACTGCTTCTGTGCACCGTAAATATTCATGTATTTTAAAAATCTATTTCCACAATCAAATTTAGTTTTTCATGTGGTGCATTCTTTTTGCAATATCTTTTTTTCCCTACTGCACAGCGCTGCCTGCAAAGCGAATCAGAGTGCACTGCTCAGCTGGAAGTCTACCTGATGGATGATCTCTCTGCCCCTGTTCCTGTTTCCTTTCTCCCTCTCCTCTGCCTTTTAGTCTCATCTCCAAATGATAAAGCTAAGTGCTATGTCATGACTGTAACTACTACTTGTACAGTTGCCTTCTGCTCCGTTCACTGACAGTTTAATTCAAACTCTAACTTTAAACAGTGCCGGCGGTTTGAGCACTTGCTAACTTTAGGGCTAGCTGTCACAGTAAATAAATGGAAGCTTCACTTAACCTCCCTCCTTCTCACTCACAGTTCTGTGTCTCACGCTCCCATCCCTGTCATGCAGTCTCTCTATGTCTCTTGCACACTGTCGGCCTGTCTTTCTGTGATTCCCTATTTTTCTCTGTCTGCATCTCGGTGTGTAAAGATATGCGCGGTAAAAGCTTCCTGTCAAAATGTAAAAGTTCGAAAGTTCACGCTTTATCCTGTTTTGGAGTACTGAGGAAAAACAGCTTATAATTACTGTTTTAGGCAGTCTTTCCCTTGGCTTTGAGTGCAGCATTGATTTCGCACAGTGAACCACATGGATGCATTCTTCACAATACTTATAAGGACTTAGACTGATGCATGCTGAGAGTTGTTGGCACAAGTTGCATGTGTAGCCATCAAATCTCATCAACTGGGCTTGGGGTTTGCAATCTCGAGGCTTCTCATGGAAGAAGATGCCTCCAAAGGGAAAAAATATTACTTGGCACGTTCTGAAAACAAAAAGTGCTGGTGTGTCATACAATTTGGTCATTTAGAAGTGTTTTATGCTTTAATTGTATTCCTTTTTTCCCGCTAATGAGAGTAGCATAAAGGAAATTCTTTTCCCAAAATACGAGGAGCAAATTGTTGGGCTTGCTATGTTTTCATGTATTTAGTTTTGGCACATTGGCTATTTTTGATTTATTGTTTGTTGTAATTCTTGCTTTCTACTTGCCGATTGATATTCCCTCCACCAATTGCTGTTCTGTGAATGTGAAATTTGACCAATTGGTCAATTGACCAATCAAACATTTGCCGATATAAAATACTGCCATTGTGTCATTTTAGGTTGTAATCAGCAGTATTTTATGGGATGTGGGCTTTGCTGGCTGGGTCCGGCCCGCGATGGGCCGAAGTCCCGCTGCTGTCATGCCGGGATTGCCGGCGGGAATCAAGCCACCTACCTTACCGGCGGGACCAGGCAGCATGGACGGGCTCCGGGGTCCTGGGGGGGTGGGGGGGGGGGGGCACGGGCGATCTGGCCCCGGGGGGCTGCCCCCACGGTGGCCTGGCCCACGATCGGGGCCCACCGATCGGCAGGCGGGCCTGTGCCGTGGGGGAACTCTCTTCCTTCCGCGTTTGCCATAGCCTTCACGATGGCGGACGCGGAAGTGACCCCCTCCCCTGCGCATGCACGGGGATGACGTCAGCAGCCGCTGACGCTCCGGCGCAAGCGCAGACTTCCGCCGGCGAAGTCCCTTCAGCCCCGGCTGGCGTGGCGCCAAAGGCATTTCCCACCGGCCAGCGGGGCGCCAACCACTTGGGCGCGGGTCTAGCCCCTCAAGGTTAGGGCTTGGCCCCTAAAGGTGCAGAGAAATCCGCACCTTTGGGGCGGCCCGACACCGGAGTGGTTCACACCACTCCATCACGCTGGGACCCCCCGCCCCGCCTGGTAGTGGATAATCCCGGCCCTTGTCCTTACAGATGTTAGTGGTTGTGGGTTTGGATGTTGCTGCCTAAGGAACCTTGGTAGGTTCCTGAAGTGCATCTTGTAGATGGAATTCACGGCTGACACTGTTCGTCGATGGCGGAGGGTTTGAATGTGTGGAAGAGGTAGCAATCTAGTGGGCTGCTTTGCCCTGGATTGTATCGAACCTCTTGGGCGGGATTCTCCAGTGTCTCCGATGCCGAAATTGCATTTGGCAATCGGCCGGAGAATCCACATTGGCGCCAAAATCGGGGGCAGTGCCGCTTTGGCGATGCTCTGCCCCCTCCAAAATGGCGTACTCTAGGTGTACCTGAGGCCCTCTCCCCAATGCTCTGCCTCCGATGGGTAAGTTCCGAAGGGCAGCACGGTAGCACAAGTAGATAGCACCGTGGCTTCACAGCGCCAGGGTCCCAGGTTCAATTCCCCGCTGGGTCACTGTCTGTGCGGAGTCTGCACACTCTCCCCGTGTCTTTGTGGGTTTCCTCCGGGTGCTCCGGTTTCCACCTACAGTCCAAAGGCATGCAGGCTAGATGGATTGGCCATGCTAAATTCCCCTTAGTGTCCAAAACAAAAGTTAGGAGGGGTTATGGGGTAGGGTGGAAGTGAGGGCTTAAGTGTGTCGGTGCAGACTTGATGGGCCGAATGGCATCCTTCTGCACTGTATGTTCTATGTTCAATGATCAGGGGCTGGGGGCACTGGTGGGGGGTGGTCCGAGGGTGGTGAGCTTCGCCAAAGGGGCTCAACGGCGCGGCCGCTGGAGGCTGCCGCTGTGCGCATACGCGTCCATGGACCCAGCAATTCTCCAGACATATCCGCAGCTATAGTCGGGTGCTCTACACTGCGTGCCTGCTATTTCCCCCACCAGACGGAGGTCGGTGGCCGTTTTGCGCCATTTTATCGGTCACAAAACACCACTGTTCCCACGCCGGCATCAGCGCTTAGTCTCAGAATCGGAGAATCCTTAAATGTTGTGGGAGATGCACTCATCCAGGAAAGCAGGGAATATTCCATCACACTCCTAACTTGTGCCTTGCAGATGGTGGACACGCTTCGGAGAGTCAGGAGGTGAGTTACTCTCCACAGGATTTCTAAATTTTGACTTGCTCTTGTCTCAAAAGTATTTATATGGCGAGCCCAGTTCAGGTTCTGGTCAATAGTGACCCCAGGATGTTGATATTGGGGGATTCAGCAATGGTAATGCCATTGAATATCAAGGGATGATGGTTACCTCCACTCTTGTTGGAGATGGTCAATACCTGGCACTTTTGTGGTTCAAATGGAACTTGTCACTTGTCAGCCAAGCCTGAATATTGTTCAGATCTTGCTGCATTTGGACATGGACTGCTTCAGAATCTGAGGAGCCCTAATTGGTGCTGAACATTGTGCAGTCATCTGAAAACATCCCCACTTCTGACCTTATGATGGAAGGAAGGTCATTGATGATCTAGCTGAAGATAATAATAATCTTAATTAGTGTCACAAGTAGGCTTACATGAACACTGCAATTAAGTTACTGTGAAAATCCCCTAGTCACCACACTCTGGCATCTATTCGGGTACACAGAAGAAAAATTCAGAGGGCGGGATACTCCGATTGCTGACTCTGAAATTGCTTTCAGCAATCGGCTGGAGAATCCCTTTTTACGCCTAAATCAGAGGCGGCTCCATTTTTCTAATGTTCCGCCCCCTCAAAATTGGCGTCCTCGAGAGCTAGACCGTCTGGCTGGCCTCAGGACGTCACCTGAGGCCCTACCCCAATGCTCCGCCCCCAATGGGCCGACTTCCCGACGGCATCAGTCTCGTGTCCTCTCAACTTTCATAAACCTGACGTGGCAGCTGCAGACTGTGACCAGTAACGCCACTGTCGGGGGGGCGGGGGCGGGGCGTTCCGCTGGTGGGGGTGGTCCGGGGGTGGTGAGGGGGGTTACGGGGGGGCAGTGTTTGGCTGGCCGGGTCCGCGTGAGGCCGGCACCATGTTTTATGGTGCGGCCGTCGCAGCTCGCCGCCGTGCGCATGCGCGGCCACGGACCCGTCCATTCTGCGTCCGCACTGGCAGGTAAAGCTGGGGGCGCGGCTGCTAGCCCCCCCCCCCCCCCCCCCCCCCCCCCCCCGCTGGATGGAGCATCGGTGCGGGGGCAGCACCAACATTTTGGTCATATGACCAGTTGCATCTACCAGACATAGCCGCAAAACCGGAGAATCCAGCCCAGAATGTCCAATTCACCTAACAAGCACGTCTTTTGGGACTTGTGAAAGGAAACCGGAGCAGCCGGAGGAAACTCACAGAAACGGGGAGAATGTGCAGACTCCGCACAGACAGTGACACAAGCAAGAATCAAACCCAAAACCCTGAAGCGGTGAAGCAACAGTGCTAACCACTGTGCACCTGTGCCGCCCTGGTTATAAACCTAGGGCGTGATTCTCCGCCGGCGTGATTCTCCGTTATGTCGGCACCCGGGTGTTTCCTGATGGAGTGGGGCTGCCCCACAATGGTAAACCCCATTGACCGGCCGGTGTCACGGAGAATCACGCCGGCGGGTCAGGGCTGAAAAATTACGTGGCGGGGGGGGGGGGGGGGGGAGAGAATCTTGCCCCAGATGCCTATAACCATAGAACATAGAACAGTACAGCACAGAACAGGCCCTTCGGCCCTCAATGTTGCGCCGAGCCATGATCACCCTACTCAAACCCACGTATCCACCCTATACGCGTAACCCAACAACCCCCCCTTAAGCACAATGCAGTGATGTGACCCTGTCAGCCTGTCTACAATTGAAGGAGATCACCAAATGAGAACTGTAACCACTATTTGCATAATTGACAAGTGTAGGAGCTTGATTTTGCAATGGTGGTGGTACTGGACTAGAATACTGGCTATTCGAGAAAGGAGGGAGACAAACAGCAGGGAATTATCGTCCAGTTAGCCTAACTATTGTTATAGGGAAACTGCTAGAATTCAGTATCCAGGGCGTTTAGAAAATTGTGAAGAATCAGGCAGAGCCAACATGGTTTTGTGAAAAGAAAATCGTGTTTGATAAATTTATTGGAGTTTTTTTTAAGCAAGCAAGGTGGATAAAGGAGAAGCTGTGGATGTGGTATGTTTGGATTTCCAAAAACGTATTGCAACAATGTGCCACATCAAAGGTTACTTAAAAACAAGAGCTAATGATGTAGGTGGTAATATATCAGCATGGACACATGGGGCAGGATTCTCTCAGCCCGGGGCCGGGCCAGAAAATCGGCACAACTGGCGCAAATCGCGCCACGCCACCCCGATGCCAGGACACAATTCTCCGCAGAGCGGAGTATCGGCGCCGGCCAGGGGCCGCTCTACGAGGCCCCCCCCCCCCCCAGCGATTCTCCGCCCTTGATGGGCCGAGCGGCCGTACCGAAATACCCGAGTCCTGCTGTCGCCGTTCTAACCTGCTCCTGGCCAGCAGGACCTCGGCATGGAAGGGTCCGGTGGCAGCCTCTGGGGGGGGGGTTCCAATCCGGGGGGGGCTTCCGCTGTGGCCTGGCCCGCGATCGGGGCCCACCGATCGGCGGCCGGCCTCTTGGGCTGGGGTCTCCTTTCTTCCGCGCCGGCTCCTGTAGCCCCACGCCATGTTGCGTCGGAGCCGGCGCGGGGAAGGGAGCCACTGCGCATGTGCGCGTTGGTGCCGTTGCCACTGCGCATGTGTGCGTTGGCGTCGGTGCCACTGCGCATGCGCAGATCCCGCGGCGCCCAGTTGACGGGATCAGCAGCTGGAGCGGCATGGCTCGCTCCAGTGCTGTGCTGGCCCCCTGTAGGAGCATGAATTGGTGATCCTGGGGCCATGTTGACACCGTTGGGAAACGCAATGGCGTTTACGATGGCGTCAACACTTAGCCTCAGGAGCAGAGAATCCGGCCCAGGATTTATTCATTGACAGAAAGCAGAGAATAGGGTAAAATGGGTCATTTCTGGGTAGGTAAGCGGCTACATTTAGAGTACTACAGGGAACACTGGGACCTCAGCTATTTACAATCTAAATCAATAACTTGGACGAAGGGACCGAATCAAGCTAAATTTGCAAATGACATAAAGATAGGAGAGTAAATTGTGAAGAGGACATAAAAAATCTACAGAAGGACTTTTTACAGGTTAAATAAATGTGCAAAAGTTTGGCAGATGGAGTATAGTTTGAGAAAATGTGAACTTGCCCAAATTGACAAGAAGAGTATTATTAGGCCTCTATTCTCTGTAGTTTAGAAGAATGAGGGGAGATCAAATTGAGGTATACAAGATGATAACCGGTATGGATAAAGTAAACATAGAGCAGATGCTTCCTCTTGTGAGGCATTCCAGAACGAGAGGTCATAGTCTTAGGATAATGGTCAGCAAATTTAAAATGGAGTTGAGGAGAAACTACTTCTCCCAAGGGGTTGGGAATGTGTGGAATCCGCTACCCCAGAGTGCAGTGAATGCTGGGACAGTGAGTAAATTTAAGGAGGAGTTATAAATTTCTAATTGGTAATGGGTTTGTAGGGTTTTGGAGAACGGGCAGGACAGTGGAGTGGAGGCCAGGATGAGATCAGCCATGATCGAATGGCGGAGCAGACTCGATGGGCCAAATGGCCTAATTCTGCTCCTGTATTTTATGAACTTGTGAACTATTTGAATGATAAAAGACTGCCGAACTATACGGTACGGAGGGATCTGCATGTCCTGGTACATGAGACATAAAACGTATGTAGGTACAGCAATTGATTCAGAAGACAAATGGAATGTTGGCATGTATTGCGGGGGAATGGAATATAAAAGCAGGGACGTTTTACTACAGCTGTACATGGCCTTGAGTGAGACCACATCTGGTATACAGTTTTGGTCTCTTTACTTGAGAGAGAATATAATTGCATTACAAGCAGTTTAGAGAAGGTTCACTGAACTGATTCCTGGTTGAAGGGGTTAGCTTATGAGGTAAAGTTGATCACGTTGGGTCGATACCCATTGGGGCTGAGGTGAGAGGTGATACTATTGAAGTGTATAAAATCCTGAGTGAATGTGACAGGTTGGAAGATGTGGATGTTTTCCCTTGTGGGGAATCTTGAACTCGTGGACACAATTAAAAAATTAAGGGGCTTCCCATTTAAAACTGAGATGAGAAGAATATTTTTCTCTTAAAGGGTTGTTAGTCAGTGAAATGCTCTTCCCCAGAGAGCAGTTGCAGTTGGATTAATTGAATGTATTATTCATGGCTTAGTTAGATAGATTTTTGGTCAACGGAAGAATCAAGGGGTAAGGAAGGGGCAGCCAGGGAAGTAAAATTGGGGCCACCATCAGGGTCGAGGGGCTGAATGGTCTACTCCTACTCTTAATTCTTGTGTTCATGTCCTTAACTCTCAATCAATCAAGTTATGAAACAAAATGCAATAAATCTTTTAAACGGGCTGGCAACCTGAAGGTGGATTGTTGTTAAAAACACCACTAAGTCATTAATGTCCTTCAGGGAAGGGAATCTACATCAAACTTGACAGTGATGCTCCCTTGCTGAATAGTCTGTCAATGCTCATTATCAAGACATAAAGAATTACAGTTCAGCAAATTCACAAATGGACAGCCACATCCTGAGTGTATGATGGTTAGCGCAAGTAGCAGTGACACATTAAAGGAAGGTGCTGAGTGAGGCCTGTGATATACCCTTCATGTTTTGTAGGTGATTTTGCAGTAAGGATCCACCCATGGTGCTGATGTAATTTCCACCAGGCTTATGCTAAGCTTATTATAAGACCTCGAAAAAATGTGTCAATAACATACAGGCCTGACAGTTCAGTTTGAGCTTTGAACTGCTGGAGCTCTGCAAACATACATAAAATTGGCAGTGCATGGTTGGTCAATTTATCCAACATAATCCCTATCCCATGAAGAGCAGTTTGCTTGGTAGCTGCATCAAATAGCTACATATCGACCTGGTGATTTCATTGTTTATTTCATAGTGTTCTGGGGTTTAACACTCCGATCATGGAATAGGACTTGAATCCATGACCTTCTGACTCGAGGGATGAAAGTGTATCGAATGAGTCGAGCAGAAACTCATAGCTCTGCCCTGTAGAATTACCAACTACTCGCAATATTAGTGTGCGAAGGAAATGTTAGGGAAGATGTACCCTCCACCTGAGCCTGAATCTGGCTCTATGGTACTAATTGAAAGTGTTTGTTTTGATAGTCTCATGAAAGTATTATTGATTATAAACTCCCTGACGTAACCATTGAAACCCAAGATGAATTCACTGCCAACATAAGGTCCACTGCTGAGGAAAGTAGAATAGGTGGATTATTGTGATAAGCAAAGATGACATCTTTTTGGAATTTCTGGCAATGTCAAGGTTTAGTGGCTGGGAGGGGGGTAGTATGGGGTGGGGGAGGTAGCTGGTGTGGCTGCAGGAATGCTTGCCATAATACTTATTAAAAATGTTAGCATTGAACTAACGCGAGTACTCAGGTTAAATTCACAGAACAGGAATCTGGTAACTACAATTAAGGAGCAGAACAGCCATCAAAATCTGCTTGCTAGAGACAACGAACCAGCTACTGACACTAGTATACTTCAAAGGGCAGCCCCAAATTTGGAACAGAAGGTGTGCTCCAGAGCGCATGTGGCAATTGTCAGTGCAACATATGTAGACTCTCATAATATCTGCATTTTAAAATTTTCATTCTTACTGCTCTGTTAATTGTATTACCACACGGTTAAGGACACACAGGTGAAGGGCATTGATTGACTAAGTACCTTGAGCACATGTAAAGAGAGACCGTGGATGCTGTGGGGACTGGGATGCAGCACCATCCCCCAGAATTGACATTTTGGTTTAGTTAGTTCCCCACTAGGGCCTGTCAGCCCCCCCCTCCCCTCCCCGCGCCCTAACTTTTGTTTAATGTACGGATTTTTGTTTTATTCAAAAGGATGTAAAGAGAGAATGTGGGTACCGAAGGGGTTGGGATGTATCACCACCCCCCAGTTAACGATATTTTGGTTTGATTGCTTAAGCTTTCTTTGACTGTCACCCCTGTCATTTTGTTTGGTTTATTGATACTTTTGTTCTGTTTAAAAAGAGCATAAAGAGAGACTGCTGGGACACTGGGTGTTGGTTAAGGAGGAGACAGACAAACGTAATGCGGCACTCTGTAAATAAATCTCATATTCAGTAAAAGATTGTGGTCTGATTACCTGATTCACTATCTGGCTTCAGAATGAATGGCTTGCATATTTCTGCTACAGAAAATGACAGCATGACTCTGCAGTTTACAGATTTGCTGCTCTATACCAAGGATGGATAGGTTTCAACTTTGACAAACGGATTGTCAGGTTGAACAAATCCAAGTTTTCAGTATGTTACAATTACTTGACCTGACAAGAGCTTGTGAATAAATACGTTTGAGCTGCAGTGAATTCTATATCACATCCCTCCATCCTGCGCCACAAGAGATGAAAATATATTCCAATGGTGTTTCTGCTGGGAATGTTTTGATTTGTTGTGATCAAGATACACACTATTTCCTGATAATAATGCAAATGCACCACAGTCATTAGAAATAACTACAAAGGTTTGTGAGGCTGATATGGAGCATTTCTATTTCTATTCTTATTCATTGCAAGGTTATTTCAAGGATTTATGTTGCCAGATTTAATTTTAATAAATCTTTCATTGCCTTTGTTTTGTACAGTATTCATTCTTTCCATAAATTATTGATTGAAAAGACGCATGATCAGTATTTCACACGTATCCCTGCTATGTGACAGCGCAAATTTTCTTTTGCTAATCTTTAATGTTTGTCTGTAACTTATAGTAAAACTCCTTTGCTTTATTCAATTGATTACAATGAATCTAAAATTTACTCAGGATGCATAACTTTCTATGACATGTTATGAACCTGCGGAGGAGCGTAGTTTGTGTTGTGGTTTACATCTTGGAGATATGCCAAGATGACACACCAGGGCCGGGATTCTCCAACCCCCCGCCGGGTGGGAGAATCGCCGGGGATCAGTGTGAATCCCTCCCCCGCCGTCCTCCTAATTCTCCCGCCCCCCACAAAAACTGGCCCAGCGTGAGTCTAGCCACCCGCTTCGGAGAATGGCGGGGTCCGGGGCGACTCAATGGGCGCCGGGGCTGCCCGAAATCTCCGGCCCCGAAGTCCCGCCTGTCTGTTGCCAGTCCCGCCGGCGTAAATTAGCATAGGTCCCTTACCGGCAGGACATGGCGGCGCGGGCGGCCTCCGGGGTTCTTGGGGGGGCGCGGGGGGATCTGGCCCCGGGAGGTGCCCCCACCTTGGCCTGGCCCGTGATCGGGGCCCACCAATCCGCGGGCGGGCCTGTGCCATGGGGGCACTCCATTGTCCAGCACCGGAGGCTGTAATCCTCCGCTATTCCCAGTGCGGAAGCAAATCCCTCTGCGCATGCGCGGGGATGACGCCAGCACGCACAGCCGCTCCCGCACATGCGCCGACTCGCGTCCGCCGGCGGAGGTCCTTCGGCGACAGTTGGCGTGGTGCCAAGCCCCTTTCCCGTCGGCCGGCGGGGCGCCAACCACTCCAGGGCAGGCCTAGCCCCGGAAGGTGCGGAAGATTCCACACCTTTGGGGCGGCCTAACGCCGGAGTGGTTTACGCCACTCTGTCCCGCTGGGACCCCCCCGCCCCGCCGGGTAGGGGTGAATCCCGCCCAGATTCTTTGCTTACAGGGGTTTTACTCAATACTTTTTTTTCTTTTAGTTTCCCTTTCTCTGTAACCACACTTAGGCTTTACAAATATCACAGAGACCAGTCAACAGACACTCACAATCAAATGCCAAACATTTGAATACTACATCATTTCCCCTTTAAAAATGAAAGAACCTTAAAGCATCATAAACAGCAAACATATATACGCTGAGTCACTTCTTCTATAGAGACCTGAGTGTCAGTTTACTCAATGTACCAAAATAGTCTTTGAGATATAAAAATTATTATTTCTAATAATCTTTATTAGTGTCACAGGTAGGCTTGTATTAACACTGCAATGAAGTTACTGTGAAAATCCCCTAATCGCCACACTCCGGTACCTGTTCGGGTACACAGAGGGAGAATTCAGAATGCCCAAATTACCTAACAGCACAAAATCATGAAAAACAAAGCAAAAAAACATTGATTGCGAGGGACTGCTTCCACTTCTCTTGAAGTATCTACTTGAAATTGTTGCCATGGTTTTGTTCTCATGGAGTTGGTTCTAGAGGTGCGGACATGGTTTAACAGTTTTTTCACAAGTGTGCAAGCTATGCAGTTCCAAATAAATGTCAGGTCCTTTTAGCTAGAAAGTCTTCTTTTGGCAGATGCTGGCCATCATCCCACCCACTCTCCTTGATTGGTCAGGAAACCTTGCTAATGCCATGGTTCAGCTAAAGAACCAGAGTAATTTATTTTTTTCATGGGATATTGCCATCGCTGGCTAGGCCAGCATTGATTGCCCATCCCAAATTATCCTGAAGAAGGTGGTGCTGAACTGCCTCTTAAACTGCTGCAGCTCATGTGATGTCGGTCCACCCACAGTGCAATGAGGACGGGAATTCCAGGATTGTGATCCGGAGACAGTGAAGGAACGGTGATATATTTCCAAGTCAGGATAATGTGTAGCCTGGAGAGGAATTTGCAGTTTCTGGTGTTTCCCTTGTATTAGCTGCCCTTGTCCTTCTAGGTGGTAGAGGTTGTGGGTTTGGAAGGTGCTGTCGAAGGATGTTTGACAAGTTGTTGCAAGTGTATCTTGTAGATGGTACACACTGCTGCCACTGTGCGGCGAGGGTGGAAGGAGTGGACGTTGAAGGTGGTGGATGGGATGCCAGTCAAGCCCGTTGCTTTATCCTGGATGGTGTTGAGCTTCTTGACTGTTCCATCCAGGCAAGTGGAGAGTATTCCATTACACTGCTGACTTGTGCCTGACAGATGATGGGCAGTCTTTGGAGAGTCAGGAGGTGAATTACTTGCCGCAGAATTCCCAGCCGCTAACTTTATTCTTGTAACCACAGTACTTATGTAGATAGTCCAGTTCAGTTTCTGGTCAGTGGTCATGGCCAGGATGTTGATAGTGGGATTCCGCAATGGTACTGTCATTGAGTGTCAAGGGGAAATGGTTAGATTCTCTCCTGTTAGAAGTGGCTATTGCCTGCCACTTGTGTGGTGCAAGTCTTACTTGCTACTTATCAGTCCAAGCCTGGATGTTGTCCAGCTCATGTTCCTTATGAACATGGGCTGCTTCAGTGACTGAGGACGCGCATGTACAACCTTCAAAGAACATCCCACTTCTTACCTTATGACAAAGGAAGGTAATAGATTGAGCAGCTGAAGGTGGCTGGGCCAAGAAACTCCTGCAGTGATATCCTGTGACTGACATGATTGACTTCCATCAACCACACCCATTTTCCTCTGTGCCAGGTATGACACCTACCAGGGGAGAGCTTTCCCCCTCCATTCCCATTTACTTTTGTTTTGCCAGTGCTCCTTGACTTGGCCAAATGTTGCCTTGATGTCACTGTCACCTCACCAAGTTCAATTTCAAGCAGATTCCCTACCCACTGTCGGGACTCCTTCTGCATGTTGATCTATTTACTTGAGACTCTGTCTTTAGTGTATAAAAGCAAGGAAGTATATAAGGAAGTGTACCAAGCATTGCTCATTCCCCCAGCTCGAGTATGATGCCCAATATTCTATTCCACATTTTAGGAGTCAAGGCCTTGGAGAGGGTGCAGAGGATATTTACAATTTACGATCTATGCTAATGACTTGGATGAAGGGACCAACTATATTGCGGCAGCTATAATTGACAAAGGAAGATAGTTCGGAAAGCAAGTTGTGAGGAGGGTACCGAGTATCTGCAAGTGGATATAGCTAGGTTAAATGTGCAGGCAAAAATTCCACAGATGGAATATAATGAGGGTTGTCCACTTTGGCAGGAAGAATAAAAAAGCGGAATATTATGTGACTGGAGAGACAGTGCAGAATACTGAGGTACAGAGGGACCTGGATGTCCTTGTGCATGAATCACAAAAAAGTTGGCATACAGGTACAGCATGTAATTAGGAAGGCAAATTGAATGTTGGTCTTTATTGTCAAGGGGATGGAGTATAAATGTAGGAAAGTCTTGCCACAGCTGTACAAGATATTGGTGAGACTTCTCCTAGACTGTGATGTGCAGCTTTGGCTATCCACTTAAGGAGAAACATATTTGCACCGGGAAACAGTTTAGAGAAGATTCACTCGGCTGATTCCTGGGAAGAAGCGTTTGTCTTATGAGGTAAGGTTGAGCTGGGTCCATACTCATTGGTGTTTAGAAGAATGAGAAGTAATCTCATTGAAAAATATAGGATTCTGAGGAGGCTTGACAGGGTAGGTGCTGAGATGTTTCCCTTCGTGGAGCAATCTAGAACTGAGGATAATGTTTTTTTAAAAAAAGGGCCTCCAATTAATGACGGAGATGAGGAGGAAGTTGTTCTCTCAGAGAATCCTCAGTGTTTGGCATTCTCTTCCCCAGTAAGCAATGGCGATGGTGATTGAATATATTAAAGGCTGAGTTAGACAGAGTTTTGATTTACAAGGGAGTAAAAGGTTACAGGAGGCAGTAAAGTGGAGTTAAGTTATAATCAGATCAGTCATGATCTTACTGAATGGTTTGGCAGACATGAGGGGTCAAAGGGCACACTCCTGCTCCTTTTATTCTTATATTATTACTGGAACAATATCAGGGATGAGGGACCTGAGTAATGTGGAAAGATTGGACAAGATGAACACAGGAGATTAAGGGGAGATTCATTCGAGTTTTATAAGATTGAGGGGTTTTGATAAGGTGGAAGGGGAGAAATTGTTTCCACTGGCAGGAGGGTCAATATCCGGAGAATGCTTATTTGAGATAATTGACCAAAATTGCTTGTCCAACACCCAGTACTGGATGAACAAAGATTTACTCCAACTAGGTACTGGGAAGACTGCAACCATTGTCTTCGGTCGCTGCCATGAAGTCCATTCTCCAACCACTGACTCCATCCCTTTCCCTAGCTGGCAACTGCCTGAGTCTGACCCAGACTGTACACATCATAGGTGTCATATTTGGCCTTCGATCAGATTCTGACCACATATTCATCACTAAAAACATCTATTTCCAGTAATGCAATAATGCCCTGCCTCAGCATGTCTGCTGCTGAAACCTTCATCCATGCCTTTGTTGCCTCTAGACTTGCTTGTTCTACCACATGCCTAGTCAGCCTCTCACACTCTACTCTCTGTAAGCTTGAGGTCACCCCAGATTCTGCTGCCTCTTGCTTACCTACATTGGCACCCAATTATTTTTTTTCCAATTAAAGGGCAATTTAGCGTGATCAATACCTCTACCCTGCACATTTTTGGGTTGTGGGGGTGAGGCCCACGGCTCCCAATTAATAAACACCTCAGAGTCTCATCCTTGTGTTCAAAGCCTCCATGGCCCCACTCCTCCCCATCTCTGTAACCTCATCCAGCCCCACAATTCTCCAAGATATCTATGCCCATTGTGAACATCCCTGATTTTAATCACTCGATCATCAGTTGTTGTGCTTTCCGCAGTCAAGGCCCCAATTAAGCTCTTGAGCACGCTCCCTAACCGTCCGTGGCTCTCTCTCTTTGAAGACACTCCTGAAAACCTTTCCATTTTGACCAAATTTTTCGTTATCTGCCCTAAACACTTCCTTTGTGGCTGAATGTCAAATTTTGTTGATGTTTCCATGCAGCGCCTTTTGATATTTTACAACACTAAAGCCACTATTATAAATGCAAGCTGTTGATGCCAGGCTGATTAAACCACCTGATCCATGATTCACACTTTAATCAGCTAGCTGTTCCTCATTTCAGTGTAGGTCCCTGCTGGAGATGAAAGTAGGGTTAGTCAAGGTTTTGTGGTCAATGATTCAGTATTGCAGCTGCTTTTTCAAGGGGATGCCAATTGCTGGATTACTCTATTAGATAAACATATTGGCTGGTATTTGGGAATGTTCCATTAAACCAGTGAGAATAAACTAAACAAATCCAGTTCTTCCCACAAAGAAAACACTAGCCCTTTGACAGTGTCATCAATGTTTCTGCAAAGTGTTACCAGATGGAGCCAACGTTCTTGAATATGCCAATTTTAGTGGAAAAATAAATGTGCATGGAAAATGGCACAATGTCTGTAAGACCTGATAAAACTATCATTACATTTATTTGAAACCTTTTGTTATGGCAATGAGAAATAGCAGGTGCGATTTAATGCCCAAAAAGCAGAGTCCCGTTTTGGGCGCGTATAGCGGGATCTTTATTGGCGCCTGCAGTGCCAAGAATGACCCCGCTATCTAACGAGACTCTTATTTTTTTTTGGCCTCGATGAGAAACCAAACTTACCTCATTTCCTGCACAGATGAGCTCAGCTCGTCAGTGCAGGAAGAGATCGGGGCGCCATTTTAAAATGCCGGCCCAATCTTTTGACCTTGCTCGTAAGCCCACCGTGGCTTCTGGACCCCCCCCCCCTCCCTCCCCACTGCCCCAACGTACCTCAAAGGTCGCCATCGGACACCCCCCCCCCCCCCCCCCTCCACTCTACCTGTTATGGGCAGGGCCTCTGGCATGGGCAACCTGACATCTGGGCACCTTGACACTGCCAGCCTGGCACCCTGGTCAGCTAGTTCGCGATGCAGAGTGAGGCCAACAGCACATGGTCAATTCCTGTACCGGCTGAGGTTATACATGAAGGCCCCGCCTTCTCAACGTTGCTCCTTGCATGGGGTATGGTGATCCTCAGGTTAAATCATCACTCGTCAGCTCTCCCCCTCAAAGAGAAAAGCACGCTATGGTCATCTGGGACTATGAAAACTTTACTCTTTTACCCTGAAATATAGACCAGAAAGTCTATGCCAAACCCATGACCACCACCATCTAGAAGGACAAGGGCAGCAGATACCTGGGAACACCACCACCTGGAAGTTCCCTCCAAGTCACTCACCATCCTGACTTAGAAATATATCACCATTTCTTCACTGTCACTGGGGCAGCATCCTGGAACTCCCTCTCTAACACCACAGTGGGTGTACCTACACCACACGGACTGTAGCGGTTCAAGAAGGCAGCTCACTACCACCTTCTCAAGAACAATTAGGGAAGGTCAACAAATGCTGACCTAGCCAGCACAGCACACATTACGTAAAAACAAATTTTTTAAAAAGGCGATACACCTACTGTCCATTTTGCATATGTATCTAAGATTCCCATTACATACGCACTGGAGTTCGCAATTGATTAATGATAGGCTGCAATGCTGCAATTATAGGTTTGTACTTTATAATCTGGGGAGCCATTACCTGTTCCATCTCACACTCTCCAATTAGATCTGAATTTTGTCTTTAAACCTGAGAGCAGCGAGGATTGGTGCCGAGGGATTTGGTCATTGGAGGTTTTATCTTGCAAGGTATTAACTCTCACCATCATTGCTTCATGTGATAGGCATTTGGGCAGTCATTTTCAACCCATGGGAGGGTCATAGATCATAGAATTTACAGTGCAGAAGGAGGCCATTTGGCCCATCGAGTCTGCACTAGCCCTTACAAAGAGGACCCTACTCAAGGCCACGTATCTACCCTATCCCCATACCCAGTAACCCCCACTTAACCTTTTTGGACTCTAAGGGCAATTTATCATGGCCAATCTACCTAACCCGCACATCGTTGGACTGTGGGAGGAAACCGGAGCACCCGGAGGAAACCCACGCAGACACGGAGAGAATGTGCAGACTCCGCACAGACAGGGACCCAGCCGGGAATCGAACCTGGGACCCTGGAGCTGTGAAGCAACTGTGCTAATCACTATGCGACCGTGCTGCCCACGGGTCATGGGCAGATGTTGGGAATTCGCAAGAAGAAGTTTCCAACGGCCACAACCGACTTTTAAAAATCCCGGCCGCGACCGGCTTTCAAGAAATCCGGCCGTCCCAAGCATGCGTGCCCCATCAGCCGAATGTAACAGTGCGCAGACCGGGAAAACAGCGGGGCAAACCACTCCCTCTGGACGTCAGTGCGGTCTCCCAGGAGCAGATCATTTTTTAATTCAATGGAGTCTTCCCACCAGAAACGGCGGCAGTGAGCAGGTCATGTGCCCCATATACTGACTACACGTGCTCTGGGCGTGAAATCGCTGAAGAGAGATTCCTCCATTTTGTACTGCCAGCAAGCAAGCAACAGGATGGAAGAATTTAAAATGGATCATTTTGTAATAAGGAAGAGAGGGCCAGAGACACAAACAGGCCAGGATCTCACAACTAAACCTGTTGGAGAGAGCTGCACATGAGAGTCCACAGCAGGACAAAACAGTCGTGATGTGAGCTGCTCAGGAAAGTACTCAGAAGGACAAAGCGGTGCCGGTGTGAGCTCCAGTGCCACTGGTGAACAACCCATTAATAAAGAAGCTGAAATCAGGCACAAAGCAGTACAAAGATGATTTCTTGAGGTATAGCTTTATTAATTGTGCCAATGCAAATCAGGATGCAAGGCCCATGTGTGTTATATGCAGGGAAGTAGTAGCAAATGAAAGTTTAAAACCCTCAAAAGGCATTTGAAGACTCGGCATGTCAAGTTCGAGGACATACCTCTTGGTTTTTTCAAAGGATGCAGCAAGAACTTAAATCGTCAGCTGAAGTCCTGAGCAGAAATATAATATTGAATGACAAAGCAAGTGAGATCATGAGGTCCAAGCAGGCTCACCTGTTTCATTAAAGGTAAGTGAAATTGGAGTAGTGCAAAGGTTGGCCGGCATGGGTCCGAAGGTCGGCCGTCGGGGTCCCGAAGGTCAGCCTGTTGGTAAAGGTGGGTCCGGGGGAAACGTTGGAAACACTGCATTCATACCGCAAATTTAGCTTTAATAAAAAGTGACACTGGTTTCATACTGTTACAAAGATGATGGTGCAACGTAAATCTGGGGCTGGATTCTCCGCAGCCCCGCGCCGAGATCGCGTTTGGCGCGATGGCAGAGAATTCACTTTTATGACAGGATCTGGCCCGGCACCACTCCATCGGAGAATCGCTTGCTCGCAATTTACGCGGCGCGGCAGGGGGCCATTGCCAGAGACCCCCCCAGCGATACTCAGGTCTCGGCCAGCCGAGTTCCCGACGGCGTGGTTCTAACCACATCTGTCCGGTCGGGACTCTCGCGCGGCGGCTGCGGATTCAATCCGTGGCCGCCCTGGTGGGGGGGCGGGGGTTTCAAGTACCAGGGAGGGGCCTTATGGGCGGCCGGGATGGCGATTGGCGGGTTAGATTGAGCGGCGCGGGGCAGATCGTTGGGACCTTCTTTGTTGGTCCAGGTCCGCCGGCTGAGTCCGGCATCGCGTTCAGCGCGGCGGTTGTAGGCGCTGCCATGCGCATGCACGGACTTGCAACCAGAAGTGCAGGAGCTCGTATCTGCAGCTGAAGCTGCGCAAAGCACTCCGGGGTCCTGCCAGCCCCGTCAAGGTAGGTGAATAGGTGTAAAATCTTTGACGGAAAGTCTGGCGTGAAACGCCTGCATTTCTACGCCGGCATGGGGACATAGCCCCATTTTTGGAGAATCCAGCCCAGGTGTCTGGGTTCAACCTGAACCCTGGAGCAAAGAATTGCAGTGGCTGCTGTCAGTACTGCACCCACCTGTTATAACCTGCATGGGTCTCACGGGGTAGGGATGATCCACTACCCTGGAGCTTGCAGAATACGAGCTCTCCCGATAAGAGGGTGTGGGGACCCTTAACACAGTTCTTGTGCCTTTGTGTAAATAGAGTTGGTCAGTCAGGCGGAGTCTAGAGAAGACCTAGTCGGGAACTACTGGAGCTGTACATCATAGTTAATGTGTTAAATAAAATATGTTTCGTTTTTCTCTACAACTTGGTGTGGACTCCTTCAGTTGCTGCTTGTAAAACCACCCAAGTCCTATAAGATCTTACTGGATCCCAGGCCACAGGGGAATAATATTGGAGGTGAGTGCCATTGGATGTCGGTCGGGGGGATTGTCAGCCATGGGCAAGGGGTTAGGTATCAATGAGCTTACCCTTCCTTTCCAATACCAGGTACAGAGTGCCTTTGAACAAGGGGCCCCAGCTAGAAACCTGAAAGCAACCTCAACCAGGTTGGCCCATCACGCTCCCTGCCTGGCAAAGCTCTGGCTCGCCACTGGGTGAAATGCTAGGAGCACTGGCATGGGGAAGTGAGAATTCATTACCTACTCAAGGGTAGCAGTTGATGGCTGGCAGGGTGGCCAAACATGGATTTTGTGCCATGGACCAACTGGGGTGGAGGCAAAAAGGTGCCGGGGTCTCCACCTGCCACTGTATGGACCACGGGAAAAGTCATTAAATTCCACCCTATCAATGCAAACTCCACTCTTAAATTGAGCGTGTAATCTCGGCCAGCATTTTAGGTGCCGTAGTGGGGCAATGTTGCGCTGTCAGAAGTGCTTTATTGCCATTGGTGCCAACCTTGAGTTTGGAAATTCGATGTCCCGTCCCATCTCTTTGATCATGTATGTATAAAAGATCCCATAGCCCTGAACAGAATAGAATTCTCCTGGTGTTCCAGCCAATATATCGCACTTTTGATTTTTTTTCCAAACATTTCCTTCATGCCTTGTTCATTTCCACAAAAAAATCCATTTCAACAATGTTCAATAAACTAGACAAATAGGGCGGTATTCTCTGCTCCCGGGACTAAGTGCCCGCGCCATCGTGAATGCAGTCACGTTTCACGATGGCACGAACAGGTCCTGAGCATGACCTATTCCAGTTCACACCACTCCAGCATCCCAAATGGGCGCCGTGGCAACCCGCGCATGCGCAGTTGGGGCAGCTCAATTCTGCGCATGCGCAGTTGGGCCGCGCCATCCTGCGCATGCGCGGGTAATGCCTTACGCGCGCTGACCCCTCACCAACATGATGCCGGTGTTATGGGGCCAGCTGAGGAAGGAGGTAGGCCCGGGGGGGAGAGGCCGTCCCGCCAATTGGTGGGCCCCGATCGCGGGCCAGACCCCATCGAAGACCCCCTCGGTGAAGGAACCCATCTTCCACCCTCACAAGCCAACCCCCCCCCCAGTGATCCCGCACAGTTCCCGCCGGCAGCAACCAGGGGCGAATGGCGCCGGTGGGAACCTGTCGTGTCGGAGCGGCTGCTCGGCCCATTCGGGCCGGAGAATCGGCGCTCGCCTTTTGCGGCGATTCTCCGAGCGGCCCGGCGTGAATCGCGCGCCGCTGGTTTCGAGGGGGGGGTCGGGAGAATCGTGTGCGAGGGTCGGGGCGGCATGGCACGATTCGCATGGCGCCCCGACGATTCTCCCACTGGGGGGGGGGGGGGGGAGAATACCACCTATAAGCTTGTTAAAATAATATTAACATGTTCCAAGGATATTATGAATACAGAAATATCCTGGGGCTTATAAATTTCAACAGTTCTGTTTGATATAATTTTATCAATATATAATCAAAATAACTATCCGCATGCGGTAAAGGCACTACATTGCCTCGCAATGATCTCTTTCAAAGCAGTCATTCAATTGGTGATCTTAATTTGGGAAGCATGTCTATATATGTAATAATCCTCCCAAGATCCACGAGGACGGCATGATTGATCCCCCGTGGGGTTCACGGAATACAAGCTCTCCCACTAATGGGAGAAATCACCTCATAAAAGCCAGCCCTGATGGGGCATGATCGATAGTCTCAGTTGGAATCTTTGTGCTGTATGTGGTGTCGCTGCATTTTCTTTTGGCAGAAAATGAATTGCCATTTTGATTTATGTTCTCGGGTCTCCTGACCTTCGACAATATACAATAATTTAATTGTCATTTCAGTATCAGAGATGAATTCTGCGCAATTTATTTCAAACTCTTCAAAAATCTGGTGATTACAGAAAGTATGAATTGGGGACATATTGGGGATATCCCCTTTAAATGTTTGAAAGCATTTACCCTTAAACCCATGGACCAAGGTCCTGAGCCCAAATTTGAGTCGACCTCCTGCTGTTTTTTGTTCTCGTAGTGAGTTGCAAAGTCCACTTAGAATGCAATGGTACAGTGCTGAGACTTTGCAATTGTATAACTGAATGTGTTGTTCTCTGTGGATCATGTCTACAATGTATCTGTAGAGGAAAGACAGGCTCTGACATATTGTATTACAAGACACATTAGCAGTTATTGGCCCAGCCATAAATATTCACAACCAGCGCTCTTGTTGCCTCAGACCGGGGTGTGCGAATGATAGACTTGGGTCCAAATTACAATTCAGATATGTTTCTTAATTTATTTTAGCATCAATTTTGCACTTATCAAAGTGAGGGATTTTAATCCTGGGGAATGGAATGGGATTTGTTTTGTGTGTGTTTGTGATTAACAGGGGAAATTGAATTGCATAGCAAGCTATGTTTCAACTTTCTGCTTCCCTTCTGAGCATTCTGTGAAGAGCCTTGGGGCGTTTCATTAAGGTAAAGGCATGGTCTACGCACGCGTTGTTGTTTTATTTGCAAAATTAGATTGCCAATCACATGTTGGCAGTGCTTATTTTTGGGGCATAGAATGTCAGCATGAAGGACTTTCAGATTCAGAGTGTAGATCTGTCCATTCCAGCAAAGTTGTTTCAGCCCCATCCTAAAAACTTGGACGTGGTAGCGTGATCTAATTGCCATCTCCCACAGCAGGGGGAATATTTTAACTCATTCAAAACCAATTCTCTTGCACAAAGGGCACGGTTTTATGGCCACGCTGCACCCGAAAGGCAGCTCGCCATGGCGTAGCGTGGCCGATAGAAGCCGCGAGACCCACTCCTGGGATCTACCCGGCAAGACGTTGCATTGTTTAATCCCGCCCATTGTGGACGGGATTACTTTTTAGCAAATTTGCATATTAAAGCAAGACAGCTCTTCTCCCTTTAATGTGCAGATTCCCGAGGTACCCGAGGCGCTGGGATCTATCTCCTTCGCCTCGGAGACCTCGGGCGAGCACAGTTCAGTATTGGTCTTCACAAACAGGGACCAGGTGGAACGGCACTTGTGGAGGTCTCCCAGGGGATCAGAGGCCTCCAGGTCCATGCAGATGCCCCCCCCCCCCCCCCCCCCACTAGTTTGTTTTATAAAACAAGGAGGAAACGCTACTGAGAGATTTATTAATAAGGAGTAAACACTGAAACATATAAATTAAAGTTACAAAGTTAAAACAGTCTTACAAAATAACCCCCCAAAAAACCCACTTGTCCAAAACACGCAAGTATACAATCTTCCTAGCAACAACTCCCTGACAGATTTTTGACTCTTAAAATCCAGGAAATTTACTCCAGACAAAACTGCTGTCACTTTAATAAAGGTGTAGCACATGGCTCCTCAAACACTTCCACTCTGCTGTGGAAATCCAAGAAAGTTCGGAAATGTCAGGAAATGCGGTGGCATAGTGGTATTGTCACTGGGCTAGTAAACCCGAGACCCAGACTAACGTTCTGGGGACCCAGAATCAAATCCCACCACCGTGAATGGTGAAATTTGAATTCAATAAAAATCTGGAATCAAAAGTCAGATGATGACCATGAAACCAGTGTTGTAAAAATCCATCTAAAGTCCTTTCGGGAAGGAAATCTGCCGTCCTTATCTGGTCTGGCCTTCATGTGACTTCAGACCTACAGCAATGTGGCTGACTGTTAACTGCTCCCTCAAGGGCAGTTAGGGATGGGCAATAAATGCTGACACAGCCTGCGAAGCCAACGTCCCATGAACGAATGAAAAACAAACTGCTTTCTGAACTGAAGACATTTCTGGCATGAACTGGGTGACTGTTAGAACTTTCACACCTTCTCCCAGCACAGAGCTGATCTCAGAGCATCTCCCCCACACCAGTCACCCAGCATATTCCCAAAAATATTAAAAACAATAACATTGGTTTAATTGAATCACCGATGTGTGGCCGCACTGTTGAGGTACCCAGCCCAAGAATATCCTGGGGTGGTAGGAGGACACCCCCCCCCCCCCCCCCCCCCCCCCCCCCCCCCACTTTCCCTTATTCACAGCATTCTGTCACAGGCACAAAATCTTTATTTCAGACTTCCATGTTCCGTTTATTTTAGCCAGATGAAAACGCTGGGAGATATTGGGGTGATTTTGTGGTTAGCGATGATACAATGGCACCAGCCGCTAGTCTCTGAGAAAGTGCCTACAAAGATCTAGTGATCTCTATGACATAGATTTCAACTTTTGGGCGGCCCGGTGGCACAGTGGTTAGCACTGCTGCCTCACAGCACCGGGTTCAATTCCAATCTTGGGTGACTGTTTGTCTGTAGGCGTGGGTTTTCTCCGGGTGCTCCGGTTTCCTCCCACAATCCAAAGATGTGCAGGTTAGGTGGATTGGCCGTGCTAAATTGCCCCATAATGCCCAAAAAGGTGAGGTGGGATTACGGGGATGAAGCGGCAGCGTGGGCCTGAGTGTGGCGTTCCTTCGGACGGTTGGCGCAGACTCGATGGGCGGAATGGCCTCCTTCTGCTCCTTTATCTTATGGACTTGTGAACTTACGGGGAGGCAGTGGCGTTCTGGTATTTTCTCTGGAGTAATAAACCAGAGACCTAGAGTAATGCTCTGGGGACCCAGATTCAAATTCCGCCACTGCAGATGATGAACTTTCAAGGGAAATTCGGGATGGGCAATAAATGCTGGCACAGCCTGTGGCACCCACGTCCCATGCAGGAATAAAAAAAACTTATGAACTTAAGGGTTTTCAACAGTGATATTATCGTGAAGAAGGGGACTTTCTCATCATTTCAGTGATTCCTAAAGCTGAGGAGGAAGAGGGAATCACTGATGACAACTTCTGGATTCCCATATTTAAGTGGGTGTGTGCATAAACCAGAGCTTTCTGTCAGATTCACAGGACAACGATAGTGAATGCTGACAATTTAGACATCATTACAACCATAAAATCTGGACTAATGTGAATTTGTTATACTTATTTCATTGTCTGCGCAATACATTATATTGACAGAACTTGTTATCTGATGCTGTTGCAATAAACTTCAGACACTCTAATAGCCTTGTGCAAGCCAGCAAGATGTAACTGTGAATCCTTGCCTGAAGTAATCCTCGTTAAACAGATCTCCGAGAACTACAGAGCTAATACAGGAGAGAAGACCTTTCAGCCCTCTGCACTATAATAATTCAATACTAATCCCACTGCCTTCCTCTCTCCCCATAGCCCTATAATTTCCTTCACATCAAATATTTATCCAGTTTTCATTTTTAAAGTAGCAATGGCCTCTGCCTCAGTCATTCCCTCTGGCACAGTTTGCCATGCTCCAACAACCGTCTCTATATAAAGATGTCTACTAACCTCTCCCTTAGTAATAATTTTAAACTGATGACCTTTCTTACTGACTCCCCAACGAAAGGAAAAAATCTTTCCCCTGTTTACCAGATAATTCTTTTTTAACTGTAAAAAAAAAAAAAATCTCTTTTTAAGCTTTTCTTGAAGCTCATTTGAACCATACAAAGCATCCTATCTGGCTGCTTCACAGCTTGGTATGGCAACTGCTCAGCCCAAGACTGTAAGAGAGTCGTGAACACAGCCCAGTTCATCATGCAAACCCACCTCCCATCCATTTACTCTGTCTACACCTCCCACTGCCTTGGGAAAGCGGGCAGCATAATAAAAGACCCCTCCCACCTGGGTTATTCTCTCATGGAGTAACATGTAGGCCAGGCCGAGTAAGGACAGCAGATTTCCTTCCCTAAAGAACTGGAGAGGCCCTGATACATCTGAAGTGGTGAGGAGGGGGGGGGGGGGGGGGGGTGGCATTAAACATTAGTGCCATCTTTAAAGGGTGCCTCGATCTCTGTGGAGCTGGATCCAGTTCTATCAGATCGCCCCAGAGTGATGGCGTGAACCACACCACTCATTTTCCTTAATCAGAGAGGCTCAAAATCTGGAGTGAAAACTGGTCTGTGCAATTAGAGAGCACCATGACAGTTTTCAGTCTTCCCAATAGATTTTCATCTTTGGAATCATTCTGGCAAATCTGTGTTGTATGCTCTCTGTGGCTTTAATATCTTTGCTATGATGGGAACCCCGACTGATACAGAATGCTTTTACAGTTACCTAATCAACATTCTCAAGAAATTTATCCTTATTTCTTTACACTTGTTTATTTATTAATAAAGCTCAAAAACTATTAGCTTTTTTTTTGAAGGTTTATCTACCTGCATTTACACTTGTCTGCATCCTTCAGTGTCTTTTCCTTGCGTGTATTCTCTTTATTCATTGCTTTGCTTCTCAAAATAGAGCTTGTGTCTCTAATGCTCCAGTTTAAATTATGTTAAAGTCAGAAACAGAAGTGGGCCTGGCAACATCAAGGATCACGATGTGAAGATGCCGGCGTTGGACTAGGGTGGGCACAGTAAGATGTCTTCCAAAACCAAGTTAAAGTCCAACAGGTTTGTTTCAAATCACCTGAGGAAGGAGCAGTGCTCCGAAAGCTAGTGATTTGAAACAAACCTGTTGGACTTTAACCTGGTGTTGTAAGACTTCTTACTGAACATCAAGGGTGTTTGAGAAGGTGCTGTTGGCTGGTTTGAAAGGAAAAGGGGGCAGTTCCTGATGAAAGAAAACTTTACAGAACCAGCTCGTATGGGGCTCAGATTGGAAAGTGGGTCCTCAGCAGTTTAGTGGGATAAGGTCGAGAGATGAGATGCGACATGAATAGGATAAGAGAGGACATGAAAGAAATGTGAGAAATAATACAGGGGAGAAGCATGCGACGGGCTTTAGGCAAGGGAGGCCCAAGAGGATGTGATGCTGTACAGCCAAATCTGGTGATGAATAACTCTAGCTGTGCCCAATAAATGTTCAAAACTCATCCCTCTGAATTTCACCTTGACCGCGAGTATTAGAGTTAATGCAGAAAGAGAGGTTACGGGAGAAAAGCTAAGTTAGAGGAGGGAGGGTAAGATGAGTTGAAGTGGAAGTTGAAATTGCCAAGGATGCTCGAGGTTACTCTGTGCAGAGGACAAGGGAGGAACGCAGTGCGGTTATTTTGTGCGGAGCTTGGCTTGGATGATGGAGAACGAGGTTTAAAATGTGATGGTGAGACTGTGGAGGGAGGTAAAGGTGCTCCAAAGAGGAGAAGGTATCAAAGAAGTAGAGGGACAGTGCATGGTGTGGTTTGAAGAGAAGGACAGAGCCATCACTTGACAGACAGGCAGGTGGAAGGTATACCCAGGCGGAGAGGCTTCACTGAGGGGGTAAGATGCCTCCTGTGGCCTAGGTTTTCATTCATCAGTTTGATTTTCATTTAACTTTGGTACAAATAAACTACCTGTTTCTTTGACAATTTTCATTGCACTCCCTAATTCTGCAAATGGTATAACCCAAATTTTGGTGGGGATTGAGCCGAACAAAATGGTGCATGGCCTGTTAAACCTCTGTTGATGAGCATTAGTTAAAGTGAAGGGAATAATTGCAACCTTTGTTTCATTTATATACAACTCCTCACAAATAATAATATTTGTGAAATGCTTGTGAGGCTTTTTATAGAAAGTTCAGTCAGTTCTGAAGATATAATTGCAAAGGGTGTTGGTCCAGCTGACCGCACAATGTAGCTCTTGTCACCTCAACAATTCTATTCACCAGCTGATGAATGGACAAAGTTCAAATGATTTCACAAAAGAGAATGCAGGTGTGGAAGTTCAAAATCATTTGTGGTTTGGGGTTTAGTTTTTCTGAGTACTCTAATTGTGCCATAAAGTTCAATTACTTTTTCCCTGCCACATTTTCTCCCTTTCCCGGAAACTATTCATTCTATTGGAGTATGGTCCCAGGAAACAGTCTACCCTCTGATATCTGGCTCACGTGCCATTCTTGCCTTAACAGTGGGATTTAGACTTTAGGGGCAATGATCCAGGTGGAAAATCTCGCAAAACCGCTAAAACGAGAATGTCACCGGCGAGATCTAATTTTCTAATTTTCCTCGCCCCTTGTCCACGAGCTAACAGGGTTGTTGCCCAGAAAGGTCGGGCACCTATTTCCATAAATTAACCTCTAATTGAAGGCCTTCCACACGGTAAGTTCTCCCCAAGGTAAGAATTCCCCTCTCGCCGGCAGGATATCACGATGGCAAGGTTTACAACTGCTTTTCAAAAACAGAAACCAGGCGAAGGAAACCCACCGGGGGCGTACAAGTAAGTGAAGCCCCCGGGAGGGGGAGAGGGACATGCCTGGGCACAACCCTGGTACTGCCCCTTGGTACACTGGCCTTGCCCACTGGAACTGCCGTTTGCTGGGGGCTGTGCGAGAGTTTCAGGGTGCAGTGCCGGGAGCCACCCTAGGGAGCTCCATTGAGGGGGCAATTTCCCCTTATCCATAGCTGGGGGGGGGGGTCCCCTTATCCGTGAGAGGGCCGTTTGCCTAATCCATGGAGGATGTGTTGACCTTGTACATGTGAGGGGGGTGGTCCCTTTATTCTGGGAGGGGGAGATGCTTTTTACCTCACAGATCTTTAGATAACCTGATCTCTGTAACACTGGCTCTATCAGGCCCCACCCTGCACCGCCAGTGTGATGGCGTCAGAGATGCTTGCAGCATTTTTTTAACTCTAAGTGCTGCAGTGTCTGGCAAGAAAAGCCGGCCGTGCTGTCAGGGAGTTGCACGCTGGTTTTCTCGCCAGAGCCAGCACTTAGAATAAGTATCAGAAAATTTCACCGGGCTGTTTGACAGTGGCAGGTTTTGCACCTGAACATAATCCCCTCCTCATTTTACATTCCCGCAGCTGTATCCCAGCAGAGGATGGTGGATAATGAGCAAGTGAGAAGGTGGCCCAATTTTCCTCTGGGTGGGATTTTCCGTGTGTGGCCTGTTTGGCGGTGGTGAAGGCGGCCCACCATTGGCTGGCAGTGGGATCTTCCAGCCCTGCCACTGCCAATGGGTTTTCCGTTGCTTGCACCCTCCACTGCTGGACAAGAGGGGGGGGGGGGTTGCCGGCAGCTGGACGATAGGATCCCACAAGTGGGAACAGATGCAAAATTCTGGCCACTGAGATAATAGAGAATACTTGCAATGCCTTTAACATCACTTGCAGCAGAGGTAGGGATTGATGTTTATGAAGCCTTGATTCAAACCAATGATAACCTTAAATGGCAAGGCAAATGGATTTTCTTTTCAAGTTACTCGTTACAGACATACCTTCTCCAACTCCTGCACATGTGGACGTGATATCAGATTATTGTCTGGTAAAATGTAGTGACACCGAACTAAACAGTGGCCCCCCCTCTCCGAAAAGCAAATGCCATCCCTAAACCAAGATCAGCAAATTTACTGCAGGCCAGGTTTAAACCTGGGATATTCTTATCTGTGTCATTCAGAGAATCATTGCTTCAATTGACTAAGTTTCGAGCAAAGTTGAAAAGTGGTTAACTTTTTTTAAATGTTTATCCTTATGGTTTGCAAGGGACATATCACACTATTGTCACAACTCAAACCCAATATAGTACGGGGATTAGAACTGGGATTTATTTTCTGTTTCACAACATACCTACCTGTCCATTAAGGACCATAACAATATTTTTCTGTAATTTTAGTTATTTTGATATATGTAATGACATGTTAGCCTGTATAAAGTAACAGTAAGAAGTCTTATAACACCAGGTTAAAGTCCAACAGGTCTGTTTCAAATCACTAGCTTGCAGAGCACTGCTCCTTCCTCAGTTGAATGAGTTCAAGAAACATATATATAGACAAAGTCAAATATGCAAGACAATGCTTTGAATGCGAGCATTTGAAGGTAATTAAGTTTTTACAGATCCAGAGATAGGGGTAACCCCAGGTGAAAGAGTGTGAATTGTCTCAAGCCAGGACAGTTGGTAGGATTTCGCAAGCCCAGGCCAGATGGTGGGGGACGAATGTAATGCAACAACAGGAATCCAAGGTCCCGGTTCTCATGTGTACTCATGTACTCATGTGTGCGGAACTTGGCTATAAGTTCCTGCTCGGCGATTTTGCGTTGTCGCGCGTCCTGAAGGCCGCCTTGGAGAACGCTTACCTGGAGATGAGAGGCTGAATGCCCTTGACTGCTGAAGTGTTCCCCGACTGGAAGGGAACATTCCTGCCTGGCGATTGTCGCGTGATGTCCGTTCATCTGTTGTCGCAGCGTCTGCATGGTCTCGCCAATGTACCACGCTTCGGGACATCCTTTCCTGCAGCATATGAGGTAGACTACATTGGCCGAGTCACACGAGTATGTACCATGTACCTGGTGGGTGGTGTTCTCATGTGTAATGGTGGCATCCATGTCGATCATCTGGCATGTCTTGCAGAGATTGCCATGGCAGGGTTGTGTGGTGTCGTGGTCACTGTTCTGAAGGCTGGGTAGTTTGCTGCAAACAATGGTTTGTTTGACGTTGCGCGGTTGTTTGAAGGTAAGTAGTGGGGGTGTGGGAATGACCTTGGCAAGATGTTCATCTTCATCGATGACATGTTGAAGGCTGCGAAGAAGATGTTGTAGTTTCTCTGCTCCGGGGAAGTACTGGACGACGAAGGGTACTCTGGCGGTTGTGTCCCGTGTTTGTCTTCTGAGACAATTCACACCTCTTTAACCTGGGGTTACCCCTATCTCTGGATCTGTAAAGATTTAATTACCTGAAAACGCTCGCATTCAAAGCATTGTCTTGCATCTTTGACTTTGTCTATATGTTTCTGGAACATACCTCTTCATTGACCTGAGGAAGGAGCAGTGCTCCGAAAGCTAGTGATTTGAAACAAACCTATTGGACTTAAACCTGGTGTTGTAAGACTTCTTACCGTGCTCACCCCAGTCCAACACTGGCATCTCCACATCATGTATAAAGTAAGACAATGATCAGAAGTAGCCTCAAAACTTTGGGAGCCTATAGTCTGGTTTTGGGCAGACAGATCTGCATGCAATCTGGTGTTGGGATAATTTGCATAATTCTCCTTATTTAACAATACGCATAATTGCTTTTGAAGCAGTTAAGAGAAATTTCACTGGGCTCATTCCTGGGACGAAGTGATTATCTTATGACGAAAGGTTGAACAGATTGGGTCTATACCTTTAGGAGTTTAGAAGAATGAGAGGCGATCTCAATGAAATGTGTAAGATTCTGAGCGAACGTAATAGGATGGATAGTCAGAGGATGTTTCCACTTGGGAGGGAGTCCAAAACTTGGGGACATAGTTTAAAAATAAGAGGACTTCCTTTTAAGACAGAGATGAGGAGAAACATTTTTGCCCAGAGTCGTTGGCGTGCAAAATTCTCTTTCCCAGAAAGTAGTAGAGGCTGGGTATGTGGATTTATTCAAGGCAGAGTTAGATTTTTGTTCGGCAAGTAGTGGAGCCCGCTTGTAGGGCTGAATGGTCTACTCCTGGTGCTCAAGCCATTCACGATGCTGCTCAGGTGCCTGTCCTCCAAGGGCACCAGGATTCTGGAGTGATACCTTGCGACTCTATTGGAGGGAGGTGAAATCACTGGGATAATTAATATTATGGAAAAACGGGTTCAGTTTCTGAGTTAAGCCCCAGGGACAATATTTTTGGGCACCATAATTTAGGGAAGATATAGGGCGAAATTCTCCGCCCCCACGACGGGTGGGAGAATAGCGGGAGGGCCTTCCCGACATTTTTGCCGCCCTCCCGCTATTCTCCCCCCCCCCCCGCCGAAGTCCCGACCCGAATCGCTGCCGCCGTTTTTTTACGGCCGGCAGCGATTCTCAGCTGTTAGATGGGCCGAAGTCCCAGCCCTTTCCGCCGTTTTTACGAACGGCAAACACACCTGGTCTTGCCGTTCGTAAAAACGGCGTCACAAACTTGCTATTAATAACCATGGCACCGATTGGCACGGCCGTACCACGGCCGTGCCAAGGGTGCCATGGGCCCGCGATCGGTGGGCACCGATCGCGGGCAGCGGGCCCGATGCCCGCGCACTACTTGTCCTTCCGCCGCCCCGCAGTATCCATTCGCGGGGCGGCTGAGGGGCAACCCGGCCCGCGCATGCGCGGGTTGGAGTCTTCCAAACTGCGCATTCGCGGCTGACGTCATATGACGCGTCAGCCGGCGCTAACTCCGGCAAGCGGGCTTAACGATTTTCGTTAAGCCCGTCTTGCCGGAGCCTACGGCGTCGGGCTGCTAGCCCCGACCGGGGGCCAGAATCGGTCCCCCGTCGGGAAGGGGCGCGCTGCCGTAAAACCCGCCCGGGTTTTACGGCAGCTTTACGATTTCTCCCGTTTTGGGAGAATCTCGCCCATAATTGCCATGGATATGGTGCAGAAGAGATTGGTTAGGTTGTTAAAGAGGAATGGCAGTGTTGAGGACTGATTTGAGAAACTGATGTCTTCCCATTGGAACAGAGGCGGATAGAGGTGTTCAGAATTCTGAAGACTTTGACAAACTAAATGGGAAAGAACTATTTCCATTTGGTCAATCGGTCAATATACGAAGGGCATCATTCTGAAGATGATTTCATCTAAAGCAACAAGGGAGGAA
Organism: Scyliorhinus canicula; assembly: GCF_902713615.1. NCBI lineage: Eukaryota > Metazoa > Chordata > Chondrichthyes > Carcharhiniformes > Scyliorhinidae > Scyliorhinus > Scyliorhinus canicula. The sequence goes on from NC_052156.1 coordinate 26,239,922, forward strand.
GTGGATTTTGGTGCACAACCACCTCTTATCCTGGGATGCATTCTGTTGCTGCATGGATTTTCAAAGACTTGTGTTCGGCAGGTGAGTCATTGAGAGGTCTGCAATCGGTCACTCTCAGCAGGGGCTCGGTGTGTGGGAGTGAAAATAAAAATGAAGAACAGAAAACAAATAAAGCTGTGTGACCACACTACATGAAGCAGGACAAAGGAAAGCCAAGGGAAATTACACAGTTGGCTAACAATTATTTGAATTTACTTTTTAAGTGCTACAGAAGCATTCAACTAGCCCTTTAAAGGCTTTGTGCTGCTGTGACAGTCATTGGCAACTCTTCCAACAGTGATAGAAACAACAAGAAGCTAATGTCAGAATAAAGTGGCGAGTTTAATCTGTCGGATTTATTGGATTGGATTGGATTTGTTTATTGTACCGAGATACAGTGAAAGTATTTTTCTGCGGGCAGCTCAACAGATCATCAAGTACATGGGAAGAAAAGGGAATAAAAGAAAATACATAATAGGGCAACACAAGATATACAATGTAACTACATAAGTACCGGCATCGGATGAAGCATACAGGGTGTAGTGTTAATGAGGTCAGTCCATAAGAGGGTCATTTAGGAGTCTGGTGACAGTGGGGAAGAAGCTGTTTTTGAGTCTGTTCGTGCGTGTTCTCAGACTTCTGTATCTCCTGCCCGATAGAAGAAGTTGGAAGAGTGAGTAAGCCGGGTGGGAGGGATCTTTGATTATGCTGCCCGCTTTCCCCAGGCAGCGGGAGGTGTAGATAGAGTCAATTTGGAACCAAAACCATAAAATGCTGGTAATCTGAAATAAGAAAGTTGGAAAAGATCAGTGTCTACTAGTTAAAGACAAGCTAAAGCTTCAGCTGTGACCATTTGTCTGAATTTAATTTGCCCGTCTGACATGCTTCCGTTAACTAAGTTACAGGACTGTTCATTATGTCAGTGTATCGTGACCATTCTCTAGAGTAGCCTTCACCACTAAGCGGAGAACAGGATTGAAGAATTTGGGGATTACACAGGCAATGACAGAAAATTGATTCAGTACATCTCTGCCAGAGTATCTGGAAAAGGTGCTGAAAATCCACACAGGGTTGACAGTGCAGGAAAATTCATTTCAAGCTTCTGAATAGGTTACGTTTAGTGAGCTCACTTTTCACTGACATAAAACATATGAAACTTCAGTAATTTCTGTCAGGCAAGCAAAATGGATTGCTCGAGATGTTGCATAACTATTGAAAATATGGTGAGCCGTGCCTGGCTGAGCGTGATAGATTGCTACTTGCCTCACACAGCAGAAGCAGTTCGGTTTTTCTCCCAGTTTAGGAAGAACAATTGCAATTCATGAACAAAAATATATGTATTCTGTCTTGTTGTCTTCCATTTTACAAGTGCGTTGTTACTGCAATTAGTTATAGCTGTTTGATGTTCTCACAAGGCTCAAATCATATCTCTGTATATTTGAGCAACTTGTTTGAAATCCAAAGACTTAGTGCGGCTACTACATGAACATTGACAGTGAGGGGCGGCATGGCGGTGCAGTGGTTAGCACTGCTGCCTCAAGTCACTGAAGTCCCGGGTTCGATCCCGGACCTGGGTCACTCTCCGTGTGGCGTTTGCACATTCTCCCCGTGTCTGCGAGGGTTTCACCCCCACAAACCAGAGATGTGCAGGGTTGGCCGCACTAAATTGCCCCTTTAATTGGTAAAAAAAGAATTGGGCACTTTAGTCTTTAAAAAAAAAACTGAACATTGACAGTGAGAGGGAGGGGGAATGAAATCTGTCATTCTAGTCTTGCGTTTAGCCATTTCATGAGCTTGATTCTTTCAGGCCCAGCATCATTGATCACTCCTGTGGTTGACCTAATTTCAGTTATGATCTGGAGTGCGTCTTTCCTGCTCAATAACTAGTTGAATACTTTTAGCGATGACAATAAAGATACCTTTGTTGCATGTATTGTGTACTATAATCTTGCTGTGTGCATTAATACGACATTGGCAGGATGAGGTAGAATTGTAAAGTAAACCAACAAACAGATTTTATTTACATAACATGCGTGAATTAGCATAATACCACTTTAGCAATAAGATGCCTCTATTTTGACCGCACATACAGGGAAATATAAAAATATGAGCCCATCAGTACTATAGACTAATTTGACTTTAAAGCAAATATCCCCTGAGCTGACTTGTCATGACATTTTCTATTAAAAGTTGTCTGCATTTGTTTCTCAACCAGGAGCCTCACTGATATCCAACTGATTCGCACAGATCCCACAAAAAATTAAAATTAAGAACAGTCTTTTAACTCTCCTTCAAACTCTGTTTTAAAGATTGGATTTCCAAGCTGCCAGTCACTTGTTGCTTTTATTGAAATGCTACTCGCTTAATTTTTTTATTATTCATTTTTATGGGATGTGGGCTTAGCTGGCTAGGCCAGCATTTGTTGCCAATCCCTAATTGCCTTGCGAAGGTGGTGGTGGGCTGCTTTCTTGAACCACTGCAGCCCCTGTGATGCAGGTACACCCACGGTGCTGTAAGGGAGGGAGTTCCAGGATTTTGACCGAACGACACTGAAGGAACGGTAATATATTTCCAAGTCAGGATGGTGAGTAACTTGGAGGGAAATGTCCAGGTGGTGGTGTTCCCATGTACCTGCTGCCTTCGTCCTTCTAGAATGGTAATGATCGTTGGTTTGAACATGCTGCCTGAGGGGCCTTGGTGCGTTCCTTCAGTGCATCTTGTAGATGGTACACATGATTGCTACTGTATGTTGGTAGCAGTGGGAGTGAATGTTTGTGAACGGGTGCTAATCAAGCGGGCTGATTTGTCCTGGATTGTGTTGAGCTTCTTGAGTGTTGTTGCAGCGGCATTCTTCCAGGCAAGTGAGGAATATTCCATCACGCTCATGACTTGTGCCTTGTAGGTAGTGGACAGACTTTGGGGAGTCAGGAGGTGAGTTTGTCACCGCAGGAAACCTCACCTCTGACCTGCCCTTGTAGCCACAGTGTTTATATGGCTAGTCCAGTTCAGTTTCTGGGCAATCCCCAGGATGTTGATAGTGGAGGATTGAGTGACGGTAATGCCATTGAATGTAAAGGGGTAATGGTTTGATTCTCTCTTATTGGAAATTGCCTAGCGCTTGTGTGGCATGAATGTAACTTGTCACTTGTCAGCCCAAGCCTGGATATTGTCCAGTTTTGCTGTATTTGCACGTGGACTGCTTCAGTGTCTGCGGAGTTGCAAATGGTGCTGATCATTGTGCAAACATCAGCAATCATCCCCACATCTGACCTTATGTTGGAAGGAAGGTCATTGATGAAACAGCTGAAGATGGTTGGACCGAGGACACTACCCTGAGGAGCTTCTGCAATTATGTCCCGGTACTGAGATGGCTGACCTCCAACAGCCACAACAATCTTCCTTTGTGCCAGGTATGACTCCATCCAGTTGAGAGTTTTCCCCCTGATTCACATTGATTCCAGTTTTGATAGAGCTCCTTGAAGCCATACTCTATCAAATGCTGCCTTGATGTCAAAGGCAGTCACTCTCATCACACCTACGGGGTTCAGCTCTTTTGTCCATGTTTGAACCAAGACTGCAATGAGGTCGGGAGCTGAGCGTCAGTGAGCAGGTTATTGCTAAGTACGTGTCGCTGGATAGCACTGTTGATAGCCCCTTTCATCATTTTACTGATGATTGCGAGTAGACTGATAGGGTGGCTACATTTGTCCTGTTTCTTGAGTACAGAACATACCTGGGCAATTTTCCACATTGCCGGGTAGATTCCTGTGTTGTAGCTTGGCTAGACGTGTGGCAAGTTCTAGAGCACAGGTCTTCAGTACTATTGTCGGAATATTGTCACAGCCCATACCCTTTGCAGTGTCCAGTGCCTTCAGCCATTTTTTGATATCACATTGGGTGAATCGAATTGGCTGAAGACTGACATCTGTGATGCTGAGGACCTTTGGAGGAGACCGAGATGGATCATCCACTCGGTACTTCTGCCTGAATATTATTGCCAATGCTTCAGCCTTGTCTTTTCCACATGCGAGAGAAAGTAGACATTTAGCCACTTGGTAAATGCCAATTGACCTTCTTGTCTTGAAACAATACCCATCACACATACTGGCCCGTTGATGTGGATTGTCACACGCTTTGGCTTTGAGTGCCATCTGCTCATGAAGCTGATCATATATTCACCTGCCTAACATAGCTGCACATTCATAAAAATAGATAACCTGGTGCCCATGAGAGACAATCCCATGACAACTTAGCTTGGCAGATCGAAGGAGGCTATTGACTCTTCTGAGATTGGACCCATGATCTCCAGTGGAACTTCCTACGTGATCTTCATCCAGCCCACTTTTGTGTAGGCGGGAGTCTCCTGTTGCTATCGTTTGGAAAGAACACCTTCTGCCATTTCCTGATCATCCGGATGAGGGAGTCAATGCTGAACAGTCTACATCTTGCTCTGATATCTCTAAAGCAAAGTGTAAGGGGATGGATGTAATGGGAAGGTGGTCCCAGAACAATTATATAAGTGGGGTGTGGTTCTCAGAACTTATTGAAGTGTAATTAATTCTGGTGGGCGTATCTGGTATACTGAAGCAAACAATCTCTCTTTTCTAGTTGGAATGTCGGTGCTTAGTTCCATATTTTTATGAGGCTGATATCTGATTATTTTCTGTAAGGGAATCCTACAACTGAGATTGTTCAACCTGCAAACAGATAAGAACAATACCACATTTTTCACATGTATAACATGAGGAAATTCAACTTTGAAAGTCTTTGTAAATTATTGGGTGCAATCAAATTGCCCAGATAGCATTAATGGAACAAGCTTTGATTAATGTCATTATGCTAATGTTATCAATTGGAGATGATTTATTCAATTCATTTTCATCGTATCTTGTTAATGTGATCCGCTCAGCTTTCTCATCTAAATTGCAGACTTTTAGACTAAATCCGACTAATCACCAACAACTGATTCCTGTGCCCTGTTTTCATAGAATCAGACAATACAGTAGAGGCCCTTTGGCCCATCAAGCCTGCACCGACAAAAACAAATTACTCTAATCTGCACTAAACCCACTCCCCAGCACTTGCCCCATAGCCTTGAATATTATGACATTTCAAGTGCTCATCCAAGTACGTTTTGAAGATCGTGTGGTTTCCCACCTCAACTATCCTCCCAGGCAGTGCATTCCAAATTCTCACCGCCCTGTGGGTAAAAATTTGTTTCCTCAAATCACCTCTGCACCCTCTCCAGTGTAATCACACCCTTCCTATAGTGAGGCGACCAGAACGAAACACGGTACTCCAGCTGTGGCCTAACCAAAGTCTTGTACAGCACCAGTGTAACCTCCCTCCTCTCCACAGCTGACTGATATGCACACTTGATGGAGTCGCGTTACAACATTTCAAAATCGGCGGTTATTTTTGGTCCAATTGGTCAGTAATTGCGATGCGGGGCAACCATCCATGTAGACTAGTTGCAAGCCAGATGTGTCACTTTAGCAATGGTGGTGGAGGAGGTTGGGGTGGGGGGGGGGGGGGGGGGGGGGTGATGGTGGGTGCTTGAATCCACATGACTTTACCCCCCACATCTAATGAGGCATGAGGTCAACAAAACATGTGCTTCTGTCAGTTTCTAGAGCTAGTTTTCCAGGAAAATGTTGCACCAGACTGTCAGCAGAGGGCCATCACTCCCCATCAAGCTTGGCAGACCAGGATGCTCTCCCACTCGAACTGCCTACCATAGACAGAGTGGAAGGATTTCCAGGTTAAGAATCAACCTGTTTGGCCTTGTTATGAGTGCACCTTGCTCGGCCATCAAGCTCTCAAGTGGGAATCAAACGCAGAGCTTCAAGCTCAGAGGCAGGGACGCAACCCACTGTGCCACAAGATCTCTCCTGGATCCCAAATGGGGAAACTGTAAAGGTTTTGCTGGGGACACTGGTGAAGGTGAGTGAGTGCAATGGTGGTTGCAAAAGTATGGTGGTGAATTGAGGACCAAAGGCGAGGCAACTGGCAGCTAGAAAGTACAGTGACTTTGAAGGGTGGTTTTGTGATGCAGTGGGCAGCATCCCTACCTCTGGGCCAGAAACTCTGGGATGAAGTCCCACTTCAGGACTTGATGGTCATGGAAAATGTGTTCATAACATGGCCAAACAGGTTGATTAGCCCTTAACTTAATACATCTGATGGTAAGTGATAAAGAGGGGGAGAGCATCCTGTGCAGCCCTCCTGCAGAAGGCAATGGCAAATGTCCATCTTGGCCAATGGTGGCCAGTGCCCTCTCTGGGTATTGTACCTGAAGGTGGAGCAGGGATTTGGAAGCGGTTTTATTTCAATTAGACCAGATGGAGAGGAAATGGAATTGTGAGAGGGAGGAAATAGAGATGATGAGAAATACAAAGAAATGGTCAAGGTGAGGGTGATGAGTAAAAATGGAATGAACTGAAGAAAACTGATTTATTACTCATTATTTTAAATAGTTATTTTAGATCAGTTCCAGACACTCGGCTCAGTGGTTTCACTGTTGCAGCATGCCTGCTTATATCCCTTTGTATTCGATTGATTACATTGAATTTCTCACCCCATTGACTTTTACAAGCCTCTTGATCGACTGCTGAAAGTTATCTCAAATGAAGGATCAGCTTTGTTTGTTTTCATAGCACTTCACGATCTATTACTGCTAAAGTGCTTCCTCTTTTGACCAAATGGTAGATTTCTTTCTGCTCGGAAGTGCTTCCTGGAATTTTTTTTTAGATCGTACCTTTTTCCTCCTCTGATGCCTGCACAGCATGCCTGCACTGGAGTTACATTTCCACCTTAGAAGCAGCTGGCACCACTCAGACATTAAAGTGCAAGGGTTCCTCAATGGGGACCTTCTCGCAGCCACTGTTGAATTCTCAGGATGGACGTAATGACCACGTTGGGGACCCAGAGGCCTTTGTAGCCCCTGGATGGTCAGGGACATGGCCGACCAGTGGAACTGCCCCTTGACATCCTGGCAGTGCCAACCCGGCAGGTTGGAACTTCCCAGATGCCAGGGGATAGTGCCAGGTTAGCATAACACAGGGGCAGGTCCTGAAGGGGAGGACTGAGAGGGTGTGTTGGGTCTTTAGCCACCTTATAGCGGGGTGTCACTCACTTAGGGGAAGCCTGAAGATAGAAGTTGAGGAGTGCTCTTCGCTGTAGGGTTATTCTGAGACCGAAACACCATTTAAAAACGGCGCCCTGACCTCTGAGGATTCGCCCTTGCCAGCATATTTGCGTCTCACGCATTACATTTTCAGCGCAAATCACCCTGGCTCCAAAAAGAATGACTGAGTGTGGAAAGATTGCAATGGGAATCACGCCGGAACAGCTGGCATCATTCGCACTGATTTTCCCACCCAAAATGAAATCGGTGTTTGGGAGCATTCTGCCTTATGTTTTGAATTACTTAGTTGATGAATGAAATGTCCAGGAAGGACTTTTATTTGTCAGGACTCCTCTTGATTTTTCACCATGCAAGATCTTCTTTCCAAAGACATTCACATAGCTCAAACTCGTTTTCCCGTCTCACTGTCAGATTCACTTCGTTTGAAATTACTTGGCAATATTTTCCGAGTCAATAGAAACTAAAAACTGGTGCAGTGAAAAATTGGCTGTCAGTTCCCTCAAGAGCCTTCTTCACACTTCTCATGTCGACCAATTTCACCCCCGGGGCACTTAGGCAGTTACATATGTTTAAGGCATACTTTCAATTATAATCCTTTAATACTTCGTTCTGAAGGTCACTTGACTTCAAGGAAAAGATTGCGACAATAGCACAAAGCTATTAAAAGTATAATAATCCACCCATTGCCCTCCACGCCCCACACCCCGCTCCCCAAATAAAGGGTGGAGGACAACCTCCTGAGGCTAGAGGGAAAATAAGAAACTCGCTGAAAGATTGGCAGATTGACTATCGCAGCTGGGAGCGACAAAATGTTGGTAAGAGGTATTATAAATCAAAGCAAAATACTGGAGACCTGAAATAAAAGACAGGTGCTTGAAAAACTCAGCAGGTTGGCATCTGCTTTGGATAGAGAAATCAAGTGAAGGTTTCAAGTTCAATATGACTCTTGTTTGGAATGTAGATAAGGGAATGAGATAGTGCCTCCTCCATCTTGAGACAACCTTTTAAAGAACTTTTTAAAGAGTGAAAAGTGGTCACTGCTGCAGACATCATCAGCAGCTGTAGCCATCTCTGGGAATTAACATTATTGAGACAGCAGTTGCCACTTGATCTGCTGCTGAAAGACCACCTCAATTCATCGCTTGGCTGCAGCGGAGGTGGGGCGGTGCGGGGGAGGGTTGTGTACGGGGGTGGGGGGGGAAATTGCATGCCACTCCCAATGGCTTCTGAAAAGTGCCCTCGAGGGGAAGGTCAATCGGCCTATTGTTAGCTGCCGCTGGAGGGCAGGTAGGCTTAGCCCTACCCCCTTGCTGATTGCCCCGAGATGCCAGAACACCACGTCGGCTGGTAATGGGAAATTGCTCAGTTGCCCTCCTCCGAACCCATTGAAAATTCAACACAGGCCGTGTCACCCCGGGATGGAAACATTCAGAGTCCCGAAACCATTCTCACTGTCGGGTCTCATTCACATGCCACGAGCCAGCTGCTTGCACTTCTGGAGTAGCTCAACAATTGGAAGGGGTTAGAAATTTACTTCTTCTGCTGCAGAGCATAGCAGGAAATCAAAATGAGTGGAGTGAAATTGGATGTTGGTGTCAGCGATGTCAGTGAGCTTTCAATTTTCCTCCAGCCTCTACAACAATTGTTTATGTTGATCATGGCTGATCATCCAACTCAATAGCCTGATCTCGTCTTTCCCCCATACCCTTTGATCCCCTTCGCCCAAAGTGCTCTATCTAACTGCTTCTTGAAAACATGCAATGTTTTGGCCTCAACTACTTCCTGTGGTAACAAATTCCACAGGCCGATCACTCTCTGGGTGAAGACATTTCTCCTCATCTCTGTCCTAAATGGTCTACCCTGTATCTTCAGATGGTGACCCCCATCGGGAACATTTTTCCTGCATCTAAATTTCTAATTGGCAAGGCATGTATTCCTTGCTTCACTGAAACCTAAAAATTGCAGCAGGCTCCGATTTACATTCTAGGACCAGGATTTCCAGGGTCCAATCAGATTCCTAGCTGTTTCTGTCGGGTGCATGAGTCACCCATTTCATGGAGAAAATGGCGGTGACCTTGGACTTTGGTGTGAGTCGGTCAGTAACTGTTTCGTTCCCACTCTAATTGTGTTACCACCTAGCGCAGGATTCAACTATTTGGGAACAAAATGTCATAGCGAGTGCGTTTAGCCATGTGTTTCCAGTGCTCGCAGCACCGAGATACACATGGCCATAACAACATGACTCGCTTTGTATAAAGGGCTTCAGCGAGGTACGTGTGGCCGAGGTCACAGATAGCCCTATTTTGTACACTGGGGAGCTCCGCCTACCCGAAAGTACAATGGGAAGGTCCCCAAAGCCCCCCAAAACCCACACAGGGCACACGGGCCCAATCACACACGTGCAAAAAATACGCAAGCTTGGCACCTTGGCAGTGCCAACCTAGCAGTGCCCATGCCAGCTGGCAGTGCCACTTGGGCACCTTGGTAGTGCCAGTCTGACACCCAACTGGCATTCCCAGGGTGCCCATGTGGCACCAGCAGCACCAGGATACCTCCCTACACATAGGGCATGGAGCTAGGGGCCTCCAAATCCCTGGGAGACCCCCATGAGTGCCGTTCCGCCTGAGTGCTGAACAGCATTCGCCCAAGGTTGCTGAAGCAAAGGGGAGGAACTAGCTGTCTCACTCTAATATGCAGATTTTCCAAAAAGTGATCCCATCCACAATGGGCGGTATTGACATTGCAACGTCTTGCGAGCCAGGTAGATCCAGGGAGCAGGGTCTCCCAGCTTCTCTGTGACTGCACTGTGGCGAGCTGATTTTCTGGCACAGCGTGGCCATTAGATCGTGCCTCTTATCTTTGCAGGGGAGGGTGGAAATGGAATGAAGATTAACGCAACCTCCCCCTCCTATCCCCCCCCCCCCTCCTGTGATGACTTCTTTTGGTGACTGTGAAGATCTACTTGTGAAAGAACTGATGTCAGTTTGTTCCATTTTTGTCAGCGTTGAGGATCTACAGGCTGATGTACCATCAATTGGACGCGAGACACGATGAAGATCCAAACTGTGGCTTTAATCAGCTAGTTGTTAGCCCGGTGGTCGACTACAGAGAAAGGCCGACCGCCGGGAACCCTTGGTACTTATACACCGCCTCGGAGGTGGGGTCTACTTGCCTCGCGACCAATTGGTGAGCAGTCACATGACTAGTCCCAGCCAATCAGACGAGAGGCACACGACCAGCCAGAGCCAATGGGAAACCAATGCTCTGCACCAATGGCAGTGCTCCCACTCATACCACCACACAGGCTTTTGCCCAGGTGTTAATATTGATCTAAAATAGCATAGCTGGAATAGTGTAGATTATTGAATTTTTAATGTAAAGGCTGGCTCCCCTGGGAATTGCATCATCCCCTGTATTAATGAATGAAGGGAGTCTCAGTGTGTGCAAACCATCACGTATATCCCAGCAGACGGAAGATCCAGAATACAAAACGACTCAGCTGGTTAGAAATCCTGCTGTGCTTCAAAGTAATCCAACATAATTTGTATGAAAAATAAAGATAATTTCACTACAGTAGATGTGTGATTTTATACTCTCGACACTTTAAAGTGATTTGCAGTTTAAGTGGCAAAATTTGACTGACAGACTGAAATTTGCAGAGACCTGAAGCTTGTAATTTAAATCTCTAATTGGTGAACCTTTTCGGAACGGTGTTGTCTCCTCATGTGTCAGTGCATGGTGAGCATCCTCTGATATTCTTATTAGGAATGTTAATAACGCCTTTTTATACAGATTGTATCGTCTGGTTAGGAGAGGTAGAGCAATGTAAGAAATGAAAGCTGATGTGAAGCATGGTCTCAATCAAAATCAAAGCCCCTTAAAATGTCAAACAAGACTCTGGAAAATTGTGGTAACAAAAGGAAGACAGGATATTTGCTCAAGTCATCAACACTTGAAGCCCCCTGACTGTGCTACAGGTTCCATCTCTCTGTCAGATAGGGACGAAAATGTTCTTTTTAACCAAATATATTCTAAACGCAACAATCTTTTGTGGCATTGCACACAAATGGGGAAGGCGACGAGGAGGTCAAGGGAGAGAGAGATAGGTGGGGTGGCACGGTGGTTAGCACTGCAGCCTTGCAGCACTCAGGACCCGGGTTCGATCCCGGCCCGGGTCACTGTTTGTGTGGAGTTTGAACATCCTCCCTGTGTCTGCGTGGGTCTCACCCACTACAAGAGAGGATTTAACCATCACCCTTGACATTCAATGGTATTACCATCACTGAATCCCCCACAATCAACATTCTCAGGGGCAGGTTTAGCACAGGGCTAAATAGTTGGCTTTTAAAGCAGACCAAAGCAGGCCAGCAGCACGGTTCAGTTCCCGTACCAACCTTCCCGAACAAGCGCCGGAATGTGGCAACTAGGGGCTTTTCACAGTAACTTCATTTGAAGCCAACTTGTGACAATAAGCGATTTTCATTTCATTTCATTTTCGTTTCATTTCCTGGGGGTTACCATTGATCAGAAACTGAACTGGACCAGCCACATTAATACTGTGGCTACCAGGGCAGGCCAAAGGCTAGGAATCCTACCTCCTGACCCGTCCAAAGCCTGTCCACCATCTACAACGCAAAAGCCAGGAGTGTAATGGGGGTCAGCACGGTGGTGCAGTGAGTAGCACTGTTGCCTCACGATGCCGAGGGCCCAGGTTTGATCCCGACTCTGGGTCACTGTCCGTGTGGAGTTTGCACATTCTCCCCGTGTTTGCGTGGGTTTCGCCCCCACAACCCAAAGATATGCAAGGTAGGTGTATTGGCCATGCTAAATTGCTACCATAATTGGAAAAAAAGAATTGGGTTTATTAAAAAAAGGAGTGTAATGGAAAACTCTCCACTTACCTGGATGAGTGCAGCTCCAACTACACTCAAGAAGCTCGTCACCATCCAGGACAAAGCAGGCCGCTCGATTGCTCCCCCTTCCACAAACAACCAAACCCGCCACCATTGACGAACAGTGGAAACCTTGTGTACTATCTACAAGATATACTGCAGTAACTCACCAGGTTTCCTTCAATAGCACCTTCCAAACCCATGACCGCTACCACCTAGAAGGACAAGAGCAGCAGATACCTGGGAACCCTTCAAGTTACTCACCAGCCTGACTTGGAAATATATCGCCGTTCCTTTGCTGTCACTGGGCCAAAATCCTGGAACTCCCTCCCTAACAGCATTGTGGGTGTGCCTACAACTGAAGGACCGCAGCGGTTCAAGAAGGGAACTCACCACCACCTTCTGAACGGCAACTAGGGATAAATACTGGCCTAACCAGCGATGCCCACATCCCGGAAATGAATAAAAAAAAACAAAGATATGCAGGGAGGATAGAATGACCACGCTAAATTGCCCCTTAATTGGAAAAAAAAGAATTGTGCACTCAATATTTATTTTTGAAAAGGGAGAGAGATAGTGGGGGAGAGGGATTTTAGGTAGTTGTTGGGGGTGGGGAGGGGGGAGGGGAAGGATGAGGTGATTATTGTAATGTGATCATTATAAAACAATAATACCGGAGCAAATCCCAATTTTATATGTTGGCAAAAGCTGACCTGAAGTAAATGAGAGGCGAACAGCTGGAGAAATCAGTTGCGGTGGAGCAGATAAATGACGTGAAGTTGGACCGCAGGGAACACAGCTTTGAACCATTCCGAGACACCGGCAATGTAGGACCAGAATGGCGGCTCCCCAGAAGCCCACGCAGCAGATTACGGGATAGGCAGGGGATAGCAGATCAGGAGGAAGGAAGGAACAGGGCGGAAAAGCTGCAGGAGGAACTGAGGAATGAGAGTGGGATTGCAGGTCAGGGCTCGCTGGGGGGAAAAGAAAATGGCTGCTCAGCCCAGGGAGAAGGGAACAAAAGCCAAGCAAAATCAAAATGGGCTGTCGTAAAGCTTCAAAAATGGAGTGGAGGCAGCAGACTTGAAGGGACAGAGACTCAAAATATGTCAGTGAGTAGATATTCAAAGATTAGAGTTAAAACAAATTGATGCTTACTGTAATATCCCGAATTGAACTGATTGGGTGGGAATTTGTCTTCCCTGTCCTCCTTGTGGAGTATGAGTTCTCCCCTCTAGGGGACGGGGTACCTCAATTACCCCAGTAAGGCACCGACCAGAGAGGAACCCGGTAGGGATCTACTGGGTAGTGTACACATTGTTTGTGTAAATAATACTTTGTTTCTTATTTTACTTGGTGTGGACTCTCCATGTCCTTATTATACTCACCTGGCCACTTGCATCAACCAGGAGGGCTGATGGAACGGACATTAACCAAACATTGCTCCACAGAGCCACCACGTGGCCAGAGCATGGGAATGCAGCAGCGGTGGAAAGGGGCAGTGGCATGGACTCTCACGTAACATTGAAATGTCTTATTTGGCCAGCATTACTAGAGACATTACAAGAATGATGTTACATTGGACCTGTCAATGGGATGTGGCAGAGCATATCAAATTTAATAATTATACATAGTCCACCGGAACTCCTGGTCTGAAGGCAGTTAGTTTGTATACTCTTCACATGCCTGCACTCTTCCCCACACCAGGCTGCTTTTGTGCTTGTTCTAACAGCTAGTTATAGTGAATTGTTGCCTAGAGCAAGTCACCTTCCCACACTCTCAGCGGGTAATAGAATATGAAATGAAGAGCCTAAAGATGTAAAGAAATTACAACATAACTTGCAAGAAAGCATGTCATTAAACAGGCATTCAGCAGAGACGACTAGCCACCTGTGTCGAATTTGTGATGGGATTTTTATCACTTTCAAGAAAAGGAGATACTGGCACTTTCCATGTCACTGAATTGTCTCAAAGTCTTTCACATATTGAATTGTATTTGGAATGCTGTGGCCGCATAAGAAATTGCTGAGGTTATTCTACATGCAGAATGTCCTGTGATCAGCCACGGGATAATAATCATGTACCGACGTGTTTTGGTGTTACTCATTAAGGGATGATTGTTTTGCCCAGAATACTTGTACTTTTCTTAAGTGTGCTGGGTCACCTGTTATTTGTCACTTATGGAAACAACATAGATACCATGTGGGGGGGTAGAATCAGTAAGTGTGCGGATAACACAAAGATTGGCCAGGTGCTTAACAGTCAAGTTGAGAATCTTGGGTTATACGAAGATATAGACAGGATGGTCAAATGGGCAGAAAAGCAGCAGATGTAATTTAACTTTGTAAAGTGTGAGGTGATACACTTTGAAAGGAGTAATTTGACAAGGAAGTATTCAATGAATAGCATGATGCTGGGAAGTACCGAGGAACAAAGGGACCTTGGCGTGTTTGTCCATAGATCTCTGAAGACGAGAGGGCAGGTTCTTAGGGTGGTGAAAAAGGCATATATGACACTTGCCTTTATCAATCGAGGCATCGATAATAAAAGGGAGATAATGTTGGAGATGTATCTAATTTTGGTTGAGGTCACAGCTGGAGTGCTGTGTGCAGTTCTGGTCATCACATTATAGGAAAGATGTGATTGCACTGCAGGAGGTGTAGAGGAGATTCACCAGATGTTGCCAGGATGGAACATTTTGGTTATGAAGAGATGTTGAATAGACTTGGGTTGTTTTCGCTGGAGCAGAGAAGACTGAGGGGCAATCTGATCGAGGTGCACAAGATTATGAGGGGCATGGAAGGGTGGGTATGGAGCAGCTGTTTGCCTTAGTTGAAGGGTCAGTCACAAGGGGACATCAGTTCAGGGTGAGGGACAGGAGGTTTAGGGGGGATTTGAGCAATTTCTACACAGTGGGTGGTGACAGTCTGGAATGCACTGCCTGGGAGGGTGAATCATTGATTCCTAGATCTTTCACCGCCGACCTGGCAGTTTCTGTAAAAGGGTATTTGACAGGACCATTTGGAAACTGAATGCCAAGTTATTGACTGAGAATTTATACCTCTGTGTCTGCACTTTCCACTCTTTCATCTGCCTTCCGTAATTCCTGGAGCAATGTGGTCAGATGAACATGTCTGCCGATCCACTTGAAGTCAGATCCGTAGAGGCGGGCTGCCTCACATTCTTTAAAAAGTACCTGGATGAGCATTGGCACGTCATAATGTTCAAGGCTGGCAAATGGGATTAGGTAGTTAGGTCAGGTGTTTTTCACGTGTTGGTTCAGACCCAATGGGCCTTTTCTGCACTCTATTTTTTCTATGATTCTGATTATGAGTTGTACATAAGAAGGGTGCACAAGGACAGCACGGTGGCACAGTGGGTAGCATTGTTGCCTACGGCGCTGAGGATCCGGGTTCGAATCCCGGCCCTGGGTCACTGTCCATGTGGAGTTTGCACATTCTCCCCACGTCTGCGTGGGTTTCGCCCCCACAACCCAAAGCTGTGCAGGTTAGTTGGATTGGCCATGCTAAATTGCCCCTTAGTTGGAAAAAAATAATTGGGTACTCGAAATATATTTTTTTAAAAATAAGAGTGTACATTACCAAAGAAATGATTGGGCAACTACTTCACGTGGATTGGCAGACATGTTCATCTGACCACATTGCTCCAGGAATTACAGAAGGCCGAAGAATGAGTGGAAAGTGCAGCCATACAGGTGTAAATTCTCAGTCAGTAACTTGGCATTCAGCCGCCAATGGTCCTGTCAAATAGGGGCAGCACGGTAGCATTGTGGATAGCTCAATTGCTTCACAGCTCCAGGGTCCCAGGTTCGATTCCGGCTTGGGTCACTGTCTGTGCGGAGTCTGCACGTTTTCCCCGTGTGTGTGTGGGTTTCCTCCGGGTGCTCCGGTTTCCTCCCACAGTCCAAAGATGTGCAGGTTAGGTGGATTGGCCAGGCTAAATTGCCCTCAGGGTCCAAATTGCCCTTAGTGTTAGGTGGGGTTACTGGGTTATGGGGATAGGGTGGAGGTATGGGCTTGGGTAGGGTGCCCTTTCCAAGAGCCGGTGCAGACTCGATGGGCCGAATGGCCTCCTTCTGCACTGTAAATTCTATGAAAATACCCTTTTACAGAAACCTCAAGGTGGGCGGCAAAAGATCTAGGATTCAATGATTCACTTGCAGCATTAGTTTGAGAATACTTTTGGATTCACCATCAGTAAATTAGCAAGACTATTTCAAAATGGTTACAGAAAGACAACAGTTGCTTTATTTGCTTCCTGAATGTGCATTTTCTGGACATGCACATTTATGTGCAAAAAAAAAAGAATTAATGAAGTGCCAGTGGCATTGTATTAGGAATGAGATGTTGCTGTCAGGTTCAGTGCAATTAATTTAATTAAGCTACACAGCAGTACAGATGCTGCTCTAATGTATAATGTATAACAATGCTGAATTTAAAGTTGCTTGTTTAAATTGTCAAGAGGCTAGCATTGAATATTAATACAAAAGCAAAATATGCCGGATGCTGGAAGTATGGAATACACACAGAAAATGCTGGAAATTATTAAGCAGGTCAGACAGCTTCTGTGGAGGGAGAAACTGAGTAACCATTTCTGGTCATGTCTTTTCTGTTAAAATTGGCAAAGGTTAGACATGGATTGGGCTTTAAGTAAGTAAAGAGTGAAAAGGAGTGGTGGGAGAGAATGAAGAGGAAGGTCTGACACAGGGTCGAAACAGGGGAGATTAAAGCATGGCACGGTGGTGCGCAGCACGGTAGCACAGTGGTTAGCATAGTTGCTTCACAGCTCCATGGTCCAAGGTTCGATTCCCGGCTTGGGTCACTGTCTGTGTGGAGTCTGCATGTTCTCCCCGTGTCTGCGTGGGTTTCCTCCCACAGTCCAAAGATGTGCGGGTCAGGTAGATTGGCCATGCTAAATTGCCCTTAGTGTCCAAAAATGTTAAGTGGGGTTACTGGGTTACGGGTGCGGGCTTAGGTGGGGTGCTAATTCCAAGGGCCTGGTGCAGACTCAATGGGCCGAATGGCCTCCTTCTGCACTGTAAATTCTTTAAGACAAAAAAGACAAAGGAGTAGCCTAGAGGAGGTGTAAATGGCAGCAACAGAACCATTATCAGCAGCTGCTGTCTGCTATGCTGAGAGCAGTGAATATGATTCAAAATGTTGAACTCGGTGTTTCGTCTGGAAGTCTGTAAATTGCCTAAAGGAAAGTTGAAGAGCTGTTCCTTGAACTTCATTAGAACCTTGCAGCAGGCCGCGGACAGTGAGATCAGAGTGCAATTGGGATGGAGAATATTAAGTGACCAGAGTTTCGGGGCCATGCATGAATATTAATAGATGTGCAATCCGGCTTAATTTATTCCTAAATAGAATGTGAGCTACAAAAATCATCCCTCCGTGTTTGATAGACAACAATAACAGCTTGCATTCATTCAGTCACTTTAATGCAGCAAAGCATCTCCAGGCACTGAGCAAGGATGGTAGCATTGAACGTTTGACACTTGGCCACAGAAGATTATAGCAGATCATTTGACCTAAAGCTTGGCCAAATAAAGAGGTTTAAGGGGCATCTTAAAGGGGAGTGAGTGTTCAAATTATGACATTTATTTTTAATAAAATGTAGTGTTTAAAAGCGACAGGACAGGGTAAATAGAAGCGGAATATTTCCAGTCGTTAAGGTTGACAAGAGAATGAGTCTGTCAATATAACATTAAACGTAAGGGATTTGGAACACACATCAAGAGGAATATCTTTACACACAGGACAGAATTTTACGCTCTCCCACTATTGAGTTTTCCAAGTTCCCACCACACCGACCACACAGCAATTTTACACTGGAGCAGGCAAAGCCTCAGACGGGAAGCCTGCCCTTGCCCCAATTGAGGCCCTCAAGTGGTCAGTTATCGGCTACTTAAGAGCATTTCCGACCCAGCCTCAATTTTTAGGCTGGCAGGAATATTGAACTTCCATGGAGGAAGCCTGAAATACAATGGCCTGAAATTTTCAGGTGGCGAGCGCTAGACCATCACCATCCGGAGAGTCGGCGGGAACCACATTCCCACCAACCCAAACCGGCCCACTGCCATTTCATTGCATCCACACTTCGAAGGAGGTCCTGCCTTGGAGAGCTGTCCGTCTATCAGATTTGCCGGAAGTTCCCAGCCCCTCCGTGCACAGCACGGCAATGGCTGGAAGAGGCACTGCAGTGCTATGCCTGGGACTAAGTGCAGGGAGCCGGTGTAAGATAAGTGGCAGGGGTCCTGGGAAGGGAAAGGTAGGGAATGCTTTGGGAGGGGCTGTGGGGAGAGTTGGGGGAGGGGGGTGTCAGCATTTAATTGGGGTATAGGCCAATGCGGATGTGGTAGGGTAAGGTGGGAGGTTCGGAGTTGTCTGGTTCATGAGGGGCGGGAGCTCCCAGCCAGAAGGGAGCTTCCAATGGATTTGCCGCCACCCAACCTCCTTCCCGCCCGAGATTGAGCTCAGTGACCATTTTTTAGATTTCTACCTCAGCTAACCATTACCCAGCAACCTAGAAATTGAGGCTGGGTGTGAAAATGGCCATTTAGTGGCCATTAATCAGCTCCTTAAGGACCATAATGGGGCATAGAAGGGCTTCCCACCTGAGACCCTGCCCACCCCCATGAAATCATGTCCAGTTTGGGGAGGGTATAATCCCAGAGTGTCTCCCGTCCATGCAATTTTACACTCCTTCCCTCACCCACCTCAACACACATTGTGGGGAAGAGTAAAGTTTAGGCCAACAAAGTTACATTTCGGGTGGAAAGATGGGTGGGCAACTCCATCAGAATCCCTCTTGAGAGCATTAAAAGAACAGGACTGGTCCTCATCATTGATGTTGTTTGCTTGCCAGAAGGATACATACTTGAAACACATCTGAGCTAAATCTTGTGTTCTCCTGATTTTAACATGTGCACACCTTGGGTTTCTGAATAGCAATCCAGGACAGGGACCCTGGTTAAATGTTCACGCTAATCTATCTAATTGAGGCGCCATTCATCTCAGCCTTTCCTGAAATCAGTTCAGTTAGCATAGGGCAGGATCTGCGTCAGGCCATAAACATAGCTGCACTGTGTGGATCAGTTAGTCACTGAACAAACTTAATGACTTATTGAAGGAACCAGATTATACTCCTCTCTCCTGTCATTTTGCAGTTAACTTGTAGAACTTTCTCTCTTGCAGCCTCCAGAGAAGGAAGTTGGTCTCCCCCGTCAGGTTGGTAACAAGACTGAGTGTGGGCTGCTGGGACTTGTCTTGGATTTGAAGCGGGATTACCAAACTGTTCGAGAACAAACACCAGAAGAGAAACTTTACAAAGTCTACACTTTCAACTCCGAGAGGAAGTCCATGAGTACGGTTATCAAAATGCAAGATGGAAGCTTTCGGATGTACAGCAAAGGAGCCTCAGAAATTGTCTTAAAAAAGTAATTACATTAAAATAATATAAAATGCACACACTTTTAAATGAAAATATGTTTATTATGATCTTTTGGGTGCAATAGTTGTAATAAATCAGGCTGCGTTTACACTCCAGCTCTCTGAGCTGTTTTGCAGTTGGAGTGGAAATGCGGTCGGTTCTATTAATGTGCTATAAAGGCGGCCTTAAGTCTGCGAAGGAAAATGCATAATCGGTTGCTGTCACAAGGTTTTCGAGCTGGACTGCTTCCTTCCATCATGTGAGCATGTGATAAGAGCCTGCCAGAGAGGCACTGGGGTGATCTACTGAGGTTTTACTTGAGATGCATTGTCAGGGGCAACAGAGTGAAGTCCAGCATTGCAATTTGACTGTGCTCTTCCTGAGCATGGTGTGCTCTAGTCTCCAGCGGTGCTAACCATTTCCTTTAAATGGACACATTTAGAATTTGGGTATTTTCATATGGCTACACTTGGTAAACATTCGCGACACTTTTTTTTCTGTCATAGATGCTCAAACGTCTTGAACGCTGCTGGAGAAGCAAGGGTCTTCAGGCCTCGCGACCGTGATGAGATGGCAAAGAAGGTCATCGAACCCATGGCTTGCGATGGATTGAGGACCATTTGTATTGCCTTCCGTGACTTCCCAGGTAGTCCAGAGCCTGAATGGGACAATGAAAATGTCATTTTAATGGACCTGACCTGTATTGCTGTAGTTGGCATTGAGGACCCAGTGAGACCAGAGGTAAGCAATACAAATTCTAACCTGCAGTCTGTTTTCTGGGATGGGCGAACAGATAGATTGAGGGTTTTAATGACAGAAGCATGCAGATTAAATCACCAATAAATGAAAGATATGGTCCATTAAAACACTGGTAGAAAGTTGACGTTTTTGTGTCCTGACATCCTATGATTCTAGTGATTTAGCAACTGCCAACAGAAAATAGCATGAAATGAGAAAGCTGGAAATGGGAAATGAATTCCAAAAATGCTGGAAATACGCAACAGGCCAGGCTGTGGAAAGAGAAGCCGAGTTAATGTTTCAGGTTGTTGACCATTTGCCAGAACGCAAAATGAATTATTTCCACAGTACCAAGCAGTGGGTTCTGAAATATCATTTGAATTATCTGTATCTTTCCACCAGGTTTAGACGTGAGCACAGTAAGCTCTGGACACTCTCCTGTGAGAGTCAAATGAAGGACTGTATTTCAACTTGTACATAGTTCGAAACACCAGGGAACCACATAGTTTGATTTTTTTAGCTCAAGTGTTTGGTAAATTTGACCCATTTCAGTTTGAAGTTCCAGGCTTCTGAGAGTGTTCCATAAAACTTTATTTCTCGTGACAGTCTTGCTCTTGAATGAAAACAATAGATGCCCAGGAATATGTTGGAAATATTCAGCAGGTGTGATAGCATCCGTGGGGAGAAACTGAGTTTATATTTCCAGTCAACGGTCTAGAAGGCTATTGCGATAACTTTGGCTCACCAGCTAGGTATGAAACCATCGAATCCATAGAATCCCTACAGTGCAGAAGGCCATTCAGCCCAGCGAATCTGCACTGACCCTCTGAAAGAGCACCCTACCCAGGCCCACTCTCCCACCCTAAAACTCCACCTAACCTATGGGCCTATTTTATCATAGCCAATCCACCTAATTTGCACATATGTGGACTGTGGGAGGAAACCGGAACACCCGGAGGAAACCCACACAGGGAGAAAGTGCAGACTCCACACAGACAGTCAACGAAGGCCGGAATTGAACCCAGGTCCCTGGCACTGTGAGGCAGCGGTGCTAACCACTATGACACCCTGTGACAAGAGAAAACAACTATTTTTCCACAACCTTATTTACAACATACTATCTTACAGAGTCTTGCAACTTTGTGGCTGCCAGTTAATGTCCGAATTGATCTGGGGCAAAAGCCTGCGCTTGAACACCCACCCTGGTCCTCTGATTGGGTTTTCTAGGTCATGTGACCCTATCGGCCAATCGCTCCTTAAAGGGGCTAGACACCACGGGTGGGATTCTCCGACCCCCCGCCCGGGTCGGAGAATCGCCAGGGGGGGGCGGAGTGAATCCCGGCGATTCTCCGACCTGCGATGGGCCGAGCGGCTGCCCGTTCTTTTCCAGTCCCGCTGGCGTAAATGAGACTAGGTCCCTTACCAGTGGGAACTGGCGGCGGGGGCAGCCTCTGGGGTCCTGGGGGGAACACGGGGCGATCTGGCCCCGGGGAGTGCCCCCACGGTGGTCTGGCCCGCAATCGGGCCCACCGATCCGCGGGCGGGCCTGTGCCGTGGAGGCACTCTTTTCCTACGCGCCGGCCGTGTGGTCCTCCGCAATGGCCGGCGCGAAGGTGAACCCCCCTCTACGCATGTGCGGAGATGACGTCAGCAGCCGCTGGTAAGCATGGCTGATGTCTAACTTCATACAGGATTGACCTCTGGCCAGCTTTGCATACAAATCTTCTGGCCGGTATTCTCTGCTCCCGATAAAAATCGGGATGGCCGTCGTGAAATCGGCCGAGCTTCACGACGGCCTCGGGGCCCGCTCCCCGCACCTAATTCACCCCCACCCGGGGTGCTAGGCGCGGGCCCCCGTCGTTCCCGGCCGCGACCTCGTCACGCCGGAAATGACGCAGAAACAGCGCTTTTCTGATGTCATCCGCGCATGTGCGGATGACATCAGCGCGCAGACGACACAAACCCACGTATGCGCGGTGCCGTCTTTCTCCTCCGCCGCCCGGCAAGACGTGGCGGCTTGATCTTGCTGGTCGGCGGAGGGGAAAGAGTGCGTCCGTTTTGGACGCTGGCCCGACGATCGGTGGGCACCGATCGCGGGCCTGTCCCCTCCCGAGCACAGTCGCGGTGCTCCCGTCCAAATTGGGGCATCTGGGGGCCCGATTTGGACGGGAGCACCCAAACGGGGCATCTGGCGCCCGTTTCACGACGGCAGCGACCAGGTGTGGCTTTCTCTGGTTTTATCACAGGGACTATAGGGGTTGCCCATTCTGAAAACTGGACTGGCTGGATGATTCCCTGCAATTCTGTTTCCACCTTTTTGAACAAGAAATGTGGCATGTGTCTGGCCCTGGAAAACCGTGAGGCTGCCTCTGGGTCCACGTGATCTTCCCCTGCAGGCCCTTAATTTTCCCTGGTTCATCTCAAAATAATTCTTCATAATATTAGGTTAGATAGAGAGGAATAGAAAAGAGCAGATTAAGCACTTGCTTTTTTTTACACATGTTAACTCGCCATTATTAAATAGCTATCAAAAAGAATGGACTAAATTTAGTTCCTAATACCTGCTCTGTTTCTAATCTTTTCATAGTTATTTAATAAGCCAATTATGTTGGAATATTCTCTTATTAATTTACCATCAAACATATTTCCTGAGGCTGGAAGGTGATTTGAAATTAAAAGAAATTAAAAGAAGATGAGAATAAAACATATGACCTGCTGTCACTTCAGATGTCACTGTCACTATCTAATTATTTGTTAGTTTCAGAGTCGTTGCCATCCATTTAACAAGTGACGGTATTTTCATTGGGGGAAATAAATATTACCATGGCAACCTGCACCCAGCAACTGAGGAGGAGTTATTATTTTATATTGCTGAGAAAAGATATTTGATCGAAGCTTTTCTCCTTGCACGTCTCAGTAGGTTCCATCCTGCACAAAAATTCACCTTTGAAATGGAACAGTCAAATTACCTCATTTCCTCAATGTACCAGTTGAGAAATCTGCCAGGAGCTTCTCTACTATCGTCTGCTACAAGCCTACCTTCACTGGTCTGTCCACACGTTGGGATTCTTATAGTTCCATGCACTCTATGACCTTATCAGCTAACTCGTAAGTAGGGCCTGAGCCATTTGCTTACCGTGCAAGCTTGATGCTGAAATAGGGTGCTTCAAAGGCATCCTGCAGGATAATGGCTACCCTGGTCAGATCACTTTGTGTTGAATATCGTGCAAACTCATGAATGGGCCTAAGGTCATTACTTTTGGCTCTGAAAAGTGTCCAGTCGACCACAGATTACCCTGTAAAGGAAGGTTATCTCAAAAAGGTGCAACAGGTAAAACTAGCTGTTTCACGCTGCTCCGATGCAGTAGCAATATGAGTGGTATTCGACACTAACAGGATGCTGCCGTCAAGCCAAAAAGACTTTTACCTATCACACGGATGAGCATTGTGATATATGACTTTCAGTGCGAGTAAGTTGCTCGGTGACGTAAGCTGAATGTCTCAAAGGCCGGTGAATCGTATCAAAGAATATGTCCCTTCCACTGTTTGCAACATGCAAGGTACAGACCATATCCAATCAGCCTCCGCTTGCAAAACACAGTGCCCAACATTCCGTGATTGGACAACATTTGTTAAATAATTCCCAGTATGCTAAACAACCAATTAAAAATTGTTAGTCAGGCGTAACGTGCGCATTTGCAAGTACTGGGAGCTACATATATTAATAGACAGGACCCGTTCTTTGCAGATAGAAATAACATGCACACAAATTGCACCTGTTTCAATTAAACAAAATAGGTGATAGCTGTTCATTCGTTTATTCCATAGTACAATGCCTTGACCAACCAGACTCAAGCAGCTTGGTTTGAATTTTAAACAGTGCTTGGCAGTTAATTGTCAGTCATCATCAACTGGTGCATTCTCCATGACAAAGCCTCCACTTACCAACTGATCAGCAACTTCTTATCATACTGTGAAAAGTTAAAGTTTCCCCTGACTTTGGAATTCTTACGATCTGTCCTGGTGAGTGCAAGATAAAAAACTTTGACAAAGTGGCCGGGATGCTCCCCTACCCGGGGGGGGGGTCCTGACGTAGCGGAGTGGGGCCAACCACTCCGGCGTCGGGCCCCCCAAAGGTGCGGAATTCTCCGCACCTTTAGGGACTAGGCCCGCGCCGGAGTGGTTGGCGCCACGCCAACTGGTGCCAAAACCAGCGCCAACAGCCTTTGACGCCCGTTGCCCGTCGTCGGGGCTGGCCGAAAGGCCTTTGCCGGTTCACACATGCGCAGGTGCGTCAGCAGCCGCTGACGTCACCACCGGCGCATGCGCGGCAGGGGGGTTCTCTTCCGCCTCCGCCATGGTGGAGGCCGTGGCGGCGGCAGAAGAAAAAGAGTGCCGCCACGGCACTGGCCCGCCCGCTGATCGGTGGGTGCCGATCGTGGGCCAGGCCACCGTGGGGACACCCCCCGGGGTCCGATCGGCCCGCGCCCCCCCCCCCCCCCCCCCCCCCCCCCCCCCCGGGGGCCCGCTTGCACCAATCCCGCCGACGTGGGTTTAAACCACCTCTGGTGGCGGCGGGATTGGCCTCTCAGCGGCGGGACTTGGGCCCATCGCGGGCCGGAGAATCGCCACGGGGGGGCACACCGATCGACACGGCGCGATTCCCGCCCCCGCCAATTCCCGGGTGGCAGAGAATTCCGGCCACAGCGGGGGCAGGATTTACGGCGGCCCCGGGTGATTCTCCGACCCTGCGGGGGGGGGGGGGGGGGGGGGGGGGGGGCGGAGAATTTCGCCCAATGTCTTTTTTCAGCAATGCACAAGGTCGATACCATCAAACGACTACCAGTTACTCTGTTGCCAAAGCAGCTTTCAGCAGAAAACATTTATCTCAAAAGGGGCAGTCAATTCATGAAGTACCAGAAGAGGAAACTTGCAACTTGATCCCACAAATATGTATTTTGTTTCCCTCTTTCCAAAGAAGGAACTTTCTGGCCCAAATATTAGTGTTGAACATAGAATTATGAATCCAAGAATAATTATTACCTCAGGCTATAGGGGCAGCATGGTAGCACAGTGGTTAGCACGGTTGCTTCACAGTGCAAGGGTCCAGGTTCGATTCCCGGCTTGGGTCACTGTCTGTGTGGAGTCTGCACATCCTCCCCGTGTCTCCGTGGGTTGCCGGTTTCCTCCCACGGTCCAAAGATGTGCAGGTTAGGTGGCTTGGCCATGCTAAATTGCCCTTAGTGTCCAAAAAGACTAGACTGTGTTATGGCGATAGGGTGGAGATTTGGGGCTTAAATGGGGCACTCTTTCCAAAGGGCCGGTGCAGACTTGATGGGCTGAATGGCCTCCTTCTGCTCTGTAAATTCTATGTTCTTTCTAATGTGGACGAGGCAGAATTAATTGATAGAACCACAATTCGGAAAGATATACTCTGCAATTTCACAACCCTGTGATTAATTCTAATTAATTTAATATCATCGGTAAGAGAGGATGACACTTTAAAAAATTTTGCTGGCCCTTCAGACAGATGAATTATTGCAAACAAAAAAAATTCTTCCGGGAGATTGTTATTTAAATTGCCCAATTTTGAAACTCCTTGCAGTTCAGCTGATTGATTTCAAATTAAGGCCATCTTTCATTTTCCCCAAATAGAGGTTAAGCAAATATCCATTTTAACTAATGGGTGGTTTGGGGGAAAGTTGCCATAACTATTCGAGAAAGATAGAAACTTATCTTGAGAATTTGGAGGGCAAAAACATCATCCATGTACATCAATTAATTCTAGAATTTCAGGAGGTTTATGTTTAGTTAATCCAAAGATGTGCGGGTTAGGTGGATTGGCCATGCTAAATTGCCCGTAGTGTAAGGTTAATGGGGGGGATTGTTGGGTTATACGGGTTACGTGGGTTTGAGTAGGGTGATCATTGCTCGGCACAACATCGAGGGCCGAAGGGCCTGTTCTGTGCTGTACTGTTCTAAGCTTCTAAACTGTTAATCCATTGGCTGCAAAATGCTTTTTCAAGCAATAATATGAAAGCAAGTAAGCTCTTACTTTTTTGTGAGCTATGATTACATTTACGAGCGCACATTCATTGAAAACTGTTGTAATCTGTCACATTGTCTATCAGTTATTAATTCTAAAATATATGCATAATTGTATTCCTAAGGATATAAAAAAATATTTACTTGCAAGGAAAGAAGCTTTACTTCAGTTAAAGCCACTCAGCTATTATATTTGTTAACCTGGAATGCATAGTTTCCAGATGAATGCAATTATCCAGGTAAGGCGTGCTTGGGCCCATCCACTTGAAATATGTGAAGCAACATGGGACCAATAGCAGTGATCATTAAAATGTGTCCAAGGAAGGTGGCACAGTTTGTTCATGAGTTACCCACAATGCTGCATTCCCAATGACAAGTGCTTCAGAAGTAGGTCCTTCCTCTCAGCTGATGAATGAGGTTGAGCGAGCAGGAACAGGAGAAACCTAAAAAGAAGTTACCCAAATCAGATTTTTTTTAAAAATAATCTCTTTCGACAGGATTATAGGATTCCACATATGTGCAATGTCGCCTGCATATTCTGTTGCCGAGAAAATAATCAATTGCCTTAGCAGGTGGGGTAATCATTGCCAGGATACAAATATCTATGAACTGGATAATGTGCAACAAAGTTAGACATGTTAATTCCAGGTAATATTGAAACAAACATAAACTTCACTTATTAGAGCATGCATATTACAAAGAGAGAAGCAGGAATCTGGGATAGTGCCATTGAAGTCTGAGTTGTTGATGGATCGCTGTGCCTATTTGGAACCCTGGATATACATTATCCCTCTCAGTTCCCAAATAACAGAGGTCAAGTCTGTGCTTTTTGGCAAAGTCCACTTGTACTTTATTTGTCAGCTGTGCCACTGGTAAACTTATTTTCAATACAAAATTTAGAAAGTTTCCAACTAGCCCTGCAGCAAGCTAGTCAGATTGATTGTCTTTAGCGAATACAATAGTTGAGTTTTCATTCAATTACACATGAAATGAAAATGAAAATCGCTTATTGTCACGAGTAGGCTTCAATGAAGTTACTGTGAAAAGCCCATAGTCGCCACATTCCGGCGCCTTTTCGGGGAGGCTGGTACGGGAAGTAAGTAATCGTAGTAATTCTTCAAATCATAACACACAGGATAAAATAACTAAGTAATTTTAACAAAAGAAAGATGGTGATTAGCAAATGCAAGCAGCAAAGGAAATAGGTTTCAGAAATATAGATGGGGTGATCCCGGGATGAGTTTTTCCATCCCGGTAAGTGACTCTTCAGGAGATTATTACCTTAAGGTCGAGCCTTCTTTTTACTTCTGATTGGCTTTAACTAATTTAGAATTTACTCAATTCGGCCAAAATGTCTGTCCATCAATTTAAGGCCTATATGTATTTAAATGTATTGGTGCAAATTTCCCATTCCATCGCTTGCCAATTTTCCAAATTATCCACACCTGCATCTAACATTAATTAGAAAAACACAGTTTTTGTTAAGACATTATCACCCTAGACTGGCTGTTACCATAGAAATGGGACTACTCGTTCTTAGGACAGCAGCCCCAATTCTTACAATACAGTAGGACCTTTTAGCTAGTTGACATCACTGAACCTGCAGCCTCAAGCAACTTGCAGAAAGAAAGAAATTAAAGTGTGTGATCTGGATTAACCCTGAGTGGATTCCCAGCTCTTGTTGCACTTAAGTAATGCTTAATATGATTATAGTTAATTATTCTTAAAGTGTTCTCATTTAACCCTTTTACCTCTATCATCTTCCCTTATTCTCATGGTTATAGCTGACTAGAAAAGTCAATTTCTATCAGTTGGCTTCAACTAAAACAGGTTTGGAAACTTTTCCTCTGCATGATGGCTGTTAAGCATCCTCAATGTATTATGTTTCAGCAGTCTGAATATATTTCCCTAGAGGTGTGAATCTATAGGACAGAAATGCCTATAATTTAGCACTAACTGAGTATTTTTTTAAATATTCATTCCTGGATTTGAGCATCGCTGGCTAGGCCAGCATTTATTGCCCATTCCTAATTGCCTTTGAGAGTGTGGTCATGATCCCCCGCTGCAGTTCCTGTGCTGTAAGTATGCCCACAGTGCAGTTAGGGAGGGAATGCCAGAATTCTAACGCTGTGACAGCAAAGAGAAGGCGATATATTTCCAAGTTGGGACTTAGAGGGGAACTTGCAGGTGACGGTGTTCTCACGCACCGTTGCATTTGGTAGAGGCCGAGGGTTTGAAAAGTGCTGTTTTAGGTGGTCTGGCGAGTTGCTGCAGTGCATCTTATAGATGGTACACACGGCTGCCACTGTGTGTCAGTGGAGGATGGAGTGAATATGTAAGGTGGTGAATGGCATGCTGATCAAGATGGCCGCTTTCTTCTGGATGGTGTTGAACTTCTTGAGCATTGTTGGAGCTAATAATAATCTTTATTATTGTCACAGATAGGTTTACATTTACACTGCAATGAAGTTACTGTGAAAAGCCCCTAGTCGCCACATTCCGGCGCCTGTTCGGATACACGGAGGGATAATTCAGAAAGTCCAAATTACCAACATCACGTCTTTCCGGACTTGTGGGAGGAAACTGGAGCACCCGGAGGAAACCCACGCAGACACAGGGAGAACGTGCAGACTCCGCACAGACAGTGACCCAAGCCGGGAATCGAACCTGGGACCCTGGCGTTGTGAAGCAACAGTGCTACCCACTGTGCTAACGTACTGCCCCAAACCAAACAAGTAGACATTGCTCTACGACGCACCTGACACCATAAGGCTTGTAGTGGTGGAAAGGCTTTGGGGAGTCAGGAGATAAGTTACTCATCCCAGAATTCCCAGCCTTTGACCTGCTTTTGTAGCCACAGTATTTATAAGGCTGATCCAGCACTTACATTGGACAGTGGGTTGTTACACTTCCAGCAAGTCTCATTTTCATGGAATAATTATTCAAACTGCATCAAGTTTCATGATACAAGCCTGTACTCTTAACACTTCACCTCTATAAAATGGATGCATGGCTGGTCCACAGGCCTTACCAGCTTTGGTTGTCTACCAGAAGCTCGAATGGCGTTTAGCATTTTAATGTTACCTTTGGCTATTTTGACTGAAACTTCTCTTTTGCATCCAAGACTGTCCTATAATTTTCATAATTTGCAAATAAAACATGCTGAGAATGAAAATCCCTTTGGATATTTCCATCGGGCTGGATAATTTAGATGAGGAAGACAGCTTCATAAAGGGCATTGCATGCAGATGTGGTCATTTCAGGAGGAATCAGCACACAGAAAATAGGAGCAGGAGGAGGCCATTCGGCCCTTCGAGCTTGCACAACCATTCATTACGATCATGACTTTTTTTTATTATAAATTTAGAGTACCCAATTAATCTTTTCCAATTAAGGGGCAATTTAACTTGGCCAATCCACCTACCCTGCACTTCTATGGGTTGTGGGGGCGAAACCCACGCAGACATGGGGAGAATGTGCAAACTCCACACGGACAATAACCCAGAGCCAGGATCGAACCTGGGACCTCGGCGCTGTGAGGCAGCAGGGCTATCCCACTGAGCCACCATGCTGCCCCATGATCATGACTGATCATCCAACTCAATAGCCTGATCTTGTCTTCCCCAATATCCTTGGATCCCCTTCTATATCTAACTGTTTCGTGAAAACACAATGGGCTGGATTCTTTGCTGTGGGGATTCTCCGTTGCGCCACAGCCCAGGGATTTCCCGAAGGCGTGGGGCTGCCCATAATGGGAAACCCCATTGGCTGGCTGGCGAGATGGACAATCCCAGGGACGCGCCGTACCAGATTTCTAGTGCGGCGGGACAGAGAATCCCGCCCAGTGGTTTAGCCTCAGCTGCTTTCTGTAGTAGCAGATTCCACAGGCCGACCATTCTCTCGGTGAAAACAATTCTCCTCATTTCAATCTAAATAGTCTACCCCATATCCTCAGACTGTGATTTTCATGAGCTCCCCCCTCAATTTTCTGAATCCCAGCGAACACAATTCTAACAGATTCAATCTCTCGTCAAACGTCAGTCCTACCACTCTAGGAATCAGTCTGGCAAACCTTCTCTGCACTCCCTCTCTAGCAAGTATTTGTCAATACTTCCAGACCTAGGTTTGTGGACCTTAACAATCAAAACTCAGAAATACTCCTGTCTCAACAGTGAGGCTATGAGAGAGGAATGCTGTGTGCTCCTGATTGATCGACTGACCACATCTCAGGTAGCTCTTCCCATTGCTGTGAACATCATCATTGCCTTAAGCTTCTGAGGTACAAAATCCTTCCAGAACACCAAAATGGACCTGTACTAAGATTGACACCATGCTTGCCAGGAGAAATACCTTCAGATGTTTCTCAGTGAAAAATAAGAGGCAGCAAAGAGCACATAGCTTATTTTTATTTCGTAGGCTTCCCAGGATACCGGGGCTTTGGAGGTTCTAACCATTCTGCCCTCCTAGAGTGTTGAAATGCAGGAAACATGCTGGTTCAGAGCACAACATTGAATATTTCCATGGTTTAGTCCAAGCTATTCATGTACCTCCCCCAAATGGATGCCCTACAACCTTTGAGCAATAAGTGTCGAGAAATGGGGAAGAAGTTATCTATGTGCTTTTACTGTCTGCCTTGGAAACGAAGGCGCTCATTTATAATGGTTCTTGGCCCTTGTTCCCCTCCTTTGTAGTAACATATGCACAGATGGAAGACTTATTCTACCCTTCCTGCTGATCCCAGAGATTTTTGTTAGATTTTTGAGATAGTTGATGTGCTCACTCACTCGTGTCTCTCTCTGTGCAGCTTGTCCTGGGGCTTTGACAGGAGGGAGAGCTTCCCATTTAGTCAGTGGGAGTCTCCTTTGCTTCGCATCCTGTGTGAGGACTTGGAAAGCTGTGACCCCCAAAATGTGAGAGTTTTCCCCACATTTTCCAATAAATGCATAATGGGTCAAAACCCCAGAGATACAAAACCCTCTTCAGTGTTGGTTCAGGCAAAATGTAACCCATCTCTACATAAGCAGCAGCCGCTGAAATGCTGTGGCCATCCTGGATCACCTGCAACAATGCACAACTGGGATCCCGATTCTGATGTGTTGCTGGGGTGAGTTGCTGAAATTGGTGCCAGCCCAGCTCACTATGAGGGTTACCACTTTCTTTACGCAAGACGCCAAGTGCTTACATGCCAGAGACATGTCTGAACTTAAGGTCTGGGCGGATATCTGTATTTTCTACACTTTTGTACACAGAACCTCTGGAAGCTTTGTGTTGTTGTTGACTCCAGAGGCAGTTTATCAGTCTGAAGCTCAGCGTTGCCCTGGCCTCCAAGAGTCCTCTGAGTGTGAGTGGCCTCTGTTACAGCCTCCATCAGCTACTCGGGAGTGTCTGAACTGGTGGAAGGTACAGAGGAATGATGTGATGGTGCATCTGCTGAGGTTCCCTCCTCCTCCTCAGTGGGGGATGGTTATCAGTCACTGCAGCTGGCTGTACCTAGCTTTCCCAGGTAGAAGGGAGTCATCCCATGACTATAACTATGGAGTTCTATGTGGCCAGTGATGGACACATGATCATTCTGCCACATGTTCACCAGGATCTCCCTTGTGTTGATCCATTACACCAGTAACTCTCTTGGGGCTCCAATCCCATCTCACCATCAAGAGTGGACCAGCCCACCTCCAGAGTCTATTCTTTCATCAGCGTCACTATCGCTTGGAAAGAGGCCTTGAGATATCTTTTGGCTCTTTGGCTTGCACTGATACATAAATGTTCATTACTAATCAACCATCAAGGACCACCAATACAGCTATCCTGGTGGCAGCCTGTCTGTGAATGCTGGTGCCAAGGAATGCATTCTGCATGCAGCCGCTCAGTAACGGCAGTGCAGGAGTCAACTCTGACAGTCTAGGGCCCTTCACAGAGAGGCTGATATGTCTCTGACAGGCAATGCTGCTGTTGAGCCACTACCCAGTTACTAGGTGGCCATGTCCTTTCCGCAAATCCCCATATTCATGCCTAGTCCTATTTAAGACTGTAGGGTAAGCAATGTGTGATGTAGTCATCTTGCCCAATCGTATGAGATCATTAACACTCTTGCAACACTGAAATCATGGGCGGGATTCTCCCCTACCCGGCGGAGCCGGGGGTCCCGGCGTAGCGGAGTGGCGCCAACCACTCCGGCGTCGGGCCTCCCCAAAGGTGCGGAATTCTCCGCACCTTTAGGGGCCAAGCCCTCACATTGAGGGGCTAGGCCCGTGCCGAAGCGGTTGGCACCATACCGACTGGCGCCCAAACCGGCTCCAGCGGCCTTTGACGCCCGGGGCTGGCCAAAAGGCCTTCGCCGGTTCGCGCATGCGCCGGTGCGTCAGCTGCCGCTGACGTCACCACTGGCGCATGCTCGCTGGTGGATTCTCATCCGCCTCAGCCATGGTGGAGGCCGTGGCGGCGGCGGAAGAAAAAGAGTGCCCTCACAGCACTGGCCCGCCCGCCGATTGGTGGGTCCCGATCGCGGGCCTGGCCACCGTGGGGGCACCCCCGGGGTCCGATCGCCCCACGCCCCCCCCCCCCCCCCCGGGGGCCCGCTCACGCCGCCGATCCCGCCGCCACCAGAGGTGGTTCAAACCACGGCGGTGGGAGAGGCCTCCCAGCGGCGGGACTTCGGCCCATCGCGGGCCGGAGAATCGCCGTGGGGGGCCCGCCGATCGGCGCGGCGCGATTCCCGCCCCTGCCAATTTCCGGGTGGCGAAGAATTCCGGCCACGGCAGGGGCGGGATTTACTCCGGCCCTGGATGATTCTCCGACCTGCGGGGGTCGGAGAATTTCGCCGCATGTTTGTGGTATTATCATAACTATCAGCATTACAAGGGTTAATGTAGTCTCGAGAGCAACCACTAGAGGGAGCTGCAGATACAATTATATAAGGCAGTGATGCTAGACCTCAGGGGCAGAGCGTATGCAGGAGATAGCAAGTGATAGCAAGTAAGAGCAGTTTGTGTGAGAAAGTTAGATTATAGTTTATACCAGTAGTGAATTTAGCAGTAGATGAGTGTAGTTAGATGTTATTCATCAATTCTGTATTCTTAAGGATTAAGTGTCGAAACCCAGTTTAGTAATAATAAAAATCATAGCTTTGTTTAAGTAAAAGCTGCACTATGCTCTTTGTGGAACACTACGCAATCCATCCTAAATAAGCAAAGAACACCACAACGTTGTAAGAAAGACCCCACAATTGTTGACTTCCTCTTGGTGATCTCTGTCCAAGCTTGCTGGACCAGTTACCTCCTCCCATCCCTCCACCCTTGCACAAGCTGCCTGGAGGAGAACCTGCAGGAAGACTGGGAAAACTGGGCTACCAAGGATCATTCAGCCATTCCAAGCAGTTCCTTGTTCTTATGGTCTCCTGCTGTGTGGCTGATTCCATTTGACAGAGTTCTGGCAGCTCTTTAAATAAAACACCAACCCTTTCAGTGGAGTCATCTCACACCGCCCACACTGCCTGAGTGGAGGGCTCGCTCACCTTCCAATAGTTAATGGGCTAGCTGCAACACTACCGTGAATTGTAGCCCACCCCCACCTCCATCTGTAAACTAACAGCTCCTACATCTGGTCCTGGCAGCCGGACCTCAGGCCTCAAATCACTCCACACAGTTGCTGCACCCAGGGAGAGAAGGTGAAATCCCATGTCAATCCTCATAGTTTCCCACCTTTTAATGGGCAAATGAAGAAGCAGGGAACATTGAGGCAATGTCCTCCAGTACATCCATGTGTGAATTAACAACCACTGTTTATTTTCCTTTTGCGAAAGTTGCACAACTGGGCAAAAAAGAGTCAAGATGACTGAAGTTGCGTTATAATGTGCCGTGATTAATATGAATGGCAACGTGTATGGCACTGAATGTGCTGTATGGAACTGTGACTCTTCTCCAGCTTGTAAAAGAAGATAATGTCCTTTAGTAGCAGTGTCCCTGTCACTTGGAAGCTGCCATAAGACCTGAACATGTTAAGGAGCAAAACTTGTTTGACTAAATTATAGTTAGAATTTGCAATGCAATTGTTCTATTTTAAATTGAATAAAATCTTAAGCAGTTCAATCTTAACAAGATACCTATGATTTTTAAAATATCATTTCTGGGGTGCACGTGTCGCTGGCCATGTTACCGATGAGAAGATGGTACTGAGCCTCTTACCTGAGACTCTGCAGCCCATGGGGTGAAGGCGCACACTCACAGTGCTCTGGGGAAGCACTTTAACGATTTTGATTCTGATGATGAAGGGACACGGATGGATGTATAAATCAGGACGATGATTAATTAAAAGGGCTCCAATGCACTTTCTGCCTGAGGCTTTCTGGGTGATGGAGGTAGCAGATTGGCGAGACGCTGCATTGATGTCTTGGTGAGTTGCTGCAATGCACCCAATCAGTAGGGCACCCAACACCAACGGTATGCCAACGACAGAGGAGATACTTGTAACGAGTGGATGAGATGCTGATGAAATGTTCCGCCATTCTCTGGACGGTGCTAAACGTTTGAGTGTTGCTGCAACTGCATCAATCCAGGAAAATGAAGAGTACTTCAGCAAACTGCTGACTTGCGCCTTATTGCGCAGGCAGCAAAAATACTGAATTCATTCTAAATCTGTGGAGGAAATGCAGAGGTGGGTTAAGCATCAGCTTCAGTGTTGCATTATTCAACTCTCTCTCTTTTATCTCGCTCTCATGGGTTCCATCATATTACATCTGTCAGCTTACTGAAGCTGCTTAAAGGACTGAAATACATTACATATTTATAAGAGAATGTTAAAACTATTGCCCAGCTCTTGTCTCTACCCACT
The DNA here is from genome assembly GCF_902713615.1 of Scyliorhinus canicula. Lineage (NCBI taxonomy): Eukaryota > Metazoa > Chordata > Chondrichthyes > Carcharhiniformes > Scyliorhinidae > Scyliorhinus > Scyliorhinus canicula. The sequence goes on from NC_052156.1 coordinate 26,275,064, forward strand.
AACTGCATCCTAGAAATGTCAATAGTAACTTCAAAGAAGTGACGTAAAGATATGCAAATAATAAAACATTCAAATTATTGAATCGACAGATGTGATTTGGGAACAGCATGACCAATTCAATAATTACGCTTGTTCAATACAAAGCTTTTTCTGTATTTTAATGTCTTTATTTCCAATTTGCAGACATTAGGAGAGACTAGAGGAAACTTATTGAAAATGCACAGGAAGCCATACAGGTTATATTGCTGAGCTGACCCATAGAATCTGACAAGACCAGCTTCCCCTTCTAGTTGCGTGATGGATCGGGAAAAACAGGCTCAATTTCTGCTGGGATTACTGAACTCCTCCTTCCTGTGGATTTTAGTGGAAGTCTGGGTTGAGACCGTTTGTTGTTTAGCGCATCTGATCATATTCAGACCTGCTGTGAGAAATGGGAGCTGCGTTTATCCTTGTTCATTGTAGAGATTCTTTATCTATAAAAATGGAGAATCCATGGTAAAGCAGAAAGCTTCTTGGTGTGAAAACCATTATGGTTCTGAAGATATACCACCTTCCTACCTGTGCTTAACAGGCTGGATTTGAAAGTTTTCTGGGATTTTCTACATGAATAGTAATCCACTCATCGTGTAATTGGATGTGTAATGTGATTTGTCAAGGCTTAAGTCCAGGATGAACTCTTGAGCAACTTCAGGGACAGATTTCTTTAAATGCTCCTGAACGGGGAATTGTGAAGCAAAGAAGATAGGAGGACATTTGCTGCCCGCACACTGCACCACAGCAGAAGTGGATGTTTAAGCTGCAGTCAGTCATGAAATAAAATGAAATGGGTTTATTCCGTAAAATAACTTTTTTTAATGCTGTGCAACTCTGGATGCCTGTATAACACATTCACTAGTTTTAGCTAGCATAAGCGACACAGCATTATGGAGAATGGCTGATGATGTTGCCACATTGTTGCTACTCCAGCATTATTTGGAATAGTATCGGGAATGTAGCAGTGAAGCCGGAAAAATCTAGATTGAATGATTTAATGATTGATGTTTGAAATTTTCTATGAGTTGAAATGGTGGTCTAAATCCGCATATCTAATCAGGGGCAGGACTCGGTGGTCCGTCAGCCATTTGTTTCTCAGCAGTGCGCCGTTCACTGGTGGTGGGATTCGTCCCGCCGCTTGTCAATGGCATTTCCCATTGTAGCCACCTCATGCTGCTGGGAAACGTGCTGGCGGGGGTGTGCTGTGGCGGGTAAAGTCAATCGCAACGACCGCAGAATTCCATTCAGGTAACCCAATTTATAGAAAACATTGAAAACACAGAAAAAAATAGGAGCAGGATGAGGCCATTCGGCCCATCACGACCGTTCCGCCATTCATTATGATCATGGCTTTCTCCCACATCTTTGATCTCCTTTGTCCTAACTGCTTCTTGAAACTATACAATGTTCCGGACTCAACTACTTCCTGTGGTAACAAATTCCACAGGCTCACCACTCTCTGAGTGAGGAAATTTCTCCTCATCTCTGTCCAAAATGGTCTACCCCGTAACCTCAGACTGTGACCCATGGTTCTGGACACACCCACCATTGGTAACATCCTTCCTGCATCTACCCTGTCTAGTCCTGTTAGAATTTTATAGGTTTCTGTGAGATCCTCCCTTATTCATCTGAACTCCAGTGAATATAATCCTAACCGATTCAATCTTTCCTCATACGTCAATCCTGCCATACCAGTAATAAATCTGATAAACCTTCAGTGCACTCCTTTTATAACTAGAACATCCTTCCTCAGATAAGGAGACCAAAACTGTACATACTCCAGGTGTGGCCTCACTAAGGCCCTGTTTAGTTGCAGCAAGACATCCCTGCTCCTGTACTCGAATCCTCTCGCAATGAAGGCCAGCATTCCATTTGCCTTTATTACCACCTGCTGTACTTGCATGCTTACCTTCAGTGACAGGTGTACAAGGACACACCGGTCTCGATGCACGTTCCTCTCTCCGAATTTATGGCCATTCAGGTAATAGTCTGCCTTCTTGTTTTTGTTACCAAAGTGCAAACCTCACATTTATCCAAATTATACTGCATATGCCATTCATTTGCCCACTCACTCAACTTGTCCAAATCACACTGAAGAATCTCTATATCCTTCACACAGCTCACCCTCCCACCCAACTTGGTGTCATCTGCAGATTTGGAGATATGACATTTTGTTCCCTCATCCAAATCATTAATATGTATTGTGAATAGCTGGGACTCCAGCACCGATCCTTGCGGTACCCCACCAGTCACTGCCTGAATCCATAAAAAATTAAAAATGTCTGATGCCAGGTTTAGATTATAATATGTTTTAATAAAATATCATTCTCCACTCGATCATCAGACACATTGTGCTACAATTAGGTGTAACACATCTGGAATGGGCGGGAAAACAGACACTGTTCAGAATGGTTTGCTTTTGGGGAGATGGTGGCTCAGTGGTGGTGTCACTTGATTCGGAATCCAGAAGCCCAGGCTCATTCTCTGGGGACATGGGTTCAAACCCCACCAAGGCAGCTGGGGGAATTTAAATTCAGTTAAAAAAAATCTGGAGTATAAAGCTACTCTCAATAATGCATGCCCATAGGGCTGCAAGGCGGCACAGTGGTTAGCATTGCACTGAGGACCTGGGTTCGAATCCCGGCCCTGGGTCAGTCCGTGTGGAGTTTGCACGTTCTCCCCGTGTCTGCATGGGTTTCACCCCCACAACCCAAAGATGTGCAGGTTAGGTGGATTGGCCATGCTAAATTGCCCCTTAATTGGAAAAAATAAGTGGCTACTCTAAATTTAAAACAAAAATAAAGCAAATAAGCTATCATCGATATCACTAATGCCCTCTAGGGAAGGAACCTGGTCTGGCATGCATGTCATTGCAGACCCACAGCAATGCCGTTGACTGCCTTCTGAACTGGCCTGGAAAACCAGTTCAAGGGGCAATGCTAGCAATGCCCACACCCCATGAAAAGAAATAAGAGAAAAGATAACACCCATAATCAGTTGATCTGCTCGGCCCAGGACTGTCTCTTCATCAGTGCTGGAGAGGAACATAGAAAAAAATGACTTGCATTCGCTTGGTGCCTTTCGTGACCTCAGAATGATCGGCAAATGCCGTGCAGCCTAATGATGTACTTCTGAAGTGTCAACCCTGAAATTAAAATAAATGAGACTTGTAAGGCTACATGACAATGCCAGAGTTGTGGCTGATTGAAAGATCACAAAGATGACTTTTGAGTTCTGCTAGCTTTAAATTACAGTGGTATGTGACTCCATACAGAAGATTACTCTCTCCTGGGCACCCAACAAAAGGCAAAAAAAATCACAAGGCAGTGTTAATTAATTAATTATTCATGGATATTAACTTGAGCAGAGGTTGACACAATCTTGTCCCAGGTGTGTTTGAAGCCTGACATTCTTCGGACTTCAGAATGTAAATATTGTTCAATTTCCTCCTTCTCGAATATGTTGCCACCATCACTGTGGTAATATGTATCACTGTAAATGCACAAGGGGTTAATGTAAATACACGTAGACTAGCTAGACACTAGAGGAAGAACCAGAGACATGACACACAGACATTAAACCAATAGGTCAGTAAGATAGGACACGACCAATGGGCATTCACGATACACACAGAGGTGACACTACCACAGGAGGGCATTGCACCAACCCATATAAAAAGGACACAGCACACATGATCTTCCGCTTTCCAGTGGAGACACTCAGTGAGCACAGACAAAGGGTTGATTGAACATCACACCCACCACATAGGTTGTAGCAGACTGGTTTGTCAGTCTAAGTAGCTACAACAGCCAGTCAAGATGATCGAGATTCCGGTTTCACAGCGGCTCAGGTGCCATGGTAATCTCAGTGCAAACTGGCGTGCATTCAGGCAAAGGTTTGAGATCTTCCTGGTAGCAGCCGAGCTATAAGACATGGCCGATGCTGAAAAGACAGAGCTGCTGCTCACCATCGCCGGTGCCAGAGCAGAAGAAATCTTCAAAACATTCAAGTTCTCCAAAGGGCAAAACAGGAGCGACTTCAAGGCAGTCCTGGATAAATTCGAACAATACTACGAGGAAACCACAAACAAACAAACAGAAAACGGTAAGAGAGGCGCCAATACTGACCACGAGGCTGATCCTGGAGCAGACAACGACAATTTTGATCGGTGGCCATCTTGAAAAAGGTTCCGCACATGCGCAGTTGAGAGAAATGCGCAAAGTAAAGGAGCAGCGATCTGCGCATGCGCAATCGCTTCCTAAGACCTACGTCACTCGCGCCATGATGTCAGAGGCCCCAGACCACGCCCACTTAAAGGAGAAATGTCCCAAAACGCAAACAAAAAACAATTTAAGCCGTAAAACCCGATTCTTTCACCTGGAACGACAGCACAATGTCTGAAATTCGACCAGTAGCTGAAAGTAACCTCCGCAGCACCCTGCAACAAGCAGTTAGCACTGCCCAAAGAGATGATACAGTCCTTGAAGACTATGACTCAGACCTTGAATTCTTCTTTGGACATCGTGAGCCCAATGCCAGCTCCGACACAAAATGTGATGCTATGGTCTTGGAAGACAACGACTCAGACGAAGATTTCACCTTGGGAGGTGGCTACCTCGGTACCAAATCCGAACCGCAACTAGACGTGTTGTACACTGGCGACCCTGACGACGAGTTCTTCGGATTGGGGAATCTTCAGCCCAGCATATATGACATCCCGACTCGTGAGTGCAGGATTATGCTGCGGCCTGACACCAAGAGACAGAGAGCGGTACAAGCCCACAGAGAGCGGCCTGCTGCCACAGAGAGTGGTCCACGCACCACGAAGGGTCCCAGCCTCCACACAGAGAGTGGTCCACGCACCACGAAGGGTCCCAGCCTCCACACAGAGAGTGGTCCACGCACCACAAAGGGTCCCAGCCTCCACACAGAACGGGATGCAAGACTCCACACCGCAGTCCTTGCATGAACAAGAAGTGACTCGAGTGACACAAGCCTTCACAGCTAGTTCGTGGACAGCCTCCACGATAGAAGCAACGCAAGACTCTAGAGTGCAGTCCTTGCATGAACAAGACCATGAGGGTCTAGCACCTCCTCTGAGCAACCAGCAGCAGACGATGCATGTCTACCATGCTCCAGTGAACAACAGAAAGACTATATGACAGTCTACCACGCTCCAGTGAACAAGAAGAGGACTGTGACAGTCTACCCAGCTCAAGTGCAAAGCAAGAAGACACTGAGGCTCTACCCACTGTATGTGAGACAAGTGACAATGGCATCCCACTTCCCATACAAGATGTGCAACGTGACAGACCTCAGCTAGAATGTTCAGAGGCACTCGATGATCACAGTGAGATGACTGGTGACTCCGGTGACACCACGTTACTTCAAACGTCATCCGCTCACAAGCATCGGAAGAAAAAAAGACTCCGAATCAGATAACAAAGTGGTTTGACCACTTCTTGGTTCCTTACGCACAGGGACACGGATGGCGTTTACAAAGCAATGCCACCATCAACATCACCACCTCACCAACCAAACAAGAAAGACACTCGACCATGATAATTAATGAATTTTGGACTCATGCATATGATTTGGACTTATCGTTTAATGATCACTGTTATCATAACTTGTACAGAGCATCACTTATCTACCTAATTTGTTCAATTTTCTTTAACAACTGTACAGAAAATATGTAACATGCAAAAAAGGGGGATGTGGTAATATGCATCACTGTAAATACACAAGGGGTTAATGTAAATACACGTAGACTAGATAGACACTAGAGAGAGCACCAGAGACATGACATACAGACATTCAACCAATAGGTCAGTAAGATAGGACACGACCATGGACATTCACGATGCACACAGAGGTGACACTACCACAGGAGGGCATTACACCAACCCATATAAAAAGGACACAGCACACATGATCTTCCGCTTTCCAGTGGAGACACTCAGTGAGCACAGACAAAGGGTTGATTGAACACCACACACACCACATGGATTGTAGCAGACTGGTTCATCAGTCTGAGTAGCTATAGAAGGATTAACAGTAGAGTCAAATCCAAGTAGGAGAATTGTTAACAGTTTCAATAAACATGTTGAAGCTATCTCCACGTCTGAACCTTCCTTTGGATTTGGATTTGGATTTGTTTATTGTCACGTGTACCGAGGTACAGTGAAAAGTATTTTTCTGCAAGCAGCTCAACAGATCATTCAGTACATGGAAGAAAAGGGAATTAAACAAAATTCAAGAAAATACATGAAAATACATAATAGGGCAACACAAGATATACAATGTAACTACATAAGCATTGCCATCGGATGAAGCATACAGGGTGTAGTGTTAATGAGGTCAGTCAATAAGAGGGTCATTTAGGAGTCTGGTGACAGTGGGAAAGAAGCTGTTTTTGAATCTGTTTGTGCGTGTTCTCAGACCTCTGTATCTCCTGCCAGATGGAAGAAGTTGGAAAAGTGAGCAAGCCGGATGGGAGGGATCCTTGATTATGCTGCCCGCTTTCCCCCGGCAGCGGGAGGTGTAGATGGAATCAATGGATGGGAGGATGGTTCGTGTGATGGACTGGGCGGTATTCACGACTTTCTGAAGTTTCTTGCGGTGCTTGGCCGAGCAGTTGCCATACCAGGCTGTGATGCAGCCCGATAGGATGCTTTCTATAGTGCATCTGTAAAAGTTGGTAAGGGTTAATGTGGACATGCCGAATTTCCTTAGTTTCCTGAGGAAGTATAGACTCTGTTGTGCTTTCTTGGTGATAGTGTCGACGTGAGTGGACCAGGACAGATTTTTGGTGATGTGCACCCCTAGGAATTTGAAACTGCTAACCATCTCCACCTCGGCCCCGTTGATGCTGACAGGGGTGTGCACAGTACTTTGCTTCCTGAATTCGATGACCAGCTATTTAGTTTTGTTGGCATTGAGGGAGAGATTGTTGTTGTTACACCACTCCAGTAGGTTCTCTATCTCCCTCCTGTATTCTGACTCGTCGTAATTCGAGATCCGGCCCAATATGGCCTTATCGTCAGCAAACTTGTAGATGGAGTTGGAACCAAGTTTTGCCACGCAGCCGTGTGTGTACAGGGAGTAGAGTAGGGGGCTAAGTACGCAGCCTTGTGGGGCACCGGTATTGAGGACTATTGTGGAGGGGGTGTTGGTGTTCATTCTTACTGATTGTGGTCTGTTGGTCAGAAAGTCAAAGATCCAATTGCAGAGTGGAGGGCCAAGTCCTAGGTTTTGGAGTTTTGATATGAACTTGGCTGGGATTATGGTGTTGAAGGCGGAGCTGTAGTCAATAAATAGGAGTCTGATGTGGGAGTCCTTGTTTTCGAGATGCTCTAGGGATGAGTGTAGGGCCAGGGAAATGGCGTCTGATGTGGACCGGTTGTGACGGTATGCGAATTGAAGTGGGTCAAGGCATTCCGGGAGTATGGAGGTGATGCGCTTCATGATCAGCCTCTCGAAGCACTTCATTACAACTGACGTCAGAGCCACCAGGCGGTAGTCATTGAGGCATGTTGCCTGGTTCTTCTTTGGCACCGGTATGATGGTGGTCTTCGGAGTGGAGTAGGGATAAGTTAAAGATGTCTGTGAATACCTCTGCCAGCTGGTCTGCGCAGGCTCTGAGTGCACGACCAGGGATCCCATCCGGGCCCATCGCCTTCCGTGGATTCACTTTCAGGAAGGCTGATCTGACTTTGGAAACTGTGATGGTGGGTATGGGTGAATTATGGGCTGCTGGGGCACTCGACAGCGGATTGTTGGTTACCTGCTCAAACCGAGCATAGAATGCATTAAGTTCATCGGGGTGGGGTGCGTTGCTGCCAGAGATACTGCTCGGCTTTGCTTTGTAGCCCGTTATGTTGTTTAGTCCTTGCCACAACCGCCGAGAGTCTGTCTGTGACTCTAGCTTAGTTTGATATTCTCGCTTGGCATCTCGGATGGCTTTGCAGAGGTCGTACCTGGATTTCTTGTATAGGACAGGGTCGTCTGCCTTGAACGCCTCAGATCTGTCCTTCAGTAGGGAGTCAATCTCACGGTTGAGCTATGGTTTCCGGTTGGGGAACGTACGTACTGCTTTCTTTGGCACGCAGTCATCCACACATTTGCTGATGAAGTCTGTGACGGTGGTGGCATACTCATTTAAGTTAGTCGCTCAGTTTTTAAATATGGACCAGTCCACTGTCTCTAAGCAGTCACGTAGCAGCTCTTCTGTCTTCTTGAATCAGCACTGCACAACCTTCTTAGCTGGATTCTCCCTCTTGAGTTTCTGCTTGTAAGCCGGGAGAAGGAGCATAGTCTTATTGTCTGATTTCCCAAAATGCGGTCGGGGGATGGAACGGTAGGCGCCCTTGATTTTTGAGTAGCAGTGGTCAAGAGTGTTGTCGCCCCTGGTGGGACAGGAGATGTGCTGGTGGAATTTTGGCAGTACACTCTTGAGGTTGGCTTTGTTGAAGTCTCCGGCCATGATGAACAAGGCCTCCGGGTGTTCTGTTTCATAGTTGTTTATGACTGTGTACAGTTCATCCAGCGCCTTCCTCACTTCTGCCTGGGGTAGGATATAGACCACTGTGATAATGGCTGAAGTGAACTCACATGGAAGATAGTATGGGCGGCACTTTACGGTCAAGTATTCCAGGTCTGGGGAGCAGTAGGTCGCCAGGGTCGCCACATCCAAGCACGAGGAGGAGTTGATGAGGAGGCAAACCCCTCCACCCTTCGCTTTGCCTGAAGATGCCGTGCGGTCCGCCCGGTGAATAGCGAAGCCTTCAGGTTGTATGGCACAATCCGGTGAGGCGGGGGTGAGCCATGTCTCTGTGAAACCGAGCACACAGCAGTCTCTAACTTCTCTCTGAGAGGTAAGTCTGGCTTTAAGTTCATCCAGCTTGTTTTCAATCACTTGGACGTTTGCCAGGAGTATGCTGGGGAGAGGGGTCTTGAAACCGCGTTGCTTCAGTCTAACCTGCAGACCGCTGCATTTCCCTCGCTTCCTCGGTCGGCGGCTGCTGCTGGATGATCTTGGGATCCGATGGGAGACGTCAACCCTTGTGGAAGGCAGGTGGTTGTGTCTGGCGGGGTCCAGGGCGCTAGCGGGGTCCAGGGCGCTGTTTACGTTTCCGGGGTCGCGTCTGGCAGGGTCCCAGGCGCTGGTTGAGGTAGAGGGGTTGCTACGGGGGTGAGTTTGCGTCCGGATGGGTCCCGGCATTCTGCGGGCACGGGAATACCTTGCAGCGCGTTCGGGTCCTTGTGCGCGGTCTCAACCGTTTCTGGGGTCCTGGGTCGTGGGCAGGGGCTTCCTGGGGCAGGTTGGGCTCGGTCCCATGGTCTGTTCCCTCCCTGGGCGCTCCTGGGGTCGGATCTTGAAGTCGGCACAGTGGGGCCTCCATGTGGATTTTTCTTTCTTCCATCACCAGGTAGGTCGGGTTGCTGGGCGGGTCTCTCGGGGTCGCGTTGGGCCGGACTTGGGTTGTCAACTCGCGTTGGGTTGTCGGAGTGCACATCAAGGGAGCAGCTTATGCTAAATCAAGAGCATAACAAGACAATGACTACATCAGTAAACCTCCAGTTGGAACTCTGTCCCTCCATATGAGAATCTAAAGAGTTAAGGCTGTCAGATTTAATCATATGTAATGCGATTCTGCAGTGAGTTGCACTTAACATAAAAACCTTGTCATTCCCTTGCTGAATTATTGATCTCGTAAAGATTACCAGAGGCTGCGTTTGAGTTATGGCTGTGCCAAAACAAGTGCAAGAGCAGTATAGGCTGGGTCCCCAGCATATTCCCATATTATGACAAGCATGCCCTGCACATGTCATTTGATGAATCAAACTGACTTCTGGAGCATATTGCAGGATCTGAATAATTTATATCGAACTTTTATATTTACTAAATTATTCTTCAAAATGCTTTACTTGACGAGAACCCCAGTACTTTACAGACATCAAAACAAACCCAGGTGAATGCCATTGAATCGACAATGCTTATCTTATTTGTTAAATGGTGTAACCTTGCACATCACCCACATATTACATCATGATGACTGGTTAGATTAGTTTTCGATTTAGCCCACTTCCAATAGTTTAGCCACACTGGAAAAATTTGTCATGGTCCATATTTTTCTAACTGCTTTAACAACTCTGTCACTGCTTCCCCTTTTCTTTCCCAGAAAGAACAGGCCCAGCTTTGTAACCTCTGCTCACCCTCCAATCCCTTCTTCGTAAAAAGCTAATTACATTTGTTTCAGGAGACAGGAGGAGGGAGCTGGACAGGAAGGTAATTAGGTTAGGGTGCAGAGCAAAGCCAAGGTTGACAAAAGGGTTTTGGCAGGTTTACGGAGTTGAGGCAGTAAAGCAAAATAGTTTGGGACGAGAATTCCAGAAGGCAGGAGCATAATTACTGAATGTTTGACACCCAATGGAATGGGTAAAATGAGAGATGAATGTTACTGACTGAGATGCATGGGGAAAGTACATTGTGTAAATATGGTGGATAAGAGACAGTGAAAATGAGCACGTGGATTTTAAAGATGGTTCACGGGGCACATTGAGCCACTAAAATTGGACAGGGAATTTAAAGTAATCTGCACGGTTCATCATGGGTAAGTGCTCTGGGTGTATAATTCTAAATATCTGAAGTTTCTGAAGCTCAGAAACCTGAAACAATCAAATCTTGAGGTGATGGCATTAGATAGCGGCTTCAGGGTGGATGGGCATATGGCAGGTTTCACTGAGCAGTGTTAGATGTGATATGGAGATGCTGGCCTTGGACTATGGTGGGCACAGTAAAAAGTGTTACAACACCAGGTTAAAGTCCAACAGGTTTGTTTGGAATCACTAGCTTTCAGAGCGCAGCTCCTTCATCATGTCAGACTCTCCTGTTGGACTTTAACCTGGTGCTGTAAGACTTCTTACAATGTTAGAAGGTGGTCTTGGCACCAGGCTGGATGTAAGGACAGAAACTCAGTACAATATCATAGACAGTGCTAAGATGTGCGCCATCAGATTCAGCCTGATCAGCCAACTAGTGAGTTTGATGGAGTGGAACAGACGGATTTAATTTTGCAGACAATTTGCAGGCTGCAGCAAGTTTTGACTGATCCAAAACTGTTAGACAAGCAACTGAAGAGTACTGCAATCAAGAGTCAATGATGGTGACTGAGCAGAGTCTAGTGGAAGATGAGGGCACACATGTGAATAAAGGGGGTAATTAGTACTTTATTAAGGGCCCTTCCCACCACTGCTCTGATTGAATGGGTGGTGGGAGAGGCCAATGCTAAACGTACAGTCTAGCAGGTTTAACTCTGTAGGCTGCCAGCCAGTTTAAGGAGGGGTTCCTCATGCCATGCCCCAGTGCCAAACGGACCCTCACCGCAGTGTTGCCTTCCCATGTCCACCCTCCCTTCCAGCCCTGTCAAACGTGCCCTTACTGGCCCACCCTTCCGCCTCACTGGAGGCTGCCAGCCCAGTTCCAGCAAGATCCTGGAGGTAGATGAAAGTCAAGATCCATCACTGAACCCCACCCCCTTGGCCTACATGCAGCACCGTCAGTGACCACTGCTCCTGGATCAGCCAGTGTGAAGAGCTGCTGGTCTCCGATAGACCGGCAGCTCTATGAGGCGGAACTTGCTCCTGGAGATGGACAGAAGCCTTGCCTCACCTGTAACAATGAAATGGGCCGATCCGGCTAAATAGAGGTGGGTTCACCTTCAAAATTTACACTGGGGTCTGAAGGGCCCATTCTCAGCGTTTAAGCCCACTTTCCTAAATCTGGGGGCCAAAGGAAACAAAGGTGGAAGCAAGTGAGTTATTGAGACAAAACACAGATTTGTGACAGTAAATCATACATTATCATAGAATTTACAGTGCAGAAGAAGGCCATTCGGCCCATCGAGTCTGCACCGGCTCTTGGAAAGAGCACCCTACCCAAGGTCAACACCTCCACCCTATCCCCATAACCCAGTAACCCCACCCAACACTAAGGGCAATTTTGGACACTAAGGGCAATTTAGCATGGCCAATCCACCTAACCTGCACATCTTTGGACTGTGGGAGGAAACCAGAGCACCCGGAGGAAACCCACGCACACACAGGGAGAATGTGCACGCTCCGCACAGACTGTGACCCAAACCGGAATCGAACCTGGGACCCTGGAGCTGTGAAGCAATTGTGCTATCCACAATGCTACCGTGCTGCCCAAATAAGCTGTAGTATTGTCAATAAAACAGTTTTCTGCTTTTGAATTTTGTTGAGAAGTATGATACATTATGGACATCTTTTATTCTATGTCATCCAAGAAAAATATAGGACAGTACAATATTACAGTTTAATTCTGCTGATTTATTGACAACATTATAATGTAATAGCAGTACAGCGAGAGGCAGATGCACCTCACATTGTCACTAGTGTATAAAAAAAGATTGTAATCTGCAGTTGTATAGCATTCATTTTGGTGAGTACTTCCTCTCTATGGGTGGTAACGGTTTCATCCAGAGGATCCAGAAAGAAACAGGAGAGATGGGATCATTTAGTAAATTTTGGTAAATCCAATACATAAAATACCGGTTGTAAAGTCAACACCCTGAAACTTTAACGCTATTTATTTCTCCACAAAAGCTGTCTGATTTGTTAAGCGATTCCAGCATTTTATGCTTATATTTCAGATTTCTCGTCTCCACAGTGTTTTACGTTTAGATTAAGATGCCATTAGAATTGTAATGGTAAGCTAAAGGGGCCAAACAGAAGTTCTGGGCTATGTTTCTTTTGGTGTATCTGAGCTACTTCACTTTTGTTACAATGTCATTTCAGTTTACCCTGGTTCTGTAAATAACACATTGGCTCCCGTGTCTAGTAAGCGAAATTGTTCTGAATGGCCTGGATCCTTCATCCTTTATTTGTTGTGTAGGTCCCAGACGCCATTCGAAAGTGCCAACGCGCTGGGATTACCGTGCGCATGGTTACTGGGGACAACATTAACACAGCTCGTGCCATCGCCATCAAATGTGGCATCATTAATCCGGGTGAGGACTTCATCTGCTTGGAGGGCAAGGATTTCAACAGAAGGATCCGGAATGAAAAAGGAGAGGTGAGAGACTCTTTGGTAAATCTGATCTATTAAAGTACACATAACATGGCCTAATCCCACAAAACTATACAGTGTAATCCCAGTGTACAATGTTGCCTTAGCACCACCATACGAAGGGTATAAATTATAATAAAAGGAAAAGTGGAGCGCAATTCTCCCAAAAGGGAACAGAGTCCCTTAGCGAGTGTGCTTAGCCACGTGTTTCCCGCTGCTTGCAGTACCGAGAAACTCATAACTATTCAACACGACTCGCGTTGTATAAGGAGCCTGAACGGGAAACACACGGCCGAGGGTGCATATCGCCCCGCTTTGTACAAATGGGAGTTCAATTTGCCAGAAGTCACCAGTGTTGCAGGAGATCAGGAGGCCGTCCCGATCTCTGAGGCCCCCGAAACAATTCCCGACTTCCCGCTCAGTCCTAAAACACTATGGGAGGGTCGCCGGCATGCCTACTGCCAGGGTGCCAAGCTGACACTGCCAGGGTGCCCAGGTGGCACTAGCAGTGCCAGGGCCGATCCCCTGGGAGGCCTCCATCAATGCCATTCTGTCTGGTCCCTGTTTGTGGGGATCAGTGCAGAACGGCGCTTGCCCGAAGTCACTGAGTCAAAGGGGGTGAATCCCAAAGCCTCAGGTACCTCGGGAATCTGCACATTAGAGTGAAGCTTATTTGCCAAAAAGTGATCCCACCGATTGTGAGCGAGATTCACCTTGCAACATCTCGCGAGATCGTATTGAAACTTGCAAGGTGTTGTGCGATGGGTAGATCCCGCAAATGGGGCCACGCTGCACTGCAGCGAGCTTCTTTTCTGGCGCAGCGTGGCCATTGGATCGCGCCCGTAGATTAACAATACATAAATTATCTTTATATTATGAGAATAAATTCTATGTGATAAAGGCTAACTGCTCAGATTAAATTATTAGAATTCCGAAAATAAATAGTAAAAAAGTAAAGGGTGTCAGGTTAACACTCCACAGTGTTGGTGCAATCCCCACACATTACACAGGCCATCCTTTTTGTTATTCATTTACGGGATATGGGCGTCGTTGGTTCGGCCAGCATTTGTTGCCCATCCCTAGTTGCTGTTCAGAAGGTGGTAGTGAGTTGCCTTCTTGAACCGCTGCAGTTCTTGAGGTGTAGGTACACCTACTGTGCTGTTAGGTAAGGAGTTCCAGGGTGTTGCTCCAGCGACAGTGAAGGAGCAGTGATATATTTCCAAGTCATGGTGGTGACTGACTTGGAGGGGAACCTCCAGGTGGTGGAGTTTCCAGGTATCTGCTGCTCTTGTCCTTCTAGATGGTAGTAGTTGTGGGTTTGGAAGGTACTGTCTGAGTTACTGCAGTGCATCTTGTAGATGGTCCACACGGCTGCCACTGTTTGGCGATAGTGGAGGGTTTGAATGTTTAAGGAAGGGGGAGCAATCAAGCGGCCTGCTTTGTCCTGGATGGTGTCGAGCTTCTTGACTGTTGTTGGAACTGCACTCATCCAGACATGTGGGGAGTATTCCATTACACTCCTGTCTTGTGCCTTGTAGATGGTGGACAGGCTTTGGGGGGTCAGGAGGTGAGTTACTCACCGTAGGATTCCTGGCCTTCGACCTGCCCTGGCAGCTACAGTATTAATGTGACTAGTCCAGTTCAGTTTCTGATCAATGGTAACCTCTAGGTTGTTGATTGTGGGGGATTCCGCGATGGTAATGCCATTGAATCTCATGAGGCGATAGTTTGATCCTCTCTTGTAGGAGATGGTCATTGCCTGGCACTTAGGTGGCACAAATGTAACTTGTCACATGTCAACCCAAGCCTGGATATTATCCAGGTCTTGCTGCATTTAGACATGGACTGCTTCATTATCTAAGGAGTTGTGAATAGTGCTGAACACCCTAAAACATCCCACTTCTGACCATATGATGGAAGGGAGGTCATTGATGTCGCAGCTTAAGATGGTTAGGCCTAGGACACTACCCTGAGGAACTCCTGCAGTGATGACCTGGAGCTTAGTTGGCTGACCTCCAACCACCACAACCATTTTCCTTTGTGCCAGGTGTGACACCAACCAGTGGAGAGTTTCCCCTGATTCCCATTGACTCCAGTTTAGCTCGGGCTCCATGATGTCATACTCGGTCAAATGCTGCCTTGATGTCAAGGGCAGTCATTCTCACCTCACCTCTGGCATTTATATTTTAACAAAGGCTATAATGAGGTCAAGAGCTGAGTGATCCTGGTGGAGCACCACCCGGGTCGATGAGTACCACACTGATTTTCTCATCGCAAATTATACTTTGGACGCGATTCACCCAAATGGGAGAAAAGTCGCATAGTAAGCACGTTTAGCTGCATATTTCCAGGCGCTCACAGTGCTAAGAAACACATGGCTATTCAACGTGACCCGCATTGTATGAGGGGCCTCAACTGGGGAACGCACAGCCGAGGCTGAACATAGCCCCATTTTGTACAGTGGGGAAATCCGCTCGCTGGAACTCCCCAGTGTAGCGAGAAATCGGGACACTATTTAAAAATGGCATTCCAATCTCTGATGCCAAGAAGTGATCCCTGACCTCCCCTCAGCCTGAATGCATTATGTGAGGGTCACCGGCCCCACACCACGCACCCCTAACACCTACGAAGGCACCCCCGGCCTAACTGTTGGACAATGCCAACCTGGTACCCTAGGAGTGGCCCTGCCAGCTGGGAATGCCACCTGGACACCTTCGCGGTGACTGGATGGCACCCAGGTTGTAGTGCCAGGGTACCAGGATGGCACCAGCAGTGCCAGAGCATCACCCTGTCCAAAGGCCTGCACATGGGGGCCTCCTGTCCCCTGGGAGACCCCCACGAGTGCCATTCCTTCTGGTTCCCATTTGTGAGGACCAGTGCTGAACGGCGCTCGCCAGAGGTCTCTGAGGCGAAGGGGTTGAATCCCAAAGCCTCAGGTACCTCAGGAATCTTCACATCAGAATGAGGCTAACTGTCTTAATGGAGAAGTAATAATCCGAAACAAAGAAATGACAGAAGAACTGAAGAGTCACTTTGCATCAGTCTTCACGGTGGAAGACACCAGTGGGATGCCAGAGCTCCAGGAGAATGAGGGGGCAGAGGTGAGTGCAGTGGCCATCACTTTGAGAAGATTTTGGGGAAATTGAAAGGTCTGAAGGTGGATAAATCACCTGGACCGGATGGACTACATCCCAGGGTTCTAAAAGAGGTAGCTGAGGAGATTGTGGAGGCGTTGGTGGTGATCTTTCAGGAATCACTGGAGACAGGAAGGGTCCCAGAGGACTGGAAAGTGGCTAATGTAACACCGCTGTTTAAGAAGGGAGGGAGGCAGGAGACGGGAAATTATAGGCCAGTTAGCCTGACTTCGGTAATTGGTAAGATTTTAGAGTCCGTTATTAAAGATGAGATCGCAAAGTACTTGGAAGTGCAGGATAAAATAGGGCTGAGTCAGCACGACTTCATCAAGGGGAGGTCATGTCTGACAAATCTGGTAGAGTTCTTTGACGGGGTAACAAGGAAGTTAGACAAAGGAGAACCAGTGGACGTGATTTATTTAGATTTCCAGAAGGCCTTTGACAAGGTGCCGCATAGGAGACTGTTAAATAAGTTAAGAGCCCCTGGTGTTAAGGGTAAGATCTTGGCATGGATAGAGGATTGGCTGACTGGCAGAAGGCAAAGAGTGGGGATAAAGGGGTCTTTTTCAGGATGGCAGGTGCTGTGCCTCAGGGGTCTGTGCTGGGACCACAACTTTTCACAATATACATTAATGATTTGGAGGAAGGAACTGAAGGCACTGTTGCTAAGTTTGCAGATGACACAAAGATCTGTAGAGGACAGGTAGTATTGAGGAAACAAGGGGGCTGCAGAAGGATTTGGACAGGCTAGGAGAGTGGGCAATGAAATGGCAGCTGAAATACCATGTGGAAAAGTATGAGGTTGTGTACTTTGGAAGGAGGAAGTTAGGCATAAACTATTTTCTAAATGGGGAAATACTTAAGAAATCAGAAGCACAAAGGGACTTGGGAGTCCTTGCTCATGATTCTCTTAAGGTTAACGTGCAGGTTCAGTCAGTAGTTAGGAAGGCAAATGCAATGTTAGCATTAATGTCTAGAGGGCTAGAATACAAGACAAGGGATGTACTTCTGAGGCTGTACAAGGCTCTGGTCAGACCTCATTTGGTTGTATTGTGAGCAGTTTTGGGCCCCGTATCTAAGGAAAGATGTGCTGGCTTTGGAAAGGATCCAGAGGAGGTTCACAAGAATGATCCCTGGAATTAACTGCTTGTTGTATGAGGAACGGTTGAGGACTCTGGGTCTGTACTCGTTGGCATTTAGAAGGATGAGGGGGGATCTTATTGAAACTTACAGGATACTAAGAGGCCTGGATAGAGTGGACATGGAGAGGATGTTTCCACTTGTCGGAAAAACTAGAACCAGAGGACATAATCTCAGACTAAAGGGACGATCCTTTAAAACAGAGATGCGGAGGAATTTCTTTAGCCAGAGGGTGGAGAAGGCTGTGGAGGCCAAATCACTGAGTATCTTTAAGACAGAGATAGATAGGTTCTTGATTAAAAAGGGGATCAGGGATTATGGGGAGAAGGCAGGAGAATGTCGATGAAAAAAATATCTGTCATGATTGAATGGTGGAGCAGACTCGATGGGCCGAGTGGCCTAATTCTGCTTCTATGTCTTATGGTCTTGCTCTAATATGCAAATTTGCCAAAATGCAATCCCACGCAGAATGAGAATCGCGTTGGATCTCATGAGGCATTGCAAGCCAGGTAGATCCCGGGAGCGGGGTCTCCTGGCTTTTATCGGCCACGCTGAGCCACGACGAGCTGCTTTTCAGGCTCAGCGTTGCCATTGGATTGCGCCTTTGTCACCTTTTGGGAAAATTCCGCCCATAATCCAACTGGGGCCAGGTTTTATGTAACCTGGATTTTGCACTTTACCTCTATTTATAAAGCCCAGGATCTCATATGCTTTGTTTAACTGCCATGTTAACCTATCCTGCCAATGTCAAATATTTGTGCACAAATACCCTCCAGGTCTCTTTCACTTCTTGCACCTTCTTCAACATTATACCATTTAGTTGTGTTGTTCCTCGTTCTTCCTAATGAAATGTATCATAGATACATAGAAGAAAGGAGGAGGCCTTTTTGTCCTTCAAACCTGCTACGCCATTCCATCATGATCATGGCTCATCATCCAACTCAATAGCTTTCCTGCTTTCTCCCCATAGCCTTTGATCCCATTCTCCCCAGTGCTATATCTAGCCGCTTCTTGAATATATTCAACGTTTTAGCATCAACTACTTCCTGTGGTAATGAATTCCACAGGCTCACCACTCTTTGTGTGAAGAAATGTCTCCTTATATCTGTCCAAAATGGTTTACCTAAATCTTCAGACTGTGACCCCTGGTTCTGGACGCCTCCATCATTGGTAACATCTTCCCTGCATCTACCCTGTCTAGTCCCGATAAAATTTTATAAGTGTCTATGACAGGGGTGGGCAAACTACGGCCCGCGGGCCGCATGCGGCCCGACAAAGGTTTTTATGCGGCCCGCCAATGAGGTGCCCGGAATCAGAACCGGCATTTTTGAAAAGCCGCCGGGGAAAAGCAGCTGAAGTAAATGCGCTTATTCAATAAGCGCATTTACTTCAGCGGCTTTTCCCTGGCGGCTTTTCAAAAATGCCGGTTATGATTCCGGGCACCTCATTGGCGGGCCGCATTAAAACGCGCGTAGTGGGGTGGATGAGTGGGGCTGTCTCATTGGTCGGTTTAGTTGGGTGTGCGACCAATAGGAATCCAGGTTACAAACAATAAGCCTTATTATTGTTTGTAACCTGGACTCCTATTGGTCGCACACCCAACTAAACCGACCAATAAGGCAGCCCCACTCATCCACCCCACTACGCGCGTTTTTATCGTTGACTCGGCTAGGCTGTGCTTCTGTCAGTGTTAAGGATCAGCACAAGCAACTTGACACCTGATTTCAACAAACTGGTAAATGACTGCAGTCAGATGCATCATTCTCATTGACATTGTTCTGTTACTTACTGAGTTACTTTGTTTTTCAAATAAATGTGCTTTTTTTTCTTTAAAGACCTTTTATTTTGGCTATTTAAAATATTAATTATTTTACTTAATATACTATGCGGCCCTTTAAAATTGTGAATTTCTGAATGTGGCCCTTGCACGGAAAAGTTTGCCCACCCCTGGTCTATGAGAACCCCCCTCATTCTTCTGAACTCCAGCGAGAACAATCCCAACTAGTCAAGCTCTCCTCATATGACAGTCCCGCCATCTCTGGAATCAGTCTGGTAAACCTTCGCTGCACTCCCTTGAGACCAAGAACATCCTTCCTTAGAGAAGGAGACCAAAACTGCACACGATACTCCAGGTGTGGCCTCACCAAGGCCCTGTATAATTGCAGCAACACATCCCTGCTTCTATACTCGAAACCTCTTGCAATGAAGGCGAACTTACCATTAGCCTTCTTTACCACCTGCTGCACCTGCATGCTTACCTTCAGTGAATGGTGCACAAGGACACCCAGGTCCCGCTGCATACTCCCCTCTCCCAATTTACAACCATTCAAGTCGTAATCTGCCTTCCTGGTTTTGCTTCCGAAGTGAATAACCTCACACTTATCCAAATTATACTGCATCTACCATTGATTTGCCCACTCGCCCAACCTGTCCAGAGCATGCTGTAGGATCCCTGCATCCTTGTTACAATTCACCCTCCCACCTAACTTGGTATCATCTGCAAACTTTGAGATGTTACATTTTGTTCCCTCATCCTCATTAATATATAGTGTGAATAACTGGGGTCCCAGCACCGATCCCTGTGATACCCCACTCGTTACTGCCTGCCAATTTGAAAAGGACCCATTAATCCCTATTCTTTGTTTCCTCTCTGCCAACTAGTTTTCTATCCACCTCAATACATTTCCCCCAATCCCATGCGCTTTAATTTTGCACAATAATCTCTTATGCGGGACTTTGACGAAAGCCTTCTGAAAGTCCAAATATACCGCATCGACTGACTCCCCCTTGTCAACTGTACTGGTTACATCCTTCTAAGAATTCCAACAGATTTGTCAAGCATGACATTCCCTTCATAAATCCATGCTGACTCACCTCACATTTTCCTGCATTGAACTTACTTTGTGTCAGTTTGTTTCACCAGCCTGTTTATGTTCTCTTGTAGTCCATTGCTGCCTCTTGTAGTTCATTACTATCATCCTTACCGTTTACTATACTTGCAAGTATCTCTTCATCTATAAATTTGGAAATTGTGCCCTGTACCTCCAAGTCTAAGTCATTAATAAATATCAAGAAACATTGTGATCCTAGTGTTGAACCCTGGGAGGCATCACTATGCTTCATATAATCGTAGAACTTACAGTGCAGAAGTGGCCATTCGGCCCGTTGAGTCTGAACCAGCACTTGGAAAGAGTACCCTACTTAAGCCCATGCCTCCACCCCATCCCCATAACCCCTCCTAACGTTTTTGGACATAAGGACATAAACCCACGCAGACACGGGGAAAAGTGCAAATTCCACACACAGTCACCCAAGGCAGGAATTGAAGCTGGGTCCCTGACGCTGCGAGGCAACAGTGCTAACCACTGTGCCACCATGCCGCCAATAAAAATGCAGCCATGCATCACACTCTCGGAATGAGATTTTACCACCCTCCTTCCTCCCCTGGGTGGTGTAAGTCTGGGTGGGAAAGATGGGGCAGGGCATAATGTCTGTCAGCGTCCCACGACTGCCTGGATTTTTCAGGCAGTAGAGTAGGTGGTGGGTGATCTTCCCTCCCTTACGCCAATTGAGGCCCTTAATAGCTGCATAAGGGCCTCTATTCTCTGCCGTAGTATCTAGAGTCCAAAGACCAATCCCACCTCCTGGAAACAACAGCCATGGGTGCCTTCAACGACGTGGCTCGAGAATCGGGCTCATCAGCCATGCAAGAACCCACAGAACAGAGTTTCTTAGGTGGACAATCATACACATTGACGAATGATCGCTGAAGAAGATATTATCAACAGTGGAAGTGCACCCTGCCACAGATGGAGACCACCCAGTAAAACTTGGCATCCTCCCTGTGGGTTTGTAGTGGCAAGGCCCTTGTGCTAGAGCTCATTGAGTCCCCAAGAAGCAAGGCTCAGCCCTGTTTGAAAGCCCCCTTCCTGGCCTCCTGATCAACCCCCACACTCCTTGATGATGTTTGATTGGCCTCGACACTACTTCTCTGTACTCTGGTCCTCCTAGGTGGCTGCTGTTTCAGTGCCAGCTGCAGTCCCAGCAGTGACCACCGCTGCTGTTGGTTCTGCTGGGACTGAAGAGCAGCCAGACCTCAAAATTGCCCAGCATCACTTGGCGGGCAGGGGGGGGGGGGGGGGGGGGGGGGGGGCATTATGCCTCAGGTGGGCGGAGGCCATGACTGCCATTAACCCCCTGCTCCATGTCAATGCAGCCCTGGCTTCCAGAGCTGGAACTGATGGTGTTGCTCCCGACTTTCCAGATGGCGGGTGCTGCCCGGTGAAATCCTGGCCTCTGTACTTTGCCCAGTTTGTTCCCATGCTGCTACTGCCCCTGCAGTTCCCTGGCCTTGAACTTTGCTAACAAGCCGAGCATGGTACTCCAGCAAATGTCTCATGGAAGTCCATACACCGGTAGTGGGCACCGTGTGGCCCATCGGGGTTCGGAATGTGGCCCGTGAGAGGTTTTGTCGACCATTACCCATGTGCAGGTTTTCTGAGCTCTGCTGTTTTTCGTCCACATAATTGTTTTCTTATCCGTATTTCTGAAGTGATATGCCGATAAAGCAAGGGCACATTAAGGGAGGTGCTTGCTGATTGTGAGGTGCTGATTACACACCATGGGTGGGATTCTCCCATACCGCATCGTATGGGAGAATCGCCATTCACGCCATTTTTCCTGCGGCGCCGGTCCAATACCGGCAAGCGATTCTCCGAGGAGTGGAGAATTGGCGCCGGCGCATTTGCTGGGCCGCCGATTCTCCGGCCTTGATGGGCCGAGCAGCCGTGCGTAAACGGCGGAGTCCCACCGTCGCCGTTCACACTTGCTCGCAGCCGGCGGGGGGAACTGTGCGTGTAGGGTCGGGGGGGGCTGTGGCAGGGGGGGCGGCCTGTGGCGGGGTGGGGGGAGAGGAGAGGCACTCCTTCACCGGGGGGGGGCCTCCGATGGGGTCTGGCCCATGATCACGGCCACCGATCGGCGGACCGGCCTCTCCAGCCCCGGCCCTAATTTATTACGGCCAGCCCCTGAACCCTCATGCCATGTTGCGTCGGGGCCGGTTCGTTGAAGAAGTCCCCCGCGCATTTACGGGTTGGTGCGGCCCAACTGCGCATGCGCGGGTTGGCGTGTCACCACTGCGTTCGCGTGGGCTGGTGCCGCCCCCAATGCGCGCCAGGAAATGAGGCTGGAACAGCGCGAACCGCTCCAGCGCCGTGGGGCCAGAATCGCTAGTGCCCACGACCGTTTCGCGCCATCATGAAATGCAACAGCATTCACGACGGCACGGACACTCTGTCCCACGATCGGAGAATCGCCCCCATAGACTGTGAGAGCCGTATGCTCCTCTGCGTCTAACATAAGTTAGAGATCAACTACCATGCCTTGCAAATTCGAGCTATGCAAGTGCAGTTAACAAAACTACCCTATCCCGGGGACCGTCTTGGTTACCACACTGATGGACATGGGAGGCTGTGCTTTTCAATGTTACCTTTGAATTAAAGTAAGGCAAGCGTAAATATTTCTTTGTTGTTTGCCATTTCAAGTTGATGACAATTCTATTAATATATGAATGATTAAGCATTTTCTATAACTCATTCTGAAATATTTGGTGTGTATTCATTAATGTTATTCATGGGGTCATAGTTAGTTCACATGCCCGATTTCAATTTTGTGGCCCACTGCGATGAAGGAGGTCCACGCGTGCGATCACTGGCCTAGGCTACCTATCACTGCCACACACTCATCATCGACTCCCATCCACCCACTCTGATACCTCATCAAAAGCTTGAGTAAGTTAGTAAACACAATTTCCACAATTTATTGTTAATGTAATCAATAAGGTGAATTTTTTCATTTGATAACTTCATCAGAATGTGAAAGTGAGTGTACAACAGCACTGTGGTTATGGTCAAATGTGTTTGCTTGTTTCTTTGCATCAGTTAAAAATAACTTTTGTTGATTTGCAACAAGACGTTGAAAAATCAGCAGGGGAACATCTTGAGAAATTCTCGCCTGAATGTTGCCAGTATAGAAATGTGAGAAGCATCAGAATAAACTTGTTTGCTTCAACACTTTCAGTAAGAATTACAGTATGAATCCTCCAGTTCTGCAGGTAATATGTAATATGCAGCCCTGGCTCCCAGAGCTGGAGCAGATAATAATCTTTATTGTCACAAGTCAGCTTACATTAACACTGCATTGAAGTTACTGTAAAAATCCCCCAGTCGCCACACTCTGGCGCCTGTTTGGGTACACAGAGGGAGAATTCAGAATGTCCAATTCACCTAACAACACGTCTTTCGGGACTTGTGGGAGGAAACCGGAGCATCCGTGAGAACGTGCAGACTCCGCACAGTCACCCAAGCCGGAAATTGAACCTGGAACCCTGGCACTGTGAAGCAACAGTGCTAACCACTGTGCTGCCATGCTGCCCAATGGTGTTGCTCCTAACGTTCCAGATGGTGGGACCCCCCCACCCCCCATTTCCAGGACCTCCAAACTTCACCCCCCCCCCCCCCAAACTTCCGGAGGCCCGTTCATTCCCGCCCTGCACACCCCCACCTTTCATACCCCCCTCCATCCTCCATTCATTGGCATGGCCCTCCTAAGGCCCTGACCTTTGGCCATGCACCCTGGCACTGCCACCTTGGCAGTGCTCTTGCTGGCTTTGCAGTGTCACCTGGGCACCTTGGCATACCAGGGTGGCAGTGCCAAGGTACCCATATTCCAAGGGGATGGCCGGGATACACCCTCCCCTGTCTCTGACCACCAAAGGGGCCCCCGATGGCCAGGGAGACCCACGGGTGCCGTTCCGCCTGGTCCACATTTGTGTGGATCAATACTGAATTGTGCCTGGCTAGGGTCTCCCTAGGGAGGCTGGGAGATTCCCAACAAAGCCCCCCACAAATGACTTAGAAACCTTTCCGTGAGATTGCGCCCGTTATATTTAATAAATTTATAGTAGAAAACAAATATGTACAATGACAATAACCTCAGATTAGCACATTGCACAACTGTTTTTAACTTTTGAATTTAATCAATAAGTAACTGAGTGCATTCAGTATTTGCAGAAGGTTGAAGTGTCAACCAGTTATCGGACCTGTCAGGCATTTGGTTTGCATCATTAGTCATATGTAATTACACATTTTGTGCTGATTTCTACTGCACTTTGACATCTTTATCTAATGCCTTTAGTCATGGCAAAATCAGCCAAATTATTAACATAAGAAAAATCAGATTACAGCATTCCATAACCCATTGAATAATGTACTGTGAAAATCAAAATCACTAATCTTTCTGAGATTGGATTCTTTTTCCCATTGAAAGCAATCCCAAACCTTTTAATTTCTCCATTCTGTGTAATATGTTTCGACCTTTCCATGATTGTGGCTGTGGGCTTTTCCCAGCACTGGCCAGCCACCAAGAAACAAAGCATCTTTGGGAGTGATGTGCCTGAGAAAAATGTCATTCCATTCCTATGGCGAGGAGCTTGATTGCTGTTTGATATCTCCCATAGCACCTCTGGGACCAAGTTGGTAGGAAGTATACAGTCCCAGAGGAATGTGACACAGTCCCAGAGAGTCATTGCACAGTGCCAAAGGAACATGACCCAGGCAGTGAAGGACATGACTCCCTTGCTGAGGGACGTGGCCCAGTCTCAGTGCCCCATGATTGAGGACATCGAGACCCTGGTTGAGACGAGGGCAGGCCTCCAAGACTGGCAGCGCCAGGTGATAGTGGAGCCTCCCAAGCTCACTCCGTCCTCACCTCCATCTCATGGAGTAATCCTGGGGCCATTGAACACCCGGAGGGAGGAGGAAGTGAAGGTGCCTCCCGAGGGGAGGTGCTAGAACACCTTAGTGCATCTGACTCCCCCAACCCGACACATCTGGACAGTGAGCAGGGCAGGCTGACACCTCGTCACCTGTGACATGCGAAAGTTCCCCGGGACAATCCAGGTCCAGAGGAGGGACGCCAAAAACATCTCCGGTCAGAGGGCGAGATATGCAGCAGGCCACCTCACGTCTGATGTGAAGGAGTGGTAGTCCACATAAGATAAGAAAGTTAGACGTCAATTATGTTGGCATTGGTGCAGCACATAAGCAAAACAATGTATATAGTCACGATTAAATACCTCTTCACCAACATTCCGACCTGCCTCAATCCTCTGTCTGAAGAGTATGAGGCTGGGCTGGGTGTACAGGGTGTGCCAGGTTGGGGGGTGGGGGGGGGGAGGGGGGGGGGGGGGGGGGGGGGATGTGGGAGGTTGATGGTGCGGGTGTTGGAGGATGGCATGGGAAGGATCCCCAGTACACTTGAATGTTGCATCTGGGGTGACCCTCAGAGGTGGCAGAGGTGTGAGACCGCCTGCAGAACAGCTCAGCCAGTGAGTGACCCATCACCGCTCACCATCTACATAACCACCCCTCCCACACCCCCAAAGGCGAAATAGGCCTGTGTGATGGAATGGCCAGCACGCATGTAGTGACCCCCCGGGCGGACAGTGGAATGTGATCCTGAAGGCAGGAATTAGATTTTGTTAAACAATGAGGAGAACCAGAGCTCACCCCACAGCGAGTCCATCATCCTCCGGAGGATACTGCCTGCCCAGGGTCCACACCCTGTAAGAACCTGGTAGTACCCTTGGAGGGGGAGCTGGGATGGAGTGAAGGGAGGAGGGACGGGGGAGGTGCAGTGAAGGGAAGTGGGACAGGGAAGGTGGAGTGAAGGGAAGAGGGATGAGGGTGGTACAGCGATGGGAGGAAGGACAGGAAAAGTTGTGAGTGGCTATGAGGAAAAGGGCACTACATGTAAGGGGAGGGGTATGGGGAGGTGGTACAAGGCGGTGGAGCTGCTGGTGGCCACGTCTCCTAGTTGGCAAAACGGAGGTGATGAGGTTGTCCTGTGTGTAGTGGCCCTGGAGCACATGATGAGTGCCTTGCCCTGTCCTCCCCTCCATTCCCAGTTCTTCCTGGCCATCCTCCTTATCCTCCTCCTCAGATGAGGCCTGGCCTTCGTCCCCCTCTGCTGCGCGATGTTGTGCAGGATGCAGCAGGCTAGCACATTGTTAGAGACCCTCCTGGGGCCATATTGGAGAGCCCCACAAGAGTGGTCCAGGCATCGGAAGTGCATCTTGAGGACACCGATGCACCACTCAGTGACGCTCCTGGTTGCTGATTGGCATTGTTATAATGAGTCTCTGAATCAGTCTGGGGCCTCCAGACAGGGGTCATTAGCCAAGACCTCAGCAGGTATCCCTTGTCGCCCAAGAGCCAACCCCTCACCAGTGAGGTGCAAATGCCAAGAACCAATACGTTTGTCAGGATGTAAGCTTGCACAGTGCCAGGGTATCGGACGCAGACGTGCATGATGTGCAGCTGGTGGCCACACGCCAACTGCACATTGAGGGAAGTGAACCTCTTGCGATTAATGAAGGACACTCTCTGATGAATCGATGCTCGTAGGGGGGACATGGTCCCATCGATCATGGGGCATGCCAGCGATGGTAGCAAATCCTGCAGCCCAGGCATCCTGGCACTCCTGAGGTCTATATGGTCCGCTGCCCGGCAGAACAGGGCATCCATCACAGCACGGATGCACCTGTGTGCTTGTGTCTGAGAGATTCCAGACAGGTCCACACTCGGCTCCTGTTAAGACCCAGAGGCATAAAAGTTCAGGGCGACTGTCATGTTGACGGCTATCAGGAGTGGGTACTTTTCTTCATAGCCTTGTGGTGCCAGATGTGCCACCATCTGGTACAGGTGGCAAACGGTCTCCCTGGTTAGCTGACGTTTTCAGCAGCATAAGTGGTATGGCTTCTCCTCGAAGGACGGGTGCCGATGAATACACGTGCCCTGTTGCAGCACTTCCTTCACATTCCTCGGCCTGGTTGGGTGGTAGAAAGACTCGACATGTGTCACCAATCACCTCCATGCTTAGAATCTTGTGTGTGGGCAGGACCTGCAGGTGGGGTGAGTGAGGAAATATGCGTCAGCTGGGAGCTTAGCTGCAGTGTGATGTAGGTCCTGGGTGTGACACATAGGTGTGACAATCTGAATGGGGGCAGGGTGGATGGGAGCAGGGGAGCGGTGAACAGGCAGGGCTTGGAGACAGCTGGCAGTCATGAGGAGTAGCTAGCAGATAGTGTCACTGGTGAAGCCTTTGACGTGAGAGGCACAGTGTGCCAGGGAGGGTGCCAAATGCGACGGTGTATGTGCCCTTTGGGGTGAGCTCTACTGTTCCCCTGCAAAGAACAAAGAACAAAGAAAGGTACAGCACAGGAACAGGCCCTTCGGCCCTTCAAGCCCTTGCCGACCATGCTGCCCGTCTAAACTAAAATCTTCTATACTTCCTGGGTCCGTATCCCTCTATTCCCATCCTATTCATGTATTTGTCCAGATGCCCCTTAAACGTCACTATCATCCCTGCTTCCACCACCTCCTCCGGCAGCGAGTTCCAGGCACCCACTACCCTCTGTGTAAAAAAACTTGCCTCATACATCTCCTCTAAACCTTGCCCCTCGCACCTTAAACCTATGCCCCCTAGTAATTGACCCCTCTACCCCAGGGAAAAGCCTCTAACTATCCACTCTGTCTATGCCCCTCATAATTTTGTAGACCTCTATCAGGTCACCCCTCAACCTCCGTCGTTCCAGTGAGAACAAACCGAGTTTATTCAACCTCTCCTCTATTTGAGATGGAAGTATTCCACAAAGGTTGGTGTCAAAAAAATGGAGATGTTAAACTGATACATCTGGGGTGAAACACTAAAGTAAGGTTGTTGGGTAGCATGTTGTTGGGTAGAATGCAACATCTGACAACGCTATACTTAATTTGGAAGTTTATGCTGATGCTAGAAATAGAAGTGTTCCTGCTTGATATCTTTTAACTGGTGAGCCAGAACATGTCAACTAATAGTTCAGTGAGATGATGAAACGGGAGGAAGGTTTGTATGGATCCACAAAGACAACAAAAGTAATGCAATCCGGACTTCCAGTGGTGTTCGCGAACGGAGCGGCCGCAGCAAAGAGGCTCCCGCAGATCCGCAAAATCGCAGCTTTTTTCAGGGGGTTTCCCAGTGGAAAATTCTGAAAAAGAATTAAAGCCCTGAGAAATCGCCCCTGCCTCCCTCGCCCTGCCCCCCCTTGCCCTGCCCAGGCATCAAAGCTCCGTTCCACGGAGCTGAAGAGAAAAAGAAGAGGAGAGGCTGCTCCTGGTCAGCGGAGCAGCTGCACGTGGAGGAGGAGTGGAGATCGCAACAAGAAACTGCCTGAAAGTCGGAGCACGGAGAGGATAAGCCAAAAACAAAATAATAATTCTTTTTTATTCAACTTTTTTTTTCCCTCCCCAGAAATCGACAGGGCGCACAGGTCGCTCCGACCCAAGCCCAAAGCCTGTGAGCAACCCACAGCGATTATTGTGAAGCTGTACAGGTTCCAAGACAGGGGGAAAATCCTAAAGTGGGCCCGGCAGGCGAAATCGAGCATGTGGGAAGGGAAGATCATAAGGGTCTACCAGGACATTGGGGCGGGCCTGGCCAAAAGAAGGGCTGAATTCAACAGGGCCAAATCAGCACTCTACAAAAGTAATGTGCAATTTGGGATGTTATTCCCGGCCAAACTCTGGGTAACATTTGAGGGGAAGGAGCTGTTTTTTAACACCCCAAGAGGAGTTTGTTAGAGCGAACAACCTGGGGGAGGAACAGCCGCAACGGCCATCATGAAAGCGACAGGGATGGAAAAGAAAGGAAGAAAGAATCGGAACAAAGAGCGGAGGGCAGACCGCAAACAGAGACAATGAGATCACAAACCGTACACGCGTGTTTGGTGTACTGCGCGGGACTGTGCTGACTCGTTCCCGGGCTCGTTCTATCTCTCAATGCAATGGGAGGGAACGAAGCAAGGTGAATGAGGGCGAGAAA
Source organism: Scyliorhinus canicula (assembly GCF_902713615.1). Taxonomy (NCBI): domain Eukaryota; kingdom Metazoa; phylum Chordata; class Chondrichthyes; order Carcharhiniformes; family Scyliorhinidae; genus Scyliorhinus; species Scyliorhinus canicula. The sequence goes on from NC_052156.1 coordinate 26,304,383, forward strand.
GGCGGACAGGAGGGCGAGACAAGGGCCAGCAAAAGGAAGGTAAAACAGGACCCGAGCAGGGCAAGTACTGGGAGGGAGGGCCACCGTGCTAGTGAGGACGGCCAACACGGGAGGGCAGGAAGAAAGGAGGGCCGCGGCGCGCCTCTCAGCGGAGAGAGAGTGCCTGGCACACAGAGGGGAGGGGGAACAGAGCAGAAGGGGGGGGGGGATAACACAGGGGGGGGAGAGAGGGTCAGGGACTATGGGGAGGGGGTAGAGGAGTCAGGGGGAGAGTGCAGAACAGAAGAGAAGCAAAGAGAAGGGTGAGGTAGATAAGCAGCACGAACACAGGCCTCGGCGGGCATGGAGTGGGGCGAGGAACCAAGATGGCACCACAAACAGCCACTTGGGAGGGCTGCAAGGCGGAGGGAGACACTGGAGTGCAGGGGCGCTGCCACGTGGTGTATACACAGCTGGCAGCCATGTTGGATGCCCCCTGGACAAAAGGAAACCCGGGAGCCCTGGGGCCCGATCTCATGGCGAGAGCCGTCCACCAGGTAGGTATGGGTGATCCCGAAGGACCGGGGGTCGAAACCCCCTACCAGGACTGTTACCTGGAACGTAAGGGGACTCAACGGCCCCGTGAAAAGATCCAGAGTCTTCACCCACCTAAGAAGCCTAAAAGCAGATATAGTCTACCTACAAGAGACACACCTGAGGGAGAAGGACCGACTGCTGGTAAGAAAGGGCTGTGTGGGACAGACAAACCACTCATGCTATGTACGAGGGCTAGGGGGGTGGCAATATTAATTAGCAAGAGGACAAGGTTTATGGAAACCAAGACAATTACGGACCCAGGGGGACGGTCCGTCATGGTCAGCGGTGTCCTGGAAGGGGCGCCGGTCGTACCGGTAAATGTGTACACTTCCAACTGGGACAACACAGAATTCATAAAGAAGACCATGGCAGAAATCCCCGACCTTGACACACACCAACTGATCATGGGGGGCGACTTCAACTGTATACAGGACCCACTGACCGACCGATCAAACCTCAAAGCAGGGAAAAAGACTGGCATGGCGAGGGAACTAGAAGCAATTCAGGAGCAGATGGGGGCGGTGAACCCATGGAGGTTCCTGCACCCAGGAGAGAAGGAATTTTTCTTTGCAGTGGGGAAATCGGTGCTTCCAGAGATCACGGGAATGGAATACTCCGCGATCGTTATCTCTGACCCACGCTCCACACTATATGGATGTGAGGTTGGAGACAAGCCGGGCCCAGTGCCCCACGCGGAGGCTGGACAAGGACCTCCTGGCCGACAAGGCTTTCTGTCAAAAAACATCGCGGGCCATAGGCGACTATGTTAGTAACAACCAAAACGGGGAAGTCTCACCCTCCACGTTCTGGGAGGCACTGAAGGCAGTGATTAGAGGAGAGATCATAGCCCACAAGGCAATCAGAGATAGGGAAGAGAGGGTGGCCAGGCAACAACTGGTGGACTCCATTCTGGAAGTCGACAGAAAATACTCCGAGGCCCCGACTGTAAAGCTGCTGGCGGAGAGAAAAAAGCTGCAAATGGACTTTAACCTGCTATTCACTAGGAAAGCAGTGTACCAACTCTGCCAGATACGCGGGACCTTCTACCAACATGGAGACAAGGCTGGCAGCCTATTGGCTCACCAGCTGAGAAAGCAGGCAGCCACGAGGGAAATAGCGCTGGTAAAGGATAGCAGAAGGAGACTGGTAACAGAGGCAAAGGAGATCAATCGGGCATTTGATACCTTCTACCAGGGACTGTACGCCTCCGAGCCACCCAGCCGGGGCGGGGGATAAAACAGTTCCTGGACGGACTGGAACTACCAGTTGTGGGGGAGGACAGACGGGGGGAGCTGGAAGCAGCAACAGACCTGGGAGAAATCATGGAGAGCATCAGCTCCATGCAGGCGGGGAAGGCACCGGGGACCCGACAGGTTCCCGGCGGACTTCTACAAAAAATTCGCACCAGTCCTGGCCCCACACTTAAGGGACATGTTCGCGGACTCACTGGCAAGGAACACCCGGCCCCCCCCCACACTAGCGCAGGCCACAATTTCACTGATACGCAAAATTGATAATGACCTGACGGAATGTGGATCATACGGACCCATTTCACTGCTGAACATGGTGTGAAATACGCACAAAGGTCCTGGCCAAAAGGCTGGAGGGCTGTGTACCAGAGGTGGTCGCAGAGGATCAAACGAGTTTCGTCAAGGGTAGGCAGCTCACAGCGAACATCAGGTGGCTGCTGAACCCCCTCCGGGGAGAGAACACCAGAGGTGATTGTCTCCCTGGACACAGAAAAGGCCTCTGACAGAGTCGAATGGAGCTACCTCCTCGAGGTACTGGAACGGTTTGGGCTAGGAGCAGGATTCACCACCTGGGTGAGGATCCTGTACAACACTCCCAAAGCGAGCGTCCAAACTAATACCACCAGCTCTGAGTACTTCCAGCTGCAGAGAGGAACAAGACAGGACTGCCCCCTGTTCCCACTCTTGTTCGCGCTAGCGATCAAACCCCTGGCGATAGCCCTGCGGGACGCGAAAACCTGGAAGGGAATCCGGAGAGGAGACAGAGAGCAGAGAGTCAAACTCTATGCAGATGACCTGCTCCTCTATGTCTCAGAGCCACAGGAAGGACTGAAGGCAATATTGCAAATACTGAAAAAGTTTGGAACCTTCTCGGGCTACAAACTTAACCTGGGCAAAAGCGAGACATTCCCAGTGAACCCAAAAGGGGGAGGGGCAGAGCTGAAGGGGCTCCCGTTCAAAACAGCCCAGAACAAATTTTGCTACTTGGGGACCCAGATATCCAGAGACTGGACACAGATCCACAAGTGGAACCTGACCAGCCTGGTGGAGGAAGTAAGAAGAGACCTTCAAAGGTCCCCTGGCAGGGAGAGTGCAGACAATCAAGATGAAGGTATTGCCAAGGTTCCGTTTCCTGTTTAGATCCATTCCGACCTCATCCCCAAGGCCTTTTTCCAAAATGTAGACAGTCCAATCATGGTGTTTGTGTGGTGGGTAAGAACTCGAGAATTCCCAAATCGACACTGCAAAGAAGAAAATCAAAGGGGGCTTGGCCTTGCCAAACCTACAATACTACCACTGGGCAGCAACGGCAGAAAGAGTGAGGGGTGGGTACAAGAACCCGACACAGATTGGGTACAAATGGAGGAGGCAACCCGGGTTGGGGGGGGGGAGGGAGGCAGAATGAATGTGGGGAAACCACGAGAGATGAGGTGGGGGGGGGGGGGGGGGGGGGGGGGGGGGGGGAGGCAGAATGAATGTGGGGAAACCACGAGAGATGAGGCGGGGGGGGGGGGGGGCTACTCCCCCTTTTTTTCTTTTTTTTCTCTCCACTCTGTCCGGAAAACTAAAAATATGCACAGCCGAAGGGGAGGAAGCAAGGGAATGACCCTCCGGGCCCTGGCCACAGCAGCACTCCCATCCTCCTCAACAAGATACACGATGAGCCCAGTGGTAGCGGCCACGCTGACAACGTGGTCCCAGCTGAGATAACACTTCGGGATAACCAAAATGTCCCCCATGGCTCCTGTATGCAGCAATCACAGATTCCCCCCAGCCATGCTGGATACCACCTTCAAAAGATGGAGGCTGAACGGGGGCACATTGACAGTCGGGGACTTCTACGTTGGGCACAGACTGGCGACACGAGGAACTGATGAGGTAGTGTAGGCTAGCAAAAGGGCAGGAAATGAGACACCACCAAATAAAACACTTCCTCCGCCAAGAGACAGTAGGGTACCCCGGGGCCCAGAAACCACACTCCGAGAGGACCTGACAGGCACAAGCAACGAGAAGGGGGGCTATGTGGGAAAATATACGGACACCCACTGGACAGAGCCTGTCCACTGGACGAGATCAGACAAAAATGGGAGGACGAACTGGGGACAGAGCTGGATGGGGACTCTGGAGTGAAGCACTGAGCAGGGTGAACTCCACCTCCTCCTGCGCAAAGCTCAGCCTAATGCAGCTCAAGGTGGTGCATAGAGCGAACCTGACCAGAACCCGAATGAGCAGGTTCTTTCCGGAGGAGGACAAATGTGAGCGGTGCCAGAGGGGCCCGGCCAACCACACCCATATGTTTTGGGCTTGCCCCAAGCTTTCTGGGTTCTGGACAGCCTTCTCCGAGGCAATGTCCAGGGGTGTGGGGTTGAGGGTGAAGCCATGCCCAATAGTGGCAATCTTCGGGGTATCGGAGCAGCCAGAGTTACACATGGGGAAGGGGCCAACGCCCTCCCTTTCGCTTCCCTAATCGCACGCCGGAGAATCCTGCTCGGCTGGCGATCGGCAGCAGCACCCACAGCTGCAGACTGGCTCGCTGACCTCTCGGAATTTCCCCACCTGGAGAAGATTAAATACGCCGCCCGAGGATCAGAGGAAGGCTTCCTGGATACTTGGGGGCAGTTTGTCGGACTGTTCCAAATCCTGTTCAAGGCCAGCAACGAGGAGTAACCTAATAAGATTTTTTTTTAAAACACCAAAATAGATGAGGTACCAAAAGACTGCGCAACCAGGGTGGGGGGGGAGGCGGAAGGCGGAAGGAATGTGGGGAAACTGCGAGAGATGAGGCGGGGGGGGGTACTCCCCCCCTTTTTTTTTTCTCTCCACTCTGTCCGGAAAATAAAAGAAAAGCACAGCCGAAGCCAAGGGCGGCGGGGGGGGGGGGGGGGGGGGGGGGGCAACGGGGGAGGGGGAGGAACCATAGACCGAGCCAGAGGGCAACCAAATGCACATCGGGTCAGTTAAACGAAAGACAAACGAAACCTCTCTGTATAATAAAGGAAACTAGCGCGGGCGAGAAAAATGTGATGTGTTTTATATACAACTGCTTATAAATATGGGAAATGCCAATAAAAAGATTTATTAATAAAAAGTAATGCAAGCCAAGTCATTTGTAAAAGTCACTTCAGGGTAATGGCAAACCTTATTACATGGGTGTTGTTTGAATGACTAACTTGAGAAAACTTTTAAAATAATTTTTTTGATCTTCAGATCGAACAAGAACGTATTGACAAGATCTGGCCAAAACTCCGGGTCCTCGCTCGATCATCGCCCACTGACAAACATACGTTAGTGAAAGGTACACAATTCATTTCAACAACCTCTCCTAGCCAATGCTGAACTCTCGAAACACAGAATTGTTTCTGCATTGTCGTGGGTTGGACTTATTTGTTATTTTCTAACTGATTTGTTATGTGTTGCAAGTAAGGCAATGGTAATCTGATCTTGTGGCCACTAATTGTTTTTATTTGTGTTTTGTTTCAATTAACATTGGGTCAGTATGCCTGCAAGATCCATAGAATTATGACCAGGGGTTTCTGCCTTGGGTGCAGGACTGCACTAGCTCTGTAAAATGAATTATTTGCTCCTCTCTCCCTACCCTTTTTTTGTTTGTTTAATGGTTGAGTAGACAAGCTTTTTTTATAATAAACCTATTTTTAGTTATATTAGTAAAGCACCAGGTTACTACTATTAAGTACATCAAGGAATATTCATTTTAAAAAGGTACTTTCTGATATGCTGCTTACTTGCACTGGTGATTTGGGCACACACAGTTTTGCCAGTTAAGCTTTTTGCTCACGTTTCTGCTCAAACCACTTTGCATATTGCCAAAACAAAAATCTTCCATAAACCAGTACAATTATGCTGTGTTCTAGAATATAAGTTTAAAAACAACATTTTTCACATAAAAAACATTCCTGGAACTCACTCATTTCAAAAGGAAATTAGATGGGCGTTTGAAGGAAATAAACTGGCAGGGTTACAGAGATGGAGTAGGGGCATCATGGACTAGACGGGCTGAATGGCCTCCTTGTGTGTGGCAAATGACTTTGAATGACTAATTTAAGGGCGGTAGTCTGGTACAATTTTGCCAATACAACTAAAATGGCTTGGCTTATCGTACAAGTAAGACGTTTTTAACATGAGTGTTGATTGACCACTTTTTTAAACTAGCGCCAATGATTACAGAAACCCGATTTGCAGTGGACAAAATTTGCAATGTTATTTTCATAGAATTTACAGATCATAGAATTTACAGTGCAGAAGGAGGCCATTCGGCCCATCGAGTCTGCACCGGCTCCTGGAAAGAGCACCCTACCCAAGGTTAACACCTCCACCCTATCCCCATAACTCAGTAACCCCACCCAACACTAAGGGCAATTTTGGACACTAAGGGCAATTTATTATGGCCAATCCACCTAACCCGCACATCTTTGGACTGTGGGAGGAAACCGGAGCACCCGGAAGAAACCCACGCACACACGGGGAGGATGTGCAGACTCCGCACAGACAGTGACCCAAGCCGGAATCGAACCTGGGACCCTGGAGCTGTTAAGCGATTGTGCTATCCACAATGCTACCGTGCTGCCCCACTGTGGGCTACTCCCCCCCCCCCTTTTTTTTTCTCTCCACTCTGTCCGGAAAATAAAAGAAAAGCACAGCCGAAGCCAAGGGTGGGGGGGGGGGGGGGGCAACGGGGAAGGGGGAAGGGGGAGGAACCATAGACCGAGCTCTGGTTTGCCAGTTAAGCTGGTTTGACAGATTTTGGGAAATTGCCCTGAAAGTATTTTTTTCATCTATAGCTCTGGGGTTTGGTATTGCGATTCTCTGTGTATGCAGATGGTTCAGAGTTACCAATGAAAATATTGAAATAATTGATCTATTTGGCTAGTTTGATTTAAGGTATTCAAGTGCAGGAAAATTGGCAACAAATTGCAGGAAAGTGTATACAACACTCAAAAAATTGAAGTAAATTGTGCATGCAATATTGCTCATGTAGTTGGTTTAACTTTAACCATCTCTCTTAACTGTAATCTCCCAGCCTCATTGTTTTGGTTTTTACCCCATGTTTACTCACATTCCTGTTGGCCCTGCCAGAGAATATTCCCATCATGCAATGTAGGTGTTTTTGAGTCACAGATTGGATTCCTGATTTTAATAGATGATTTTCACTTGGATAGTGACAACTTCTATTTCTAAAACATATATTTAATGTTCATATATTTAATGTTTCACAAAGGTATAATTAAACAACAGTGTATATGGAATCTGTAAAGGGCAAAGTTAGGCATGAGTGACCAAATACTTGTTCAAAAGTTTAAGTTTTAGAAAGGTCTGAAAGAAGGTGAGGGGAATGGTGACGTTGGGGGGGGGGGGGGGGGGGGGGGGGGGGGGCATACAAAATAGGCCAAATTGAGAGAGTTGCAGGGGGTACAGAGATAGGGAGCAGAGAAACCACAAGGGTTTCAAGGGGACAGATGAAAATGTGAAGCTGACTTCCATTTTTTCCACACCGTACTTAATCAGGGAGTCGGGCTCTCCGCCCTGCATCTTCCCAACCAATTATATGGCTCACAGGCCGCTCAAGGGGATTACATTCTGACCTTGGTATGGGATAGGATCATAGAATCATAGAATCCCGGGCAGCACCTTGGCACGGTGGTTAGCATTGCTGCCTACGGCGCTGAGCATCTGGGTCACTGTCCGTGTGGAATTTGCACATTCTCCCTGTGTCTGTGTGGGTTTCACCCCCACAACCCAAAAAGATGTGTAGGATAGGTGGATTGGCCATGCTAAATTGCCCCTTAATTGGAAAAAAAATAATTGGGTACTCTGAATTTTAAAAAAAAAATCATAGAATTCCTACAGTGCAGAAGTAGGCCACTCAGTCCATCGGGTCTGTCCCGACCTCCTGAAAGAACACCCCATCCAGATCCACTCCCCCATCCCATCCCTGCAACCCCATAATCCCACAGAATATACGCATCCTTTGGACATTAAGGGGCACTTTAGCGTCGCCAATCCACCTAACCTGTACATCTTCGGACTGTGGGAGGAAACCAGAGCACCCAGAGGAAACCCATGCAGACTCAGGGAGAACATACAAACTCCACACAGTCATCCAAGTTCAGAATCAAACCCGAGTCCCTGATGCAGTGAGGCATCAGTGTTAACTACAGTGGCACGGTGCCACCCTTTCCTTTTTTTATATAACTTTAGAGCACCCAATTCATGTTTTCCAATTAAGGGGCAATTTAGCGTGGCCAATTCATCTAGCCTGCACATCTTTGGGTTGTGGGGGCGAAACCTACTCAAACACGGGGAGAATGGGCAAACTCCACACGGGCAGTGAGCCAGAGCCGGAATCGAACCTAGGACTCACTGCGCCACCGTGCTGCCCATGCCACCCTTTCAACAGCAGCATTGTGGACGAGCTGTTGTGATTGTCAGGGAATTTTGAAAAACCATTTTGAAAGTCAACAGGATACAATCGGGTATACTGCTTCTTTCCTTATAAATAGGAACATAGCAACAGGAGTAGGCCATTCAGCCCCTTGAGCCTGTTCCACTATTCAATGAGATCAGGGCTGATAGATGGCCTTACGCCATATACCTGCCTTTGGCCCCCATCCCTTAATATCTTTGCTTAAGAAAAATCTGTCTATCTCAGACTTAAAATTAAATTAGCAACTGACAAATAGATTTACGTAAGGTAGGATAAATAAAAACATTTACTGTTAAGCATTGGGGCCACTCAGGTTATGCCAAAGAATTTGTGAATTGTTTATCCCAATCTTCAGAATGTTGAAATATGCCAGGAACTTGAATAAACAAGTATTAAAAAAAAACCTAATTGTGCAGCAGTCGGAATAGATCTTCTGTTGTCCACATTAATGAGTTTCATCTGTTATACTGATGGCTGCCTGCGTGCAAGATTTTAATATTAAGATAATTACAATGAAATTAAAGAGTAGTTTATATCGCTGCCAAATTGCACATCGGCTGTTGTTGTACATTGAAATGCAGAGCTCTGAAAATGTTCAGTCTCCGAATTGTGATGCAAAAAATGTTCACAGCAGACGCATGATGTTGCACCTCAGAACCTTATTCCGTGAATAAAAGGCATGTTGTTCTTGTTCAGATCTTCAAAGGGGAGACAATGATAAAAGCAAATTGCTGCGGATGCTGGAACTTGAAACAAAAACGGAAAATACTGCACAATCTCAGCAAGTCTGACAGCATCCACGGAGAGAGAAGAGAGGTAATGTTTCCAGTCTGGATGACTCTCAGATCGGATCTGACAGAGTGTCAGCCAGACTCGAAACGTTAGCTCCGAGTCTCCACAGATGCTGTCAGACGTGCCTGAGATTGTCCAGTATTTTCTGATTCTGTTTGAAGTAGATAATGATGTCATTTGAACGGAATCTACACCTATGCATTATGACTGCGGACAAGCTTCCATCCTTTATACCTGAAAAATTACATAGAGAACTACACTATCTGAAAGTTTGACTTTTCCTCCAAACCCACCTGACAGTTTGAACAGAAATCGGGCATTTGAATGAAAAAAGCAGAGGAATATTTGTTGTTCTGTTGGCTGATGGGTGATCAAGAGGCCACACAGCATGTATAGCACCCAACATTTCAGAAAAGAATGAGGGTCAGGTTAGTGTGCGACATTGCATAAGCCTCCACAAAGATCAAAGCTGATACGATGCCAGCATTACCCACAGGAAATTGTCTTTCAACGAACTACTATTTCCCAAAAGGGTAGTGATAATCTCAAATTATTTCTGGGCCAACACTTGTTTTATAACAGCTTTCTCGAATGTAACACAATTAACAAGTGAGTATGGTATGAAGATTCCTCTGTTACTGTTTGTCTTCAATGTTAAGTTCTGTGGAGAATATTATGGGTTTTTTTTACCGTAGCTGGGGAGATATTGGGTTTAAGAGGTCGAGTCCAAGTTCCTGTAGGAAAACATATTGACCTGCTTCAGCTGCAGGTTCGTAGGTACAAGGATTGATGCAAACACCAGCACAGAAGTCAGGGGCAATTGTATTTCGAACCTTTGCAATTAAATCGGCTTCTGGGTCACTTGCAAGGACAGTTTACCAGCTTGATTGATCCAGATTATTTTTTGCAGTATCCTCTGCTGCTCTTGTACAAAAGGAATACTTAACGATGCAATTTTCATTCCCATCAGTGGAATTATCTCTGTTCCATAGAATTCCTACAGTGCAGAAGGAGGCCATTTGGCCCATTAAGTCTGTACCGACCCTCTGAAAGGGCACCCTATCTAGGCCCACTCCCCCGCCCCATCCCTGTAACCCCACCTCACATGGACATCTCTGGACACTAAGAGGCAATTTAGCATGGCCAATCCACCTAATCTGCACATTTTTGGACTGTAAGAGGAAACTGAGGAAACCCACGTAGCCGCAGGGAGAAAGTGCAAACTCCACACAGACAGTCACCCAAGGCCGGAATTGAACCCCGGTCTCTGGCGCTGTGAGGCAGCAGTGCCACTGTGCTATTCGTGGCACGTTTGCTCTGAAGTTAAGTGTGCCACTGCACATAGGCTTGTAATAAAATTATAAGGTGGATTTCGAACCGCCGTTTTTCAGGTAGGCTGGGAGAAGGGTAGGCTTGTAAAAAATGGTGGAAGTTATGGGAAGGAAGCTTGCCATCTTCCTTGCCATAGGATAGCCGTAAAAGTGGGAAGAGAAGCGCCAAGGCCACCCATTGACTGGAGATTGGTAGCCATTTACTTGTATTTCAAGGAGGATTAACTGAAAACTCCCCACCCTGCCAGCCTCTTACCAGCATTGCAACAGCCTTCATGTTGCATGGGGCGGTCACTCGGTAAGCCGTAGTGGCCTCCCAGCAGGCGGGGCAGGCAACCATCATTTCTGGGCACTTCATGGCCCTGCAGCTCCAGTGCCCCTGCTGAAAGGTTCATCCCTCTCCTATCACAGGAGTTTGCCAACTTGGCCCTGGCACATTAAGAAAACTAGTTCTTAGTCCTTCGAGGGCACTGCGGCATTGAGGAGGACTCTCCTTCCACCTCTATCACTATTAATTCCTTTGCCAGTCAGCTTAAAACGGTGTCCTCTGGTTCTCGACCTCTCCACCAATGGAACAGTTTCTCTCTACTTACTTGACCTAGACCCCTCATGATTTTTAATACTTCTATTAAATCTCTGCTTAACCTTCCCTTCCCTGAAGAGAACAAACCCAGCTTCTCCACTCTGTACATGTAACTGAAATCTCCCATCTCTTGAACCATTCTCGTAAATCTCTTCTGTACCCTTTCCAAATCCTTACCAGATGTGTGTTGCCCAGATACTTCAATACTTCAGCTAACGCCGGATCAATGTTTTACAAAAGTTAATCATAACTTCTTTGCTTTTGTACTTTATGCTTCGATTTATAAAGCCGGCAATATGATATGCCTTTTCAGCCACTTTCTCAATCTGCTCTGTGGCCATCAATGACGTAGGCACATATTCTCTCAGGTTACTCTGTTCCTGCACCCACTTTAGAATTGTACCTTTATATTGCTTCTCCTCATTCCCCCGACCAAAATGTATTAATTCACACTTCTCTGCATTAATGTCTGCCCCATTCTACCAGCTTGTTTATGTTCTCTTGAATTTTATCACTATCCTCCTCACCGTTCATATATTTTCAGGTTTGGTATAATTTCCAAATTTTGAAATCGTGCCCTGTACACCCAAGTCTAGGCCATTGATATATATTGTTATGACCTCCTTGGAGATCTGTAAACCAGAATAACTAAATTTATTGACCTATCCCCAAATAGAAAGATTACTAGACAATAATTCACTTTTTGTAATTTTTACTTGAATGTGAGTCCGAACCAGTGTAAATTAACAGACAAATCACAGTTGATACAGACTATAAATTACACATGGATGAATTCACCTGAGGAAGGAGCAGTGCTCCGAAAGTTAGTGATTCGAAACAGACCTATTGGACTTTAATCTGGTGTTGTAAGACTTTTTACTGTGCTCACCCCAGTCCAACGCCGGCATCGCCACATCATTTATATTATTGTGACAGCGATTTTCATCGCAAATGCCAATTATCACTTGCAAGCAGCATCGGTACTGCAGGTGAATATGAATTTTCCAATTGGGCTTTTTTACCTCAAGATAAAATGCAGGACAGCAAAATGGCGCAGTGGTTAGCAGTGCTGCTTCACGGTGCCGAGGACCCAGGTTCGATCCCAGCTCTGGGTCGCTGTCAGTGTGGAGTTTACACATTCTTCCCATGTCTGTGTGGGTCTCACCCCCACAACCCAAGACGATGTGCGGGTTAGGTAAATTGGCCACACTAAATTGTTGCTTAATTGGAAAAAAGAATTGGGTATTCTAAATTTTTTTTAAACAGATAAAGTGATCCACTTGCTATTTTTAATATATGATAGATGCAAAAGCTTTAAGAAAAAGGAATAAGGATTCATTCTCAAAAGCATTGTATTGTGTTTCTGCTTTGCCGTTTATGTGTAGTTCAATTGTGTGATGTGCATGGTGAAGCAGGACAGTAGTTGAAAAGTCAGTCAGCCTAACCTCCTGATGTTTTATTTATCTCCCTCAATCTCTTACTCTCTGCACCTCTTGAGAATTATTGCATTTGTCCTTCACAATGACCAGAAAATAAATACAAAAGCAAACTGCCATTTTGGGATTAGGCACAGCTTTTCCATCGGGGTAATGCATACCAAATGATGGAAAAAGTGCTTTGAAAATAATTTTAAGGTCTAAACGTTGATAATTCGGCTCATACTTATCCACAAAAGGTTTGAAGTTTGCTGGAAAAAAAAATACAATGGAAGTTTCCACTGGATCAAATTGGAACTGTGTGGAGGCCATTAAATGTAATCAGATTGAATGTAATCCATCTCGTTTTCCCTGTGAGGCTTTTGTATATTTAACATTTATTGTTTTTATTGTGTGCTCTGAAGATTACATTGATTTTTGAAGTAATCTGAAAAGGGTGTATTGTAATCATGTTCACAGAGCAATGCTTAATTATTGAAGATTATATTATTAAAGTCCCTTTCCAGTAACCGTCCAATTATTCTACCGAGGGTCAAATTATTTATTTTTTCTTTACTGGTTGTGAACTATTGTAGACAATTATTTGCCTGGAGATTGATTTGCCAAAGGGGTCAGAGACCTAATTTAATTTTTAATTACCTTTGTCTCCTCCTAACTTGTCCTTTTTTTTAACGTCACACTGGTGGTGTTTTGATTATTTTTTAAATCACAGTAGTTGCGTGAAGGTGTTGGGGGGCCATGAATGACTTATTTACCGTGGAATTGTTACTTCCGGCACAAGTTGCTGACGTATGTAATTGGCGCTAAGGAGGTGGCGGGAGTTGTCCTGTTAATGGGGAGAGTGGGAAGCTCATTCTATTCTTCCTAATGAGCTCCAGTGGGGATGGCTTTGTTTGTTGCAGGTATAATTGACAGCCTGCATGGAGAGAGAAGACAAGTTGTAGCAGTAACTGGTGATGGAACCAATGATGGGCCAGCGCTGAAGAAAGCAGATGTTGGTTTTGCCATGGTAGGCAACAAAGCATTCAAAATTGTGTTAAACTTTGTTTGAGATTTGAATCAACAAACTGTGATAGCGCAGCAGTATTCCTTTACCATCTGCTAAAGGTGGAACCCCAATATCATGATTTGCTCAACACATACATATGTTAATCAACTGTTAGCTTTGCTAAAATGTTAGTTTCCAGCAATTCAGCACATCGATTACTCTGCCAAAAGTGGCATTTTACATCTGGGATGGAGGAACACACTTCAGTTGGCTTTTCCCAAATCCGGAGATATGTTACAATAGGCTCAAGGTCTTAGCTTTTCTTCCAACTGATCTGGAAGGAGATGAGACCACTGGATCATTCTGGAATAACTTGCAGTTTTAAATTATTTCACATATCCGACCTGGCATTTAACAAAAAACAAAATGTTTTTAAAGTGTATTGTTCTTTGAAGTTGATATTGCAAAGTTAAAATGGATATGTTAACAGACTTATTTTTCGCTCGTAGGTATCACGTTGATCCTTCCTTTACCCTTGAAAGTTAGCAGTTTTTCCCATTGCACGAGCCGAAAGATTGTAGGCCCTTGGGTCCTGGTTGCTAGACAACTTCAGTCAACTCCTCCCATTTCAGTGAATTTCCTCAGCTAATCCATGCTGAAGGAGTCGCAGGTTTGGTCTCCAATCTGTGCTGTGTTGGGGTGATATGGACTAGCGGTGGCAGATGGTTGCAATTGGCCCATGTGCACCTTTGTTTAGATGGTAAAAATCATCCATCCTAAAGAATGCATGACTTTTAGTGACCCCTGTGAGGTTACTTGGTACCCATGGGTCTCCCATCTTAGCAAAGGGTCATCCCCTTTGAAAAAAAGGGAAAAGGAGAATGTTGGATTTCAAAGAAAATGAGACTTCAGATGCAAAAGGTTTAAAATTAATGCAGATAAATCACTGTGGTAGATTTGTTACTCCCACTGACTATGCCATTGTGCATTCATAAACTATTTTATAGAATCAGTAAATCTGGTAGTCTAATTTCTGCAGTGTCTGTGGTCCAACATCCTAAAAACCCGATTATACCGTTATGGATCAAAATGCATTAAAGCTGCATAATGGAATAATTAATTGATAGATTGCAAGATTAAGTCCACAAACCTACTTGTCAATTAGAAAGCTGAAACTAGTATATGCACACAATCCTTTCATTCAGTTTCACTTTCCCTTGGTCCATTGTATACAGAAGTAAGTTGCTGGGTTCAGAGGAATCCACGTTCAGTAGAGGGAGTGAAGTTATGTGAGATCTTTGCAGTCTGAAGGAAATGGGTAGAAGGGATTTGAGAAGGAAGTAGCGGTTCCTGATTTGATACACCTGTATTCCGACTTGATATCTATACTTATGTGCATAGATTTATAACTATCTTGTGTAAATGAAATTATTTAGGATCTAAACATGGTGCCTTGGGCAAATGCAAACCAGCAAAATTTGAGAATTGAGCCCTTATTTGTGCTCAATTAACCCCGTCTCCAATTCCCATGGGTGAAATTTAAAGGGATTATCCACTACCTAACAGGTTAGTTTGGTGGTTGATTTCTTCTGCTCGTTGCTTTAATTCTACAACTGTAAGATGCTTTCTATACTTATTTGAAATTGCAAAAGTTTACTGGGAGTGATGTGTCAGGTACTGAAGGGCTTTGTCTTGACTTCAAAGCCTCTGCGCAAATCGCCTCTCCCAGTCATGAATGCATTGGTAGGCATCCCTCTTGGAATGTTGCATGACTGGGAGAATGAGCAGAGATCATGCAGAGCAGGACAAGTTGTGAGAAGAGGGTGTTCAGAGAGAAATCATTCCAGCTGAATCTTCGGAAGGAACAGTGTATGAGATGTTGGTGCTTCAATAAGGACACCCGATCTGAAATCTGCCACTTGATGCAAAGGTTGAAGCAGGCTAAGGATTGCATTGCCAATGGCTATCAAGGTGATCGCGGTAGCGATCATTTCTGCATATGGATGATTCTAGGCTGGAGCTGGAGATATATTCAACATTTCACAGTTTTCTAACCACTGTTGCGTAAGGGAGGCCATTGAGACTCTGTGTTCAAAGAGAGCGAAGTGTATTTCATTCTTTGATGCTAGAGAGCAGAAGGTGAAGGGAGATGGCGGTTTTGGTCTGCAGGATTTCCCATGGTGCACAGTGTCCCTGACTGCATCACTTTGAAGAATCTGTATGGCAGCTCTCCCATTTTCCACTCCCGAAGGGATTCACTCCCTACCCCTTTCCACTTCACTCCCCGCCCATTTCCCTACACTCCCTGCCCATTTCCCTTCATTCCCAACCCATTTCCCTCACTCTTCACCCTTTCCCTTCACTCCCCATCATTTTTCTTTTGCTCTTTATCACTTACCCTCACTCCCCACTCTTTCCCCGCGCTCCCCACCCCTTCCCTCCATTCCCCATCCATTCCCTTTGCTCCCACCCATTCCTTTCACTCCCCACCCCTTCCCCGCGCTCCCCACCCCTTCCCTCCATTCCCCATCCATTCCCTTCACTCCCACCCATTGCCATCCCATCCCTTTCCTTCACTCCCCATCCCTTTCCTTCACTCCCCATCCCTTTCCCCCAATCCCCAAACCTTCTGTCACTCCCCACCCCTTCCCTTTACTCCACACCCCTTCCCTTCATTGCCCATCCCTCCCCTTCATTTCCCACTCCTCTCCTTCACTCCCCATCCCTTTCCCTCAATCCCCAAACCTTCTGTCACTCCCCAACCCTTCCCTTTACTCCACACCCCTTCCCTTCATTGCCCATCCCTCCCCTTCATTCCCCACTCCTCTCCTTCACTCCCCATCCCTTTTCCTCAATCCCCAAACCTTCTGTCACTCCCCACCCCTTCCCTTTACTCCAGACCCCTTCCCTTCATTGCCCATCCCTCTCCTTCATTCCCAACTCCTTTCCTTCACTCCCCACCCTTTCCCTTCACTCCTCACCTTTTCCCTTCACTCCCCACCCCTTATCTTCACTCACTACCCGTTCCCTTCACTCCCTACCCCTTTCCTTCACTCCCCATCCCTCCCCTTCATTCCCCGCTCATTCCCTTCACTAACCACCCTTTCTCTTCAATCACAATCCCTTTCCCTCACTCCCCAAACCTTCACTTCACTCCCCACGCTTTCCCTCAGCCCCACCCCTTTCCTTTGCTCTCCACCCTTCCCTTCGGTCCCCACCCCTTCCCTCATTCCATATCCCTTTCCTTCCCTGCTTCCCATCCCTTTCCCTCACTCTCATCCCTTTCTCTCACTCCCCACCACTTTCTTCACTCCCCATCTATTTCCCTTGACTCCCCACCTCCCTTGACACCCCACCTCTTTCCTTCACTCCCCAGCCTTCCCTTCACTCCCACCCCCTCCCTTCATCCCCTAGCCCTTTCCTTCACTCCCCACTCCTTCCCTTCACTCCCTACCCCTTCTCACTCCCCACCACTTTCCCTTCACTCCACACGCCTTCCCACACTCCACACTCCTTTCTTCTGCACCCCACCCCTTTGCTTCACTCGCCACCCATCTCCCTTGACTCCCCACCCCTTCCCTCCTTCCCGACGCTTTCCTCACCCCCCACCATTCCCTTCAG